>NC_138773.1:156530743-157083243 GCF_965119305.1 Pelophylax lessonae
GGGGTACAATGCTGTGGCGCTCTGCAGTGATTGGGGACAATGCTGTGGCGCTCTGCAGTGATTGGGGACAATGCTGTGACGCTCTGCATTGAAAGGGGCTCGCACGCTGAACTCTGCATTGATGGGGGCACGGAACAGTTGCATTGAAGGGGGCACGCACGCTGAACTCTGCACAGTGTTTATTGCATTGAAGGGGGCACAGCACAGTTGCATTGAAGGGGGCATGCACGCTGAACTCTGCATTGTGGGGGCACAGCACAGTGTTCATTGCATTGAAGGGGGCACAGCACAGTTGCATTGAAGGGGGCATGCACGCTGAACTCTGCATTGTTGGGGCACAGTACAGAGTTCATTGCATTGAAGGGGGCACAGTGTTTATTGCATTGAAGGGGGCACAGCACAGTGTTTATTGCATTGAAGGGGGCACAGCACAGTGTTTATTGCATTGAAGGGGGCACAGCACAGTGCTTATTGCATTGAAGGGGGCACAGCACAGTGTTTATTGCATTGAAGGGGGCATGCACGCTGAACTCTGCATTGTTGGGGCACAGCACAGTGTTCATTGCATTGAAGGGGGCATAGCACAGTGTTCATTGCATTGAAGGGGGCACAGAACAGTGTTGATTGCATTGAAGGGGGCACAGCACAGTGTTTATTGCATTGAAGGGGGCACAGCACATTGTTCATTGCATTGAAGGGGGCACAGCACAGTTGCATTGAAGGGGGCATGCACGCTGAACTCTGCATTGTGGGGGCACAGCACAGTGTTTATTGCATTGAAGGGGGCATAGCACAGTGTTCATTGCATTGAAGGGGGCATAGCACAGTGTTCATTGCATTGAAGGGGGCACAGCACAATGTTCATTGCATTGAAGGGGGCACGCACGCTGAACTCTGCATTGAAGGGGGCATGTACACTGGTCTCTGCATTGAAAGGGGGCATGTACGCTGGTCACTGCATTGAAAGGGGGCATATACCATCTCCTGTACCATGACCTGTGACATGCCTATACCATATCTGTGCCATGCCTATACCATCACCTGTGCCATGCCTGTACCATCACCTATGCCATGCCTATACCATCACCTGTGCCATGCCTGTACCATGACTTCAAAGTCACCCAATTTTTTACTGCGTTTTTTGACGCGAAGCAATACCTATTACATTTTTCTTTTTGCGCCCCCCCCAAAAATTTTGAGCACCAGCCGCCACTGGTGACCACCATTATTTTCCAGCACTGCTTTAACCCTCTTGGGCATGAAGTTCACCAGAGCTTCACAGGGTTGCCGCTGGAGTCCTCTTTCACTCCTCCATGACAACATCATGGAGCTGGTGGATGTTAGAGACCTTGCGTTTCTCCACCTTCCATTTGAGGATGCCCCACAGATGCTCAATAGGGTTTAGGTCTGGAGACATGCTTGGCCCGTCCATCGTCATCATTTACCCTCAGCTTCTTTAACAAGGCAGTGGTGGTCTTGGAGGTGCGTTTGGGGTCGCTAACATGTTGGAAAACTGCCTTGCGGCCCAGTTTCCGAAAGGGGGGAGGGTCATGCTCTGCTTCAGTATGTCACAGTACATTTTGGCATTCATGGTTCCCTCAATGAACTGTAGCTTCTTAGTCCTGACAGCACTCATGAAGTCCCAGATCATGACACTTCCACTACCATGCTGGACTGTAGGCAAGACACACTTGTCTTTGTACTCCTCACCACACACGCTTGACACCATCTGAACCAAATAAGTTTATCTTGGTCTCATCAGACAACAGGATATGGAAAACTGTTTGCGGGCTTTCTTGTGCATAATTTTTAGAAGAGATTTCCTTCTGGGACAACACACATGCAGACCAATTTGATGCAGTGTGCGGCGTATGGTCTGAGCACTGACAGGCTGATCCCCCACCCCTTCAACCTCTGCAGCAATGCTGGCAACACTCAACTTTTTTAATCGACCATTGCGAGGCCTGTTCTGAGTGGAACCTGTTCTGTTAAACCCCTGTATGATCTTGGCCACCGTGCTGCAGCTCAGTTTGAGGGTCTTGGCAATCTTCTTATAACCTAGGCCATCTTTATGTAGAGCAACAATTATTTATTTATTTTCAGATCACCAGAGATTTCTATGCCATGAGGTGCCATGTTGAACTTCCAGTGACCAGTATGAGAGCGATAACACGAAATTGAACACACCTGCTCCCCATTCACACCTGTGACCTTGTAACACTAACAAGTCACATTACACTGGGGAGGGAAAATGGCTAATTGGGCCCAAGTTGGACATTTTCACTTTGGGATGTACTCACTTTTGTTGCCAGCGATTTAGACATTAAAAGCTGTGGGTTGAGTTATTTTGAGGGGACAGCAATTTTACACTGTTATACAAGCTGTACACTCACTACTTTATATTGTAGCAAAGTGTAATTTTTTGTGTTTTTTTTTTTTACACATTATGTTTGCTATATGCAAGCATTTTACTAAAAGAAACCAATTCTTTCAGTTTGTTGTGCTGCGATTGGCTACAGCTGATCACATGGCACAGATGGGCAGATTAGTCCAGACTGTACGATGTGATTATTGGGACCAATCACAACTCTCAACACAATTGTACACAAAGGATGGCATGAAAGGAAGCCATCCATTGTTTGTATTGTCACATGGTATCGGCAGTGGGCCATTACAATTATCAGTCATTGGCTGTGCCCCGGTGAGAGATTGCATGGCCACGTGGGTGCGCATGAGGCGCGATCGCGAAGGACATCATGACTTCCACCTGGAGGGACCAAATGCTGGCACCATACTGCCATAGGCTGGTCAGCAACGGCTTAAAATAATAAACATGTTATACTTACAGTGCCTTAAAAAAGTATTCACCCCCCTTGACTTTTTACCTATTTTGCTACATTTCAGCCTTTCAGTTCAATGTTTTGTTAATCCGAATTTTATGTGATGGATCAGAACACAATAGTCTAAGTTGGTGAAGTGAAATGAGAAAAATATATACATAAAACTATTTTTTAGAAATAGAAAACAGAAAATTGGCATGTGCGTATGTATTCACCCCCTTTGTTTTGAAGCCCATAAAAAGCTCTGGTGCAACTAATTACCTTCAGAAGTCACATAAGTAGTGAAATGATGTCCACCTGTGTGCAATCTAAGTGTCACATAATCTGTCATTACATATACACACTTTTTTTGAAAGGCCCCAGAGGCTGCAACACCTAAGCAAGAGGCACCACTAACCAAACACTGCCATGAAGACTAAGGAACTCTCCAAAAAAGTAAGGGACAATGTTGTTGAGAAGTGCAAATCAGGGTTAGGTTATAAAAAAAATACCCAAATCTTTGATGATCCCCAGGAGCACCATCAAATCTATCATAACCAAATGGAAAGAACATGGCACAACAGCAAACCTGCCAAGAGACAGCCACCCACCAAAACTCACGGACCAGGCAAGGAGGGCGTTAATCAGAGAGGCAGCACAAAGACCTAAGGTAACCCTGGAGGAGCTGCAGAGTTCAACATCAGAGACTGGAGTATCTGTACATCATAGGATGACAATAAGCCGTACGCTTCATAGAGTTGGGCTTTATGGCAGAGTGGCCAGAAGAAAGCCATTGCTCTCAGCAAAAAACAAAATTGCACGTTTTGAATTTGCGAAAAGGCATGTGGGGAGACTCCCAAAATGTATGGAGGAAGGTGCTCTGGTCTGATGAGACTAAAATTGAACTTTTCGCGCATCAAAGAAAACGCTATGTCTGTCGCAAACCCAACACGTCACCCAAAGAACACCGTCCCCACAGTGAAATATGGTGTGGCGGCATCATGCTGTGGGGATGTTTTTCAGCAGCCGGGACTGGGAAACTGGTCAGTGTTGAGGGAAAGATGGATGGTGCTAAATACAGGGATATTCTTGAGCAAAACCTGTACCACTCTGTGCATGATTTGAGGCTAGGGCGGAGGTTCACCTTCCATCAGGGCAATGACCCCAAACACACTGCTTAAGCAACACTTGAGTGGTTTAAGGGGAAACATGTAAATGTGTTGGAATGGCCTAGTCAAAGCCCAGACCTCAATCCAATGGAAAATCTGTGGTCAGACTTAAAGATTGCTGTTCACAAGCACAAACCATCAAACGTGAAGGAGCTGGAGCAGTTTTGCAAGGAGGAATGGGCAAAAATCCCAGTGGTAAGATGTGGCAAGGGGGTGAATAGCTATGCACATTGACTTTTTCTGTTATTTTGTCCTATTTGTTGTTTGCTTCACAATAAAAAAAAAAAAAAAAATCTTCAAAGTTTCGGGCATGTTCTGTAAATTAAATGATGCAAATCCTCAAACAATCCATGTTAATTCCAGGTTGTGAGGCAACAAAACACGGAAAATACCAAGGGGGTGAATACTTTTGCAAGGCACTGTACCTGCTCTGTGCAACGGTATTTGCACAGAGCACTCCCTTATCTCCCCTTCTGGGGTCCCCATGCCAGTGCTCTCGGCTCCTCCTATCCTGCATGTGTCTCCATAGCAAGCATTTTTTCAGAAGCAGTGATTTTAATGATGCTTAAAGAGCAACAATAAAATGGAAGCATTCCTTTTAAATATAGTGCCTGGGGCCCCCTTAGTCTGCCTGGAAAATGGCGCATCTGTACTGTGTATGTAACATGCTGCAGCAAAAATTACATTTCTAAAGAACAATATTTTTGATTTACCGTAAAATCCATTTCTCTGATGTTCATTGACGAACACAGCTCTTCCTCTTCTTGACTACATGGGTTATGCTGCCCCCTACAGGAGTAGAAAACTAGGCAGGAAAGAACTTGACTACACCTATAGGGGAGTCTTGGGGGGTATACTCCCACACTCTGCTATAGGCACTCAGTTTTGTTACAGGCGGTGTCAGAAAGAAAAAACCCAACTCCCTAGAAGGGGGGTGCTGTGTCTGTCAATTAACATCAGAGGAAAGGATTTTACGGTAAGTCAAAAATCCCATTTTCTCTTTCGTTCATTGATGGACACAGCATCTTCTTGAATACATGGGACATCCCAAAGCAGTGTCAAACATGAGGGGTGAGAACAGCAAGAAAAAAAAAAAGCACTTTACAATGCTAAACATGGCCAACCAGGTAACATGGAGCTCAACCATAAAAACAACACCCTCAAAGAGGACCAGGTCCTTTAAACCAGTGGTCCTCAACCCTGGCCTACAGGGCCCACTAACAGGCCAGATTTGCAAGATAAATTAAATACATCCCAGGTAATATCATTTGCTGCTCAGTGATTGCAGTACTCTAGTCTGCATCTCCCCAAGGTAATACTTAAAATCTGGCCTGTTAATGGGCCCTGAGGACCGGAGTTGAGGACCACTGCTTTAAACAACAGCCTGCAAAACCTTGTGGCCAAAAGAAGCATCCGCAGATGCCAACACATCCACCTTATAAAACTTTGTGAATGTGTGCACAGACGACCAGGTGGCCGCCTTGCAAACCTGCATCACTGACGCCTGATGACGGAAGGCCCAGGAGGCACTAAGTGCCCCAATAGAGTGTGCGCCTTAACAGGGAAACGAGGAACCTGACCCTTAATTGAATAAGCCTGAATCACTGTCTGCCTGATCCATCTGGAAATGGTCGCAGCAGAAGCAGCCAAACCTTTGCGAGGTTCATCTGTGAGAACAAATAGTGAGTCTGACTTCCTAAATTACTCCGTAGCTGTCAGGTACACCCTGATTGCCTGAACCACATCCAGGGAATGCAAGGCAATTTCCTTAGGATGTTTATGCCTGGGACATAGGGAAGGCAACACAATGTCTTCATTCAAATGGAAATCAGAGACAAACTTTGGAAGGAACGACGGACAGGGACGAACAACCACATTATCACTGTGAACCACCAGGTAAGGTGAACAGGACAGCGACACGAGCTCCAACACCCTGCATGCAGACGTAATAGCCACCAAAAAGGCCACCTTCTGGGACAACATAAGCAGGGGAACCTCCCGAATGTTTTCAAAAGGAGGCTTCTGGAGAAATGACAACACCAAATTAAGGTTCCACGGCGGCAATAGAGACCGTACTGGAGGAGATAAGTGTGGAACTCCCTGGATAAAAAGGTATGCACTGAGGAATGTGTGGCCAATAGACATTGAAAGCTGGTCCTTGATGGTACTCAATGCCAGGTGCTGCTCAACCGTTCCCGTTTGAGGAAAGTCAAGATCCGTGCCACCGAAAAAGGAGCAAGGGTGAACTCTAAGAGACTCACACCAATGTACGTTTTCCAAGCGCGATGGTAAATCGGGTACCAAGACCTGCGCAGGAGTCTCTGTAAAAGTTTGAGAGGAGGAAAGGCATAAATCAGACGATACTGACTCCAAGGAGCCATTAAGATTGTCCGATTGAATACATATCGGACACCCCTGAAGACGAATCCTCCAATGATCCAAAGTCTGATCACTCGGAGTTCCAACACATTACATAGTTACAGAGTTATTCAGGTTGAAAAAAGTCCATCTTGCTCAACCAATAAAAAAACAAAAAATGTATCAGGGAGGTCCACGGCTCCTGGAACCAGCAAAGACATCCCCCCACCCCAGACATGGGTAAAGGCACCCCTTCATGCAGAGAAAGCCTTGTCCACAGGTCTGGCAGAGCCCGTACGTGGCTTGCCAGACCAGGTCCTCATAGAACCACCAGTGGAGGCCCTGAAGGAGTTAGATCCCTTGTCTTGAGACACAGAGACGAAAAGGCCTCTTATGGGCCGAAAAGAAAGGCCCCTGTCTGCGATGGGGTTCCTTACCCTTGGATGCCTGTGGAAGCAGAATACTCTTCCCTCCTGTGAGGCCTTTGATGATGTCATCCAAACAGGTGATCCCCACAAATGGAAGATTGGATAAGGCCTTCTCAGAAGTCTGGTCCACAGACTGGTATTGCAGCCAGATAATACGCCACAGGACCACTGCTGAGACAGACTCTAGATATCAAGGGAGCTGCATCCAAAGAGGCATCACAGACAAACTATAGCCCCTGGACCAACTGATCTGCCAGCTACACAAAGGCAGGGAGGAGCCGTTCCCCCTCCTGGTCCCGGTATAAAAGTTTTGCCCACTCGGTCATAGCTTGTGACACTAGGGCAATAGTAAAATACAGCCTCAGCGCCGAACCAGCCACAGTGAACATATGGCGGGTCAATGCCTCAGACCTCCCATCAGCCAGGTCTCTAAAGGCCGGAGACTCTTCAAATCGGAATAACAGTGGCTTTATTCAACCTGGGAGTCCACTACAGGCCGAACAGTCTATTTTTTAAGGAGGGAATCCTCATAAGGGTACCGCATTGCAAAACGCTTAGGGATTGCAAAGTGTGTTTTGTGCACCCCCACTGTTTTGTGACAATATTGTCAAAGAAAGCGGGAAGGAGGTACAGCTTGGCCGCCTTGGATGACTTGTGGGTGCCAAAGGTGACCTGCGCCTCCACTACTGGGTTTGTTGCATACTCCTTATTTAAAGTTTCCTGCGCTGACACAATCAGCGCATCCACTAGCGCCTTTTCATGCGTGGCTAGAGGAGCAGAGGAATCATCCTCATTATATGAGTACGCAGGGTGTGTGGATGCAGACCCTGAAGGGTAACTTGCATCTGCAGTGGCCAAAACAGATTCAGGATCTGATGAGACAGAGGAAGCAGGTGAAGGCAGGAGGACGCTTTTTGCTAGCCTGTTTTCCCGGCCAGGACCAAATCCACCTTGGACACCAAGGACTCCAGGAACGCCGTCAATGCAGTCAGACAGCCTCTGAGAGGGGATCAGGTGGGGAGATGTGCTCCAGGGACTAGTGTATAACCAGGACAGAGAAAAGTGTAAAACCCTGCAAGGGGGACACCCCACTGCGCTGGTGGCGCCCCAAGGCCCAGCAAAGAGCACAACCGCTGCTACAGCAGAGAGGAGGGTGAGAAAACCCCACAAAAAAACTCACCACCACTGATCAGGCACTCACAGCAACAAGCTAACTGCACACCATGTGGCAATCAGGAAAGGAAAGGAAAGATCCAGGAGTCAGCACTAGGGGCTGAGGAAGAGCTCCCACGGCCTAATTTTTTTCCGGCTTCAAAAACATGGCTGTCACTATTCTAAATGGGAAACTACAAGAAAATGGCCGCTGATCTGCAGCAAGAAAATGGTGGCACCACGTGGCTCCCGTGTGGAAGAGCACCCAGGGGCTCGATAATGATCCCCAACAGGAAGGGGGGCCCTGGCAGGTGCCTCCACCAGGCCCAACCCCCTCCCAAATATCGATCGTCCAGTCGCTGGTTGCACGCTCCCCCCCAGACCAACCTAAAAAGTCCTGCTTTTGATTGTAGATTCTTGCAGGAACAAAATAAGAAAAGAAAAATGGATTTTTGACTTACTGTAAAATCCTTTTCTCTTAAGTTCATTGACGGACGCAGTTCTCTCTGACTCATATCAGTAGAGCAATACTGCCCCCTACAGGAGTAGGACACCAGGCAGAAAAAAGTTCTGGATACACCTATGGGCAGTCCCGGAGGGTACACCCTC
Organism: Pelophylax lessonae; assembly: GCF_965119305.1. Lineage (NCBI taxonomy): Eukaryota > Metazoa > Chordata > Amphibia > Anura > Ranidae > Pelophylax > Pelophylax lessonae. The sequence goes on from NC_138773.1 coordinate 156,539,279, forward strand.
TCTATTCCTGCATAGAATGTCAGTTTTGTATCAAAACAGTGTCAGAAAGTAAAACCAACCCAACTCAAAATAGAGGGGTGGGTACTGCGTCCGTCAATGAACTTAAGAGAAAAGAATTTTACGATAAGTCAAAAATCCAGTTTTCTCTATCGTTCATTGACGGACGCAGTTCCCTCTGATTCATATCAGTAGGGATGTCCCACAGCAGTGCCATAAATGAGGGGTGGGAACAGCAGAAAAGAAAGTCCCCTAAGCTAAAAATAGCCGATCAAGCAACATAGGACTCATCAGAACAAAAGATGAGAAACAAACAGTAAACACCTTCAAGGAAGGCAAAAAGCCCTCCAAACAGCAGCCAGCAAAAAACCTTGCGGCCAAAAAAAGAGGCATCTGCAGATGCCTGCACATCCACCTTATAAACTGTGGTAAAGGTGTGAACAAACAACCAGATAGTCGACTTGCAGCACAGATGCCTGTATGGCAAAAAGCCCAGGAAGCACTAGGCGCCTGAGTAGAAAGTGCCGAAACAGGGAAAGGTAGGACCTGTCCCTTAATTGAAGAAGCCTGCACCACCGACTGTCCGATCCACCTGGAAAAAGCCTCAACAGACGCAGAAAGCCCTGTTCTTGGGCCATCTGTGAGCACAGAGAGCAAACCTGACTTACAGGAAGACTCAGTAGTCGCCAAGTACACCTCGAGTGCCTGAACTCTATCCAGGAGTATGCAGCCCCCCTTCTGTAGGATGAGGGGGCTTAGGACACAAGATGGCAATACAATGTCCTCGTGCAAGTGAACACTAGAAACCACCTTCGGAGGGAAGGACCGATCCGGACGAAGTACCACCTGGCCCCCAGAACCAACATATAGGGAGAAAAACAGGACAATGTTGCCGGTGCCGACAACCTGCATGCAGAGTGACAGCAACAAAGAAGGCCACCTTCTGTAATAAGGTAGGTAGGGTATACCCTCGATACTCGCAAAAGGAGGGTCTTGAAGAACCGACTGCACCAAATCAAGGTCCCCAGTTGGTGACGGAGGTCGCACCAGAAGAACCCCTGGAAGAAGTTACACACCAGGGAATGGGCGGCCAACGGCCTTTGGAAGAAAATAGCCAAAGCCAAAACCTGACCCTCAACAGTACTCAAGGCCAACCTTAGATCAACTCCCCGTTTAAGGGAGCCAAGATCCGGGCCACCAAGTAAGAGCGTGGAAGAGCCCACGCAACATACGACTTTCTCGTATGATGAAAAAAAAAAGAAAGGCACCCTAGAAGTCGCTTCCCACGCTTTAAGCAGGGTGGGAATCACTGAAGCAGACAATCCCCTGTCCTTCAGCACCCAGCTTTCAACAGCCAAGCTGGCAGCGACCATAAAGTCAGATTGGCCCTGGAGACAATAATTCTCCATGGCGTATACCTGCGGCTAGCCTAACCAGTTCGGTGTACCAAGCTCGGCGAGGCCAGTCCAGAGCCACGAGACAGACCGGAATCCCTTCCGCCTCAATCCAGCGAAGAATTCTTGGCAGCAACTTGAGAGGAGGAAAGGTAGACCACAGCCGATACTGACCTTGGCCCATCCGTGAGCACTCTCACACGACCATGACTGGTTAGAGGCTATCTGTGGGGGCACTAGTTACATCCTGAAACACATGAGGGTAGCTGGTTAGCCTGTGTGCCGGACAGTCCCGCCCATCGCCCACAGGAAGCGGGAGGTACCTGTCTAATTGTTGTCAGTATTTATTTGGGCCTGCTGGAAGTAAGACCAGCTCTGAAGGGAGCTGGACTCCCGAAACGCGTTAGCGGTCCTATCTACAGGGACATGTTCCAATCCATGTGGTGGACTCTCGTAATGTGATTTTACACTTCTTGTCTTGAGTATGCTTTTGGCATTTTAATAAAACATTTTTAAAAGGTGACCATGGGTAATGCACTAGGTGTTTGCGCCTCCTTTTTAATGTGTGCAGGTGACCACACTAAACTCCTTGACATCTTTCAAGTTGAACTTAGCAAATGTTCTTGCACATGACCGAACCCATGGTGCCAGCATGGCACCCGCCCGAAGGTCCCAGGAGCGGGCCACAATCCTCAGCACTATCCTGCGAGTGCGACGCCAACAGGTCCATGTCTGGGGTGCCCCCAGCGAAGGCACACCTCCGGATGAAGGGACCATGCCCCTGTATCCAAGGCCTGTCGACTGAGGCAATCGGCCTGCCAAAGATTCCACACCTGGAAAGGGAACAGTGGAAAGAGCTGGAACAAGGCGCTCTACCCCACAAATTGTCACTTCCAAGGCCACAAGGACACTCCTGGTGCCCCCTTGGTGAATGACAGAAGCCACGGGCGTGGCGTAGTCGATTGAACGTGCATCGGACAGCTGCAGGTGCCTGGTCCAAAGAACTAGGCAAACCGGATCGCTCCCAGCCCCAGGACATTGATCGGTAACCTGGATCCCCCAGGGACCATACTTCCGAAGCAGAGAACCTGCCGAGGACTCCTCCCTACCCAGACAGACTTGCATCCGCAGTGACAATTGTCCAGTAAAAAGGGGAGGAAGGATTCCAGATCAAGACTCACTGGTCAGCCGGATCCAAAAGTCCAGAGAGTTTGGATTCTAGCCCCATTTGAGAAGGATTACCTTTTGGGGGAACCCCCAAAAGGGATTGAGCGAAAGGGACCGTCTGGAAAGACAGCACCATCAGTCCCATAACTTGCATGCAGGTCCGAAGGGACGACCATGCGTGGGACAGTAACAGTTGAACCGCAGTCTGAAGTTCCAAGAACTATTTCCCCAGATAGAGAAAACACCCTGACTGAGGACGAGATAGACCAGTCTCATGGAAGGGACCAGGGATGACTTCTGAAGATTCAGAACCCACCTGAGCTCCTCCAGAGTTCTCATGGTGACTTCCAAGTTCGCTTGTCAGCACTATAGATTGGCCAGTTATGCCGGACCGATACGCCCTGCTGCCGCAACAGCGCCAGGACCAAGGACCAGGATCTGAGAATACCCGAGTAGCAGAAGCGAGACCAAGGGGTAACGCCACAAACCGATAAAGATTCTTCCCCACGGCAAAAAAATGGAGAACCCGTTGGTGTCTGAACACAAGGGGATGTGAAGGTAGGTATCTTGATGTCTATGGAGGCAAGGAATCCCCCTGCGGTAGGGAAGCTACCATCGTGCGTACTGATATCGCCTTGAATTTTTGATCTGCATGAAACCATCAAAGGGCTAAAAGGTCCAGCTTGTGAAACCAAAGCCTGAACTGCCCCACAGAGCGGATTGAAACCCGATCTTGCAACTGGGACCGCATGACCTGAACCCAGCTGCCTGGGATCCAGGCCAGCCGTAGGTCCGAGAACTGGCAAGGATGACCCCCCACCCCATAGATGTGTGAGGACATCTAAATCTACATAAAAAAAATTACTTCTGTGCCAGGACCAAAGATCCCAGCAAGGAACTAGGTCCACCCGCAGTCAGGAAGATGAAGAGCTGTGTTCGTCAATGAACAAACGAGAAAAAATAAGGATTTAAATAATTGACTCGCAGTGGCAATTGCAGGCACCCAGCTATTAAAAATTAAAGAAAAAACAAGGAGGCCCCAAGATCCCGCTCCCCTATGGATTTGGGGTACATAGAACCCAGTCTTTACTCAGGAAAAGGAGGGGTACACTGACCATGACTGTATGGTTAGTAGTATTACACAGGACTTGCCGCTATGGCTAACAGAGGGTGAAATCAGGGAAAGGCTGGATAAAATTAACACAAACTAATCACCAGGCTCGGATGGCGTACATCCGAGAGTACTCAAAGAACTCAGTAAGTTTATATCTAGACCACTGTTCCTGATCTTTGCTGACAGTATTATGACAGGAAATGTACCAGGGGATTGGAGGAAAGCTAACGTGATACCAATATTCAAAAAAGGGCAGAGGCATGTCCCGGGTAATTATAGGCCTGTCAGTCTGATATCGATAGTATGTAAACTTCTGGAGGGGATGATAAGGGACTATATCATAGAGTTTGCTAAAGACAACAACATCATCAGCAGTAATCAGCACGGGTTTACAAATGGGCGTTCTTGTCAAACCAATCTCTTAACATTCTACGAGGAGGTGAGCTAGATAGGGGCAGACCAGTGGATGTGGTGTACCTGGATTTCGCTAAGGCATTTGATACAGTTCCCCATAAGTGTTTAATTTATAAAATAAGGTCTGCAGGTATCGACCGCAGGGTTTGCTCTTGGATACGGAATTGGCTAAAAGGGCGTGTCCAATGGGTGGCAATAAACAGCGTATACTCAGACTGGTCTGAGGTGGTAAGCGGGGTCCCCCAAGGCTCAGTCCTGGGACCAACCTTGTTCAATTTATTCATAAACAGCATTGAGGACGGGATCAGTAGTTCTATATCAGTTTTTGCAGATGACACAAAATTGGGCAGGGCAATAACTGCACAGCATGAAGCAGATATCCTACAGAATGATCTGGACAAAATAACGGAGTGGGCTACGACATGGCAAATGAGGTTTAATGTGGAGAAGTGTAAGACTAAAAATATAAAAGCACAATACACGTTAGGGGGGAACCCTTGGGGGAATAAAAAATGGAGAAAGATCTGGGAGTCTTGGTAGATGATAGACTAGGCAATAGCATGCAATGTCAAGCGGCAGCTGCCAAAGCCAGCAGAATATTAGCATGCATAAAGAAAGGGATGTATTCCAGAGATAAGACTATAATCCTTCCACTTTATAAAACTCTGGTCCGACCACATCTGGAGTATTCTGTCCAGTTCTGGTCGCCAGTCCTCAGGAGGGATGTGTTGGAGCTGGAGAGGATCCAGAGAAGGGAAACTAAACTAATTAGGGGATTGGAGGACCTTAATTATGAAGAGCGTCTGCAATCGCTTGATTTATTCTCCCTGGAGAAGAGACGCCTGAGATAGCAATTTATAAATATCTCAATGGTGATCTCGGCATAGAAAAAAAGCTATTCAGTCGAAGGGATTGCATGAGGACTCGAGGGCATACAATGCGATTAGAGGAGAAGCGTTTTAACCTCAGGCAACGTGGGGGGTTCTTTACCGTTAGAGCTACAAGATTGTGGAATTCTCTACCACAAGAGGTGGTTTCTGCAGGAAGTATGGTGGCTTTCAAAAGACTCTAAAGCCCCGTACACACGATAAGAAATTCGGCCGGGAAATTTCGTCCGACGACCGATCTGCCGATTTTCGGTTTGTTAGTATGGTGCTTTCGACAGCCGACTCCGACTTTTCGGCTGACAAAATCCTGGTGTGCAGGCAATAATTTTTGTCCCCGTCAAAACACGTTTTTTTCGTCTCATTAGTACAGATTTCAATGGGTAATAATCTTATGAGCAAGACTAGGCATGCTCAGAGAGAAAGAACACATACAAAGCAATCTAACACATGATATCACTTCTGAAGTAGAATTCTGTCGTACGGGAAAATTCGTGTGCAGTCTAGAGCACATTCCAACCAACAGACACGCACTCTGGACAAAAGATGGACGACAGGTCGACGGAAATACGTGGTGTGTGTACAAGGCTTTAGACGTACATCTCAAGGATCAGAACATTCAGGGGTATGTGAGATGATTACGGCCACACACACCTACACAGGTTGAACTGGATGGACTATTGTCTTTATTCAACCTCACCTACTATATGTAACTATATGTAACCCCTACCAATTCACCCAGAAAAAAGTACAAAAAAATAAAAACTATTTTGGCAAATCCTTTATAAAAAAACAAAAAAAAAAACAAACAAACTGTGTTCTTCAATGTAAATCCATGGTCAATCATGGTGCACTGCGGACCCGACCTGCCAGGCTGCATGCTTGGATAAGGGTCTGGTATGTATTGCGTTTCATTTTTTTTTCCTTTAATTTTAGCATGAGGTTGCCCTTAAAAACCACTCCAGACCCTAAGGATGGGAGCGATCTCCTGGAAGGGCGGAGGGCGGAGGGCAGGTGCAGGGTGTGTGCTAATGATATCAGCAGGTGAACTCCTTGTTTCTTAACAGTTTTCACATCCTAAGGTTCATCCAGAAAGTAATGAAGGAGTTTATCATACAACAGTCTGCAGGCTTATGTAAGGACTTTGTGTAGGATATTACATAAAGCTGTTTTTTTTTTCTGCAAAAGAGGTACAGAGCATTAATGGTATATAGAGGAGCTGGAATTTAGAAAAAACAAAACAAAAAGGGGAACTAACATGAGTGAAAGATGGAGGCTGCCATTCTTGACCCCCTTGCAGAAATGCTGGTTGAATGACTGACCCTGAATTTATAATACTTGAGTCACTGACCTAAACAAAAGTATGCAAATCAGAAAAGCTAGAGAAAATGTATTACAGGCATACTTTTTCTGGATCAATAATTCAAAGTATTGAAGCAAAAGGTTCAGTTTTCCAACAATTAAGTAGACCTCAGCAACTGCAGCCCACGTTTCTCTCATTATGAGTATTTTTTATAAATTAGAGATCAGCTAAAGAGGCAAGCCCTGAAAATTATTGGCTGAGCAAAAACAATTTATGTGTGTTAAAGTGGAATTGAAACCCTGCTATCCTCCTATCTGTGCCATCTTAGCCTTTATCTGGATCTATAAACGCTATGCTGCTGCACACATGATCAGCTAGGACACTAGCTACTTAAGGGACTTGAAAGTTCAGTTGAAAGCGGACATAAGTACATTGGTACCTGTCTGACATTTATTCACCAGAGGCAGGCCTTGAATGTAGAACTAGTAAGCAGCATGTAAATGAAAACAGTGCAGAATATAACAGTATGTTTGATTAACTACTTGCCACTCGTCCACAGTAGTTTTACTGCGGGGCAGAAGCACAGGAAGACCGGAAAACGTACCCGTACGTCGCCACCTGCCTTCCAGGTTCGGGACGCGTACATTGAGTCTTGATACAGTAAGAGTGTAACAACAGATTTCAGCCAACGATTTTTGCTGAAATTAGCTAATCACCTTTGTCAAGTCAAAGAGTTCTGCGTTTACAAAAAACACAGAACTGTGCATAGGAACAGCATCCGAAAGCAGACCAGAAAGTAAAAGTAGCACACATTGTTAGACACAGTTAAACTCTTCCCAGCTAGTGTCATTAGTACAGGGTCAGTCTACAGTCTTAGCAATGATCACTAGCGAGGTCAGTGTCCGTTAGTAACCCTCCCAGTTGTCTGTTAGCGCCAGATTGCCAGCCCCCCTATGACAGTCAGACTATAAGTCGCTGATCACTGACATTACAGTATAGCATCTATAAACGTTTAAATTCCTATATATATATATATATATATATTATACATACACACCTTAGTTTTTAGACATTATACCTTTCGCACAGACCAATAAAAACCTTTTGGGATTATTTTTTTTTTTTTTTTAACCAAAGACGTAACAGAATACATTTTGGCCTAAATTCATGAAGAATTTCAAATTTTTATTTTATTGGATAGGTTTTATAACAGAAAGTAGAAAATATTAGGGGGAAGAGTTCAAAATTCAGTTTTTTTATTTATATTAAAAAAAAAAACTAAACAGTGGTGATCAAGTACCAACAAATGAAAGCCATTTGCGTGAAAAAAAAAAAATGATATAAATTTCCTTTGCATACACTGTTATATGACTGCGCAATTTTGGAGGTCAAGTAGTTCTAATTTCATTCTATTGATTGGTAAGGTGCAGTAGATTACATTCTTTTAATTAGCATAAGTTAGGTTTTAGGTTTAATATTGATTTAAGCCGATTTGTTGTTTTTTTTTTTTTTTTTTTTACTTTAATGCATTTTTACATTAAGGTAAAAACCTCCCATTATCAGCTCCCCCCAATTACATTCCCTGGCTCCTCTTTCGATCCCGCGCAGCTCTCTCCTCACAGGCACAGTGGGGGCCATTGGCTCCTGCTCAAATCCTGGCAGGGTGAGGCTGAGCTACAGTGTGTACGTCTATAGACATATATAGAATAGCGCAACCATGCAAAAGAAATGACTATCAAATATGGAGACAATCCATAAATGTTGCTTGGTCCATAGCTGCACCGGCTTTAGATATACATGTTCAGGGTTTGCTCCCCCAATTTTTTGCTTGTTTATAGACATATATAGGCCAGCTTGGGAGCGAGCCCGCACATCTGCGCACACTTTTGCTATAGGAGGCAGACACAGAAGGAGCCAAGAGGGCTGGCAGCAGACCCCAGAAGAGGATGCTTGGGGCCACTCTGTACAACAGCATTGCACAAAGCAGGAGAGTAAAACGTGTTATTTGGTGCTTCACATTTACTATCTTGTTTAATAAATGTATTCAAAAAGTAACTTCAGGAAATTGGAGAATAAAACGCAAAAGCAGAAGTCCTCAGGGTCATATATTTACAATTACCACTAGTTCCTTGTGCTATATAGTAGAGGCTGAAGAAACTTGGGGAGTTAAAAGTAACCAAAAAGTTAGAAAGAAGGGATTTGAGCTGTTAGAGAATTGGGCTGGCTTATCAGTGAGGAAAAGGTTCTATGCTGGCAACATGTTGCACTATAATTAGACAGTGCATAAATGCTGGGTAAAGAGTAGTTAGTAGATTGCCTAGACAAAATTTTGGCATCTTAACCACTTGCCGACTGCTTACTTTATATTTACGTCGGCAAAGTGGCTCCCCCAGTCAGAATCATGTTAATAAACGTCATCAGCCTGGGAGGAGCTATGGGGCGAGCGCGCCCGATCATCAGCGGGGAAGCCAGTACGGGTGGCAGGCGGCTCCGATTGCCACCTGACACCAGCAATCTTACATAGTTTGTGAGGCTGAAAAAAGACATCAGTCCATCTAGTTCAACCTATGATGTGTGTGCGTGTTTGCTGTTAACCGTACATTGTATACCCTTGTATGTTGTTGTCTTTTAAGGTGCCCATCTAATAGTTTTTTGAAACTATCGATGCTCCCTGCTGATACGACTGCCTGTGGAAGCAAATTCCACATCCTTACTGCTCTGACAGTAAAGAACCCCTTACGTATTTTAAGGTTAAACCGTTTTTCCTCTAGTTTTAGTGAATGGCCACGTGTCTTATTGTATTCCCTTTCTCCAAGTTTCTTCCTTATGCTAGGGTCGCCAGTACAGTATTTGTACATTGATATCATATCCCCCCTCAATCGTCTCTACTCCCGAGAGAAAAAGTTCAGTGCTTTTAGTCTTTCCTCATAGCCGATTCCCTCCATTCCCCTAATTATTTTTGTTGCCCTTCTCTTGACTTTCTCCAGTTCCAGCACATCCTTCCTGAGGATCGGTGCCCAGAACTGGACGGAATACTCCAGATGTGACCGGACCAGAGTCTTGTAGAGTGGGAGAATAATCTCTTTATATCTGGAGTTAATCCCTTTTATACATGCCAGTATGCTGTTGGCTTTGCTTGCAGCAGCTTGGCATTGCATGTCACTGCCAAGCCTGTTGTCCACTAGGACCCCCAGATCTTTTTTTCTGGGCTTAGATTTACCCAGAGGTTTCCTCCCTAGTGAGTAGCTTGCTTTCGTGTTTGACGCCCAAGTGCGTTACTTTACATTTTTCAACATTAAACCTCATCTGCCATGTAGTTGTCCACCCCATTATTTCGTTCAGGTCCGCCTTTAAGGTTTCCACATCCTGCATGGAAGATATTGGCATGCTTCGTTTAGTATCATCTGCAAATACTGATATTGTACTAGATATCCCCTCCTCTCGATCATTTATGAATAAATTAAACAGGATTGGTCCCAGGACAGAACCCTGGGGGACCCCACTTTCCACACCCTGCCAATCCGAGTACTCCTCATTAATCACCAACCTCTAGACTCTGCCCTGGAACCAGTTCTCTATCCAGGTACTCAGCCTATGGTCCATACCTACCTTCCTTAGTTTGAACAATAAGCGTTTGTGGAGAACGGTGCCAAAGGCCTTTGCAAAGTCCAGATACACCACATCCACAGGCTTACCTTTATCTAGGTGGCAGCTCACTTCCTCATAGAAGGTTAATAGATTGCTTTGGACAATTTTTCATGAATCCATGCTGATTACTACTAATAATACCATTTTCATTACTAAAGTCTTGTATGTGGTCCCTTAACAACCCCTCCAAAATCTTGCAGACTACTGATGTTGGGCTGACCGGCCTTTAGTTACCCGGGATCTCTCCCTGCTGACAGAGAAGGGCAGACGGCTGATGTAACCACAGCCTTCTGTGTCCTTCTCCCTCGGATGAACACAGAGGCCATGTGATTCTGCTATATAGGACCACATGTCTGTTCATCTCACGAGCCCAACCCCCCCACAGTTAGAATCACTCCCCTAGGCTTACATTTAACCCTCTTGATCACCTATACTGTTAACCCCTTCCTTGCCATTATTACAACAGTGCATATTTTTTAGCACCGATTACTGTAGTAATGTCACTGCCCCCCCCCCCCCCCCCCAAAAAACAAAGTGTAAAAAATGTCAGTTATGGGTCCAATCTGTCCGCCGCAATGTCGCAGTCCCGCAAAAAAAAAAAAAAAAAAGACATAAATCTTTCCCATAGATAGCAGATGCAATAACTTTTGTGCAAACCAAAGTAAGTTTATTGCAATTTTTTTTACCAAAATGATGTAGCAGACAACAAATCAGCCTAAAATGTTTAAAAAAATTTGATTTTTGGGAATGTTATATAGCAGAAAGTGAAAAATATTTTTTTTTTTTGCAAAAATTGCCACTCTTGTTTATAGCGCAAAAAAAATAAAAAAATAGCACAGGTGATCAAATACCACCAAAAGAAAGCTCTGATTCTGGGGGGAAAAAGAATGTCAATTTTATTTAGGTACAGCGTCGCATGACTGCGCAATTGTTCATTAAAGTAACGCAGTGCCGAATCGCAAAATAGGGCCTGGTCATTAAGGGGGAAAATCCTCCGGTGTGAAAGTGGTTAAAGCTGATCTCCAAGATTCCTGTCACTTTAAATATTTTGTTTGGACCACTAAGTGCAGCATAATCTCTAAGCAGTAAGTATATATGGTACAGGAGGCACATATCAGGAATATGAAATGCGGGGGTAACACTTGGCACAACACTTAACACAATGTGCAAACTCTTGCCACTATAAATTCTGTATAAGACAAAGAAAAAAAATAAATGGGATGTCAAAAACTGTAGAAAATTGTGAGTTTTCATGAAAGAGCCCCAAAAATCTGTACACAACTCTAAAAAAATAAAAGCATCCCATATTTAAAGCTGATCTCTGGGCAATGCTTTTTTCCCTGTGCAGCAGGGCTGAGCCCGCACTGCAAGGGTTAACTGATCATTTTATTCTAGGGGAGAGAGCAGCAGAGATCTACTTACCTGATCTACTGCTCCCCCCCGTATAAGGACTTGTTCATCACCCGCACACCCCAGCAGTCCTGACGATGAACTGTTCCTGATATCAGCACACCCAGAGCATGCACCATAGACAGGAATAGTCCATCACTGGATCATTTAGGGTGGGTTCGGGTAGCATGGTTTTCCAGCGGATCGGTGGATCAGGTGATTTTAAACTTTGTGCTCACTCCTAGAAGAAATAAAAAAACAGTTTACCCGAGCAGACCCACTGCATGGGGGTGGGGGAATCACAAATTTCTCTTAAAATCATACATACCTAGGTGGATGCTGCATCTGTCCTCCGCTGGATCTAACACTGAGAACTGAGCAAAGACCACAGATCAAACCGTTCTCAGTGCTTACTGTAACGCTGGGCTGTGGAGAAAAAAAAACGGAAGAAGCTGGCTCAGGCTCTCGGGCACGCTGAGAGGCTGAGACAGGTGTCAGTCCAGGCTCCTGGGTGGATCATGACCATATGGTCATCTTTCCCCTGCCTGGTCCAGCTCTGTGACATGAGCCTTGGCCCACTGTTGGCTGAAAAATGGATCAGAATGAACTGAACTCCTGTGATCCACAGGAGAGGTACAGCCAAACAAGCTTTGACTGTATCCTTTAATGTCCCTTGCAGAAAGTAAAAAACACCTCAGGCTGTCCAAACACATGAAAGCATCTACATACAGTACATATCTCTACAATAAACTTATAAAAAAGGTGGGAGTTTTCATTTTTCTAATCAAAAAATTGGTAACAGAAGAAAGAAAAAAAAAAAAAAAAAGAAGAACCACAATGTTGTTAATGCTATGTTTTATTGTAACTTTGTGACAAGCTGCAGTGAAAACGAGAAATTTGAACTTACCAAGTAATCCATAATTTAGGTAATAAACAAACCTACTTTCCAATATAAAAATGGCAGCTTTAATATCTGGTATTCACCAAACAAGTTCTAGGAGAAGGTTACTTCCCATCATTTTTCAGTTATCTACATCCTGACTTTTTTTTCTTGACACACACAAACTATAGTTCCAAGTCTCACTTGATGGCAGGCTGGTAAAACTTCAGACTTGTATTAATCAAGCACCTTCTTGAAGAATCTTGAAGCAACAGATATGTGCAATACCAAAATGGAACGATTGTCACAGACACAGGAGAGATGGTATTTTCCAAGATTGACAGCTGCACTTTATAAGTGGAAAATTGTCAAAGGACTGTTACAACTCACCAACTAAGACATTTTTCATTAAAGCCTCTTGCTTACAGAACTGCCTGGATTATTTATAACTCTGAGCAACTTAAAGTGGAACACCAGATTTTTTTTTTTTTTTTTTTTAAGATCTAGTTTGAACCTCTGCCAGGTTTTCACTGTCGTTTCTGCATTAGGGAAACTTTCCACCAATCTTGCTGGGAAGGGAGGGTAAACCATAGACCGCAATTAAAAAAAAAAAAAAAAAAAAAAAGTTTAGCAGGAAATCTCCCACATAGGGCCCAAGACAGTATTGTAAGCCTAGCAGAAGAACCCCCATATAGACTGTTGTTCCACTTTAGGTTTTGCAAGTCCCAATTAGTACAATATTCCTTACATAATCTACAGGAGTAGAGCAGAGCAAGGTCGCATTTATATATCTGCTCACAGACCGCAATTATTGATAAATTATCATTTTGTTTGCCTGGTTACATACAGCAGTAAGATATAAAAGTAAGTAGTTTTGTATTTCAGAAGGATAAACTTAAAAGCAAAATGACTAACTTCTAAAAGACTGTTGAATGCCACCGATTAATCATGAACATGTTTTTAAGCAGCATTTAGACATGCACGCTTTTTTTTTTGTTTTTTTGTTATAACCACTGAACATGTGCAAATAGCTTTTGAAAATGTCACAGTACACAAATAAGGCACTCCAGTGTGTGTGTGTTTAACCATCTTAAGACCCGACCACCAAGCCATTTCACCACCATTCGCAGGAGTGCCTTTATTGCCATAAAAATGAATTTCTCTTGACACACTATCACAGATGAACTCTAGTGACAAACAAATCTAAGTCTAAAAATGGCAAGTTAAGGCCAATTGATTTTAAAATGGGTTATAAAGGTTTTGTATAGGACATTCCCACATAAAAGTATGGAGATCAAAGTTCCATTCAACAAGCTATAACAAAGCTGAATACTTCTCAAGTCACCAAAGGACAAAATGTTCACACTAAACCAAAATTATAAGTAAAGGAATCATTCCAAGTAGCCCTTTTTACTGGTTTATTTATATAATAATTTGTACTATGCAAAGGACCACATAAGTCTCAGCAAAAATCAAATAGTGTTCACTATGCTGTAAGCAATGACATATTTCTGTAAAGCTTTACCATTTTCATTAGGTATATATTATCTGAATAAGTTACCTTATACATGAAGGGAAATTTTAAAGTGAACCTGTGCTTTGCTCAGAGGACAAAGTGAAGCCTTGATTACACTTCACGTTGGGGGCAGTAAAAAAAAGGTGCGGTTGATCCCCATTTTTACAGACCCCAACTGCTCTCTCCTAAGCTGGAAGGGCAGCAGAAGGAGGTGTACATATGCCACAGTGTCACAAAAATTATCCAAGCTGTTGTGTTTTGCTGGTCAGTGCCACCCACCAAATGTGACCCATTCATCCTAGTGGCACCCCCAACTGCCCTTAAATGCACAGTTGCTGTATGCTGGTGCAGGGTTTAAAGGTTAAAACTGGCAGAGAGAAGGCGATACAACAACCTCCTCACTGCTTGTCAAATGTCCTCTGAAGAGTGATCTGAACCAGTATTACTCTTCAGAGGGCACCACTAGCATAAACGAGGCCTATAAAGGCTTACTTTACAGAAAGGATGCACTAAAAAAAAAAAAAAAAAAAAAAAAAAAACCCTTAAAAAAGACCACCCAAGAAAAAAATAAAAATAAAATCGTACTTCCAAATATGGGGTGGGGCACATGACCTTCTCCTTACAATACAGTCCTTTGTGCATGAACGGCCAATCATCAAGCCCAAGAACTGTAATGCAGAAGCAGTGAACAGCCAAGTTCAGCAACTTCACATTTATACCATACTCGGAGGTGGCCTGTCAGCTGACTGGGCCAATTGGAAGAAAAATAAAGCCTGTTTAAAGCCCTTCTTACAAAGTGAATCTGTTATATTGCTCATAAGGGCAAAGTACAGGTTCACTATACAACACTATGAAAAGGACTTACAATTGTCAAATATTTAAAAGGCAAGAAAAAGGAAAAAAAAAAAAAAAAAAAAAAAAAAAAAAAAAGGTAAAATAAATTTAGGAGTCTAGGGCACCTTCTACAACCTGCATTTAAAAAAACCCACCTCAGATAGAAATTTAGAAGAAAGGCCAATGTTGTAGCACAAGTTCAACATTGTACCAGAGATCTCCAAACAACGGCCCTCCAGCTGTTGCAGAACTACACGTCCCATGAGGCATTATAAAACTCGTGACTTTCACAGACATGACTAGGCATGATGGGAATTGAAGTTCCTGAACAACTGGGGGGCCATAGTTTGGAGACCCCCGCTTTAGACTGACACTTACAGGATCTTCTTTCTACATTTGGGAACCCTGACAGAGAGATCTCCCCTCGCTCTACCTCTGTTACCTGAAAGCTTTACCATTTATTGCCAGGCTTTATACAGAACTAGATGCTCATGTGCCCCCTTTCTGGAATACCCTTAGGAATAAATGGAAAGGACAACAGAGGATGTGTGACCACATGGCATAACAAAGTTGGCTTCCCTGCCAGAGTCCACAAATGTTACAGGAAGACAGTAGTTAGCTGAATTTGCAAGTATGCTCTAATTGAGTTATACATTTTATGTTGATTTTAAAAACACAATGTACACAATCCTAAGCTGATTTTTTTTTTTTTTTTTGAGTATGGGAAAAGGCAATGATGGAAAGAAAAGCATTTGCAATCATGATTATAAAATATGCAGCCTATAGACAGAACTAACCTGTAAATCAATCAATCTTACTGAACACAGATAAACCAAGGTTAAAAAACATGTTTAAAACAATGTATGGGGATGTCAACTTTAGGGTGATTTATACAGTTTACATTTACCCCACAATGATACAACCAGCATATAAGTATGAGCATAAATGTGTTTAAATTGACAATATTAAAAGCCTATTAAGAGTAATCTGGGAGGAGATTTAATATTGGTAAAGGAAAGCACTAAAACAAAAATTAACCCAGTGAAAAGTGCCTTGCACTGATCAACTGTTAAATTATTATTAGCATAACCATAGCACCTCTGGACATGATCACCATAATATGAAAGAAAAAAAAATGCAGTATAATTGTAGTAACTGGGTGCTTGAAAAGGAATGGAACTGACTGACTTGCACAGCGGAGTTAGGCAAATCCAAAATTGCAATACTGTTTAAGCAAAAAATACTCAGACCAGTTGGGGAGTTATATTAAAAAAAAAAAAATAATAATAATAATAATAATATATATACTATCCAACAATTTACATTTTCCCTTTTAGAGACAAGTAAGGTCACTTTGCACTGAATGAACTGATGTTCACGTTATGATAATCTTTCCAAATATTACACAAACCAGACGTCCTGTGCTGGGTGTATAGTTTAAAGAAAACCACAATTACAATAGCAGGAGCTCGCTTAACAGCAATTATTTAATAATTCAAGGGTCTTTAACAGTGAAAAGGGAAGATGGGCCTCATGTTTCCTTAAACAGTATGATGAGGATTAAAAGTGGCTTCAAAGCAGCATGGTGGTAGAGTCTTCTGCAGATTTACATAAGTCGGTTGCGTTTGTGAGTTGGCGAGTCTGTAATGACATCGCCGCATTGAGCTGAGGTACGTTTGCGGTTGCCACTATCTAAGTGGAGTGCCATTTCCTCTGATATGAAAGTGTTCAAATCAACATCAAGGAGTCCATTTCTCCTGCGACTACTGGTAGAACTGCCACTAACATGAGTTGGTGAGCCTGGAGTACTTGAGCGGACACTAATACTAGCCATTGCACCACTCAGTCCTGCAAATAAAGAAAAATACATTACATGTTTGCCTGCCAATTTCAACGTTTCACATTAAAAACACATTTCACACTGCTGACAAGACAACAAATCTCATCCTTCGAGATACAGGGTGTGAGATGCAGTACATTACGGACTGTCCATAATAACACTGCAAGAACTGCTCTCCGTAGACATAGCTAGTCCCAAGTTCCATTCATAGATAGTCAGGTTGAAGAAGAAAAAAAAAAAAAAAAAACACAGTATTGAAAACCCAACCATACAATCCCATATACACAATCTTATACCCGCAGTTGATCCAGAGGAAGGCGAAAAAAACCCCCAGCAAAGCATGATCCAATTTGCTACAGCAGGGAAAAAAAATTCCTTCCTGATCCCCCGAGAGGCAATCTGATATTCCCTGGATCAACTTTACCGTTAAGACACACTGGTCATGCTAGAAATATGTTGCCATCACTGCTGGCCTCCTCCTGAAAATGCTAGCTTCTTGGCTGTCTGGCTAATACACAATAGGGCACAGACACAGAACATGCATGTTATAAATGAGGGTCAGAGGATGCCTCATTTTTTTGTTTATTCCAGGTCAATCAAAGCATTGAAGCCGGACCATTAGTATGACAGCCAGGGAACTGGGATTTTCAAAATAAGAGGTCAGCAGGGGAAGCCTACATAATTCTCCCATAACAGGTCTACCTTATATCTTTTTTTTTCTATCCATCTATATCTCCTGTTCCCTAAAAGCATTTACTGGTGCAGTGCTTGTGTGTAATTTGGCCCCCCATATAACCTAAAATACCCGACTGATCCTGCCTGATCCTGCCCTCCCCCCTGTGAACTGACCATAGTTCATCATGGCTGCTGAGCACTGGCACTGTGGTCAGTTTAAGTGGCTCTGTCCTCCGCAGCTCTCCTCTGTCCTCTCCCTTCCCTGCCTGTCAGCTCGCAACAGTGCCACTCTGCACCCCGACCTTTTCTGCTGCTATAACTATTTAATAGTCATGCCATCCCAGCTGTTAAATAACGATGTGTCACAGTGTCTGTGCTGTATATAAACTACGCCGATTTCTACCTTTTTTCACAGCACCTCCCGGCACTCACATGACTGCTAGTCTCTCTCCTCCCCTCCTGGCTGACGTCAGCAGGAGTTCTCTGCCCCTCGGGCTGTAGTTGTCAGCCTGGGAGAGTATAGAGCAAGCCTGGGAGAGGAGAGCCGAGCAGTCATGTGTGCGCCGAGACACACACTGGAAAAAAAAAAAAAAAAAGATAGAAAATAGGCATAGTTTTTTTTAACAGATGCTTCATTTAACACAGTTATTCAACAGGTGGGATGGTAGGAATATAAAATAGTGGCTTTACAACCACTTTAAGTTAAAAGCTGAATTCCAGGAATTCAGCCACTGTAAAAAGCGCAGGCACACTAGGAGTTAAGTCCAAGAAGGTGCACATCTCCTGAAGTCCTGGTGGTGGGAGAGCCAGGACAGCCAATGGGGGACCCAAAAAGAAGACAGAGGCTGCTCTGTGCAAAACCAGTGTACAGACCAGGCAAGTATAACATGTTTCAAAAAAGAAAAAAAAGGTAAGATCCCTGATGCTGCACATCTGAGAAATCCTATGGAGGTGAACAGAGCGGCAACCTCAGCTTGGACTCCAACCAGGTCACGTCCCAGAGTTTTGCGCCGCCCCCTGGAGCTTAGTCGTGGGGCGAAATGCGTTGAGGCGTGGCCTGGTCCGAGTCCAGGCATAGGTTCCCAATCTATTCACCTCCATAGGATTTCTCAGATGTGCAGCATCAGAGAACACCCCCATTTTCTTTTTGAGCCATTGCAGGAGCGAGGACAGGCTTCATCTCTTGCCAGCACTCTCAGCAGCATATGGGGAGGAACCCACCTGTATACCCCTTATTCACCAAGCCTGAGTGGCACACAAAAGATACTAGATCACAGTAAGTATAACATGTTTGTTTGTTTGTTTTTTTTAATTATAACCTTTACAAATCAGTAACTCTTAGTCCCCGTTCACACTGGGGCGACGCTACTTCGCCGGGTGACTTTACAGGTCGCGGCGCGCTGCTCGCCCCGCGACCTCGGAGCGGCCGGCACGGACTTCATAACATTGAAGTCTATGTAGGTCGCTCCGGGTCGCCCCAAAGAAGTTCCGGACCCTTTTTCTAAGTCGGAGAGACTTGTGTCGCTCCTATTAGAACGGGTCCATAGCTTCTGTATGGCGGGCGACCTACGCCGACCTGTCAGGCGACCAGGTCGCCTGACAGGTCGCCCCAGTGTGAACGGGGGCAGAGTGTACCTTCACTTTTTACAAAGGAGCTGAATTTCTGGAATATAGCTTTCACCGACAACACATCCAACGCTAAAGTTCTGCAGTGAACACAAACTGCCTGAGAGTAAAAAACAAAATCAACATCATGATCCTTTGATTTAGCTGTGGGTAGTCAGGAATGCTGCCCTCTCCCAATTGGGGAAATCTTTCTGCTGAACAACAAAACAAGAAATGGTGCTAAGGCCTAGCACATCAAAAAAAGTTTATCAAAAATCCAAAATGCAAAAGACAGACATACTCGTAATAGGCCAGAAGACTAAAAGCGTTGAATATAATTGAATCTAAGTGCTGACATCAAAATCAAGATGTGGAAGTCCCATACAGAGACAAAGGCTTTGAGGGAAAGACCCTCTTCCTCAGAACATGCTGTGCACCTTTTTGTTATACCTTAAGATAAAAACATTATCTTTCTCTTCCTTTCCTGAATGGCAGTTAGAAGCTTTTCTATGACACTAAAGAACAGAAAACACTTCAGACACTCACACCAATGCAGTTCATCTTAAAATGACACTAAACATCCTTATTTTTTTAATTTTTAAAATAGTCCATACACCATGGGGGAATAATCAAAGCCACCCTCTATAACAGAAGTCAGATCACAGGTAGTAAATAACAGATTTGGGGGTGACATGGAGCAACAGAAGGTACTTTGAATTTATACTTAAATAAAATATTTTTTAATCCAGAGTTTAGTGTCACTTTAAATCTGGCACTTGTTCTTTGTTTGGCAGCTACTATAAAAATATGCAGTGCTAGTGCTTTAATTATATTCAGTTCAAAAACTAACACTTACCATGGAGAGCTATTGCTTCCCGGAAGGGCTGTAAATCAGTCTCTACAGATGAGCCAGTTTCAGATGGTGTAGCTCGGTTAGGGGAAACAACAGTCAGTCTTGGTGGTGCACGAGAGTTACGTGGAGGTGGAATTTTGCCACACAAAAAGCTGATCAAATCCTCTCTACGAATAGTTCGTCGCCGTTTCTTAACCCAGGCTAAAACTTCTTTATTGCGTCGCTGGCATCCAGTCTGGATTCCTAAATCCAAAGTCCGCTGATGGGCATCCACACTTTCTGTAAAGTAAAAGTAAAGTAATTTAGTAGCAAATGAGATGCAATAAAAAAAATTATATACTGTATATTAAACCCTTACAGCTCATTGAAACAAGGCTTCATTCCTCCTGAAAAGTGAAAAGCAGTTGGTTCAGATATACCTGCAGGGCTTTCAGTATGCCAGAATAAAGCAAAGGTGGTGTAAAAAGATAAATTGCCTATTCTACAAAACTATTCTCAAATAGCCTGGGCCAGATTTGTTGATACCTCTAGAAAAAGATTAAAAAATAATAGGATCATAATGACATTTCAAATGTTTTTCTGTCATTTGTATCACACATATTTAATGTTGTAACCAGTCAGCTTATTTAAAGTAGAATTTTAGGCAAACTCCCCCCCCCTCCCCCATTTTGGGGAGTGTAAAAGGAGGGTTGTAACCCCTGTAAGTTTTTGTCATTTGTCCCCCATTGGGCAGATTTATCCTTACTTCCTGTCCCATAACCAAAACAGGAAATTAGAAGAACCCTACAAATTAAGGGGATCCCTTGGGGGCCCCCTAGGTCACTAGAACTCCCCATTTGAAGATTTCACCTCTTTTCCAAAATGTGTGATTTTCTTTTACTTTCACGATTACGGTAAACTGGACAAATAGAGAGGGTGGTTTCGCCTAACAGGGACATGGACAGCAAAAAAAAAAAAAAAAGCCTAAGGGTCCTTTCACACGAGCGCTGCGCCCGACTGACTCAGTCTTGCTCAGCGGGGGATCGATCCACCGGTCCTGCTGAGCAGATGGATGACATCTCCGCCTCCATTTACTTTGTGGAGACGGAGCTGTCAGATCTCCACTCTCCTCTATGGGAGATCGGATGAGAACGGACCGCCTGTGTTTTCACCTGATCCAATCCTCCAGATGGATAGAAGCTAGGGTTTTCATTGGTCCGGATTTCACACACAGGATGGGCTCGGAGAGCAGCGGGTGCCAGCGGACTTGTCTCCGCTGACATCCGCTGTCCCATAGGGCTGCATGGAGCATCCGATTAGGTCCGCCTGAAAAACTGACAGGTGTAACTGATCGGAAAGCCCATGTGAAAAAGGGGCCTAATAGGTGTTCCAAACCAACACCACTAAGAAAAAAAAAATTGCCTTTAAACCGTGTACACCACACTGAACACAGACCACATAAAGCAGAGGAGAAAGTTGTTCAAGGAGATCAGAAAGAAAAATTATAGACCAATTTGTTAAAGGTTGTAATAGCCAAAACAGGAAATGAGGAAATCCCTGCAAATTAAGGGAATATAAGGCTATAGGGCCATCTTAAAGAAGCCTGGTAAATATGCCATTAAAAGCGATGTTATCTGTTTGACAAGTGCAAAAAATAAAACTATACGGGTGCAGCTCAAACTTAGAATATCAAAATTCAGTAATTCAATTCAAAAAGTGAAACTCATTTTATATAGATGCATTACACACAGAGTGATATATTTCAAGCATCTATTTTAATTTTGATGATTATGGCTTACAGCTAGTGAAAACCCACAATTCAGTATCTCAGAAAATAGAATTTTTGTAAAATGTTACCGTAAAATTATTTTCTTTGAGTCCTCTGACAGTCGTCGCCGCTCTTAATTCATTACGATTAGGTAATGGCTGTGCACTCTAAGAGTAAGCTAGGAAGTTATTAAACAGTTAATAACAGGTTTTTTTAACCAGACACACCTCTAAGGGGCTGTCCCACAGACATTATCCCCCAGCTACTTTCTGTATCTTATCAGTTTCCTAGCAAGCAGTACCACAAGGCAAACAACCCCTTATCTATAAAAATAGACACCAGAGATCCGGGGGGGGCGACGACTGTCAGAGGACTCAGAGAAAACAATTTTACGGTAAGATTTTACAAAAATTATATTTTCTCTTACGTCCTCTGACAGTTGTCACTGCTCTTAATTCATTACGATTGGGATGTCCCAAAGCAGTACAAAGGTGTGAGGGGTGGGGAAAAAACGCAACCATCAAGGAGGTAACGAAGGCCACCCCAGGCAAAAAACATTGCCCTTAAAGGAACTGGAAAAAAACAGGACCACAAAAAAAATCAAAGAAGAGCCAAAACACTCTTCAAACAACTGCCGCACTTAAAACTTTGCGGCCAAAAGAAGCATCCGAGGATGCCAAAACATCAAGTTAGTAAAACTTGTAAAGGTGTGCACAGACGACCAAGTCGCCGCCATACACACCTGAGCCACAGAAGCCTGATGGCCCGAGTGGAATGAACATTTACAGGGAAAGGAGGAACCTGACCCCTAACGGAATAGGCCTGAACCACATTCTGTAATGGTCGCTGCGGACACAGCAAAGCCCTTC
The DNA here is from genome assembly GCF_965119305.1 of Pelophylax lessonae. Lineage (NCBI taxonomy): Eukaryota > Metazoa > Chordata > Amphibia > Anura > Ranidae > Pelophylax > Pelophylax lessonae. The sequence continues at coordinate 156,561,408 of NC_138773.1, forward strand.
CGAGGTCCCTCAGGAAGAACAAACAAGGAATCAGACTTTCTGACTCAGTGGCAGATAGGTAAAACCTAATAGCCCGTAAGCTAAAGAATGCAAGGCCACTTCTTTAGGATGCTTAAGCTTTGCACAGAGTGAAGGCAGAACAACATCTTCAGTAAGATGGAAGGAAGAGGCCACCTTGGGCAAAAACGACTGGTTTAGTCGCAAGACTACCTTGTCCCTATGTAGCACCAGGTTAGGTGAACCGCAAGACAAGGCTGCTATCCCGGACACCCTGCGAGCAGATGCGATAGCCACTAAGAATGCAACATTCGGGGATAAACAGGCAGAGGAACATCACCGATGTTCTCAAAAGGATATCGTTGCAAAACTGACAACACCAAATTCAAGTCCCAAGGAGGTACCACCTTCCTTGGGGGAGCCAAATGATGCACCCCCAGAATGAAAGTGTGAACCAACGGAATGGTCGCCAGGGGGTGCTGGAAAAAGATGGCCAAAGCTGACAACTGGCCCTTAATCGTGGTCAGCGCTAAACCCTGATCTACCCCTTCCAGCAGGAAGGCCAAGACCTTCACTACTGAGAAGGCACGCAGGTGAAGACCCCGCAAATCACACCAGGTAAAATAGGCTTTTCCCGGTGCGATGATAAATCTTCCTGGAAACCGCTGTCCGAGCCTTCAGTAATGCAGGAATGACCGCATTCGGAAGACCCCTATACCTCAAGACGTGGCTTATAACAGACACTCCAGTTAAAGCCAGCGACCAAAGCAGGATGGAAGATCCGCCCTCGAGACAGAAGATCGGTTCACGATGGTAGCCGCCAAGGAGGTTCGCCGGCCATTTGTATGATGCCTGCGTACCACAACCGACGTGGCCAGTCTGGGGCCACCAGAACCACAGAGATTTGTACCGATGCCACGTGGCGAAGGAGCCTGGATAACAGTTGAATTGGAGGGAAGGCATACATCAGTCGATACTGATGCCAAGGAATCACCAACGTGTCCATGGCGTCCAGAGGATTGCACGTTCTGGACACAAACCCAATATTAGTTTGTTGTTCAGATGGGACGCAAACAGATCCACATCCGGAATCCCCCACCGGATACACAGGAGTTGGAACACTCCTGGACGTAGGGACCATTCCCCCCGGTCCCAGGCCTGGCGGCTCAAGTAGTATGCCTGCCAATTCTCCACTCCCGGAATGTGAACGGCAGAAATCACCAGAACATGCGTTACGGCCCAACTTGAATCTCTATCACCTCCAAGGACGCCCAGTGTACTTCTGGCTCCCCCTAGGTGATTTATGTAAGCCACTGCCGTGGTGTTGTCCGTCTGCACTCGGACTGGACAGCTTTGAAGTTGGGATGTCCACCGGAACAAGCAAAGTTTTATCGCTCGAAGTTCCAACACGTGTATTGGGAGTGAGGCCTCCCCATAGACCACCGACCTTGGGCAGACAACTTGCCCAGTACTCCACACCAGCCTAAAAGGCTGGCATCCGTGGTTAACACATAACAGAGGCCGGAATGACCGGCCCTGGATCAAGGCTGGCAATTGGAGCCACCACAAGAGGTCAAGTCTCACTTGGACATGAGAATTTCTCTCAGTCATCAAGGACTGAGAAGTCCTGTCCTGTCTGGCCAAGATCTCTGCTTGAAGAGATCTGGTGTGAAATTGCGCAAACGGAACGGCCTCAAAGGCAGACACCATCCTACCCAGCGACCGCATACAGGTCCGCAGGGAGGAGAGATCCTTGATCTCCCGAGCCTGGGCAGAGTCCAGGACCATGCCCAGATACTGAATACGCACTGATGGTGTGTCAGTGTCGATTTTTGGAAGTTCATGGTCCACCCAAATTCCTGAAGGTATTTGGATTGTCACTGACAGATCCTGCGACAGGGTTGCAGCGGAGCTGGACCTTAACAGGAGGTCGTCCCGATAACCAAGGACGGCAATCCCCTTTAAAACGCATTAAGCTAATACCGGGGCTAAAACTTTGGTGAAGACTCTGGGAGCCGGGGCGAGGCCGAAGGGCAACGCCACAAACTGAAAATGCTTCCCCGCTACTTTCCCCAGCCGGGACACGAATGAATCCAGGGCCACCGAAGTGCATCTATAGCCAGCCGGGAGCCTGGCGGCCACCTCGAGGGGGTCAGGTAGGGACTCAAGTTCAGCAGGGTCCATTTTACACTAGGGGGACCAGTTCGCAAAGAAGGAGACAAAAACTTTTTTTTTTTTTTTTTTTTTTTTTTATATAAACGTCCCCAAGTGGCCAGGCAGCGCGCACTAAAGACCCCCCGCAAAGAGAGAGAGAGAGCGAGAGAGAGAGACCCCCAAGGCTCACCAACCCAAAGCCAGGTGCACCAGAAGGCCCAGAGTGTCGCAGCAGCACGCTGCAGAGTATTGCGCCCAGGTCTGGGGAGGTCAGCAGCGATCCCGCTGCAGAGTATTGCGCCCGGGTCTGGGGAGGGGCTCTGCACGCCTCCAGGAACTCCCATACAATGAACCCAAGCACTGACATATGAGCCGGGTGTACCAAGATGGCCGCCGCCATGCAGAGCACATGTAGGCTACAAGAAAATTGGCGGCCCCGCGCGGTCCGCAGCGCCAAAGGGGACCCCCGGGGGCCCCCCTCGTGCCTACCTACGGATCGATCGGCAGATGGGCCTGAAAAACACAGGTGGCAACCCCCCCGCACGATCGTTCGGGCGTCACCGGCGGCGCTCCCCCCCGCCCCCATCTGCGGCCTGTAACCCAGATTCAGCCCCCTGGAGTCACCGCCCAACAACCACACTAGTGAGGGGGGGAGCAGATAGGTGGGGGTGCGTAACAGGACAGAGAGGAACCCGGGATTGTGGGGGTCTGACCATTCCAGGGAGGGGCCCGTGTCCACCCCAAAACCCGTCAGGGGGAGAGGGGGGGGGGGAGGACAGTTTACTCACAATACCGGAACAGAGCGGGCGCCACTCCAGACAAAACCCCTCGCCTCTCAGTGGGGGGGGGGGGGGGGGGTGTCGGGCCAAAAGGGACGCAGCAACTCGGTCGCTGACCGGTCGTATGCGACTCGTCAGGACGTTTAACCCGCAGGCCAGTCCCTGTCCAGTGGGACTATGTCGCGGCCGACCCAGCGCGGAGCTAGGTCCTGCACGCGCTCGTAGGCCGGCTGGGGTGACCACTGGATCTCAACATCCAGCCCCTCGCCCAGACCTGGCATAATTGCTTGTAGATCTCACAGGAACAATCCGGAGAAAAAAACTAGCTAAAAAATTATATAAAAAAAGGCTTGCCAGGACCAGAGATCCCAGCAAGGAACTTGGGTCCTTACTCCTGACTAAGCAGAAAAAACTAGCATCCTATAGCAGGAAGTGAAAGGGTATACCCTCTGGGACTGCCCATAGGCGTAGCCTTAACTTTTTTTCTGCCTGTGTCCTACTCCTGTAGGGGGCAGTATAACCCTACTGATATTAATCAAGAAGTCTGTGTCTGTCAATGAGCGACAGAGAAATAGGGATGTGGAGATATGCATCCTTCAAGTCGATGGAGACTAGAAAGTCCCCTGGACTAAACGACACTGCTACAGATCCGAAAGAAGTCTACACCAGCACCTAGCGGTGTAGTGACTTCAGATCCAGAATAGGACGCACTTTCCCCCCTTTACTGGGGACAGTGAACAGGTTGGAGTAAAAACCCCTAAACCTGTCCTGCACAGGTACTGGTATAATGACTCCCTGGGTGAGCATGTCCTGCACCGCCCCCCGGAGGTCTTCGAGGCGGTCTGGCGACCACCTGAGTTTTGCTAGAAAGAACCTATCTGCAGGAAAGGACCGAAAACTATCTTGTATCCCGAGTGAAGCAGCTCGTGAACCCACCTATCCAGAATCTCGGACAAGCAAGGTTCCTGGAACCACTCAGACGTCCCCTCACCCCAGCTACGGGTGAGGGCGTCCCTTCATGAATTGATGGATTGTGTCGCCGAACCAATTGAACTGGTCTTAGGCTTGCCTTACCACAGTGCTTGAAACAGCATAATCTGCTCCACAGTCAGGCACCTTGTCAGTTAGGCTATACGAGCTAGACTGACCACCTGGGGTTTAATGGTCCCCTTATACTGCGCCCCGATGGCGTGAAAAGACCCCCATAGAACCTCCAAGGAAGGTCTCCGCCTGTTACGGGGATGTTTACATCCATCGTGGCCTGGGGTAGAAGGAGTATTCTTACCCATAACCATGTCATCTGGAGTGTCCCCAAGAGATAAACTCCAACATACGGCAATAAGCGTGGTCCACCAACCAACTTTTAAACCCATTACCAAAGCAAACAGGCTTCAGCAAGGAACCCGCTACCAGATAGATGTGGCGGGAAAGTGTCTCCACTCACCTATCCGCCGGGTCTTGAAACACCGGGAAATCCTCCACAGGCATTAAAGTGGCTTTGTTTAACCTGGACACACTGTGGTCCACCTTAGGAGCCACAGTCCAGCGAGAATCCACCAGATCCGCAAAGGGATAACGGTACTGAAATCCCTTGGGCACCACAAACTTATGTTTGATACGGCGCCATTGGTCATTCATTGTTTCCTGAAACTCCTCGGGACAAGGAAAAAAAACTGACCCGATTTTATGGGCTTTGCGTGTCCCAAAGGAAACACGCTTACCCGACAGGGGAGGCTCATAATCCAAATTTTAAGTTTCCTTAACAGAGCCGATAAGCACGTCCACCGCAGCGCGGTCCCGCGCTGATCCAGAGGACGAATCCTCCACCTTCACATCCGAGTGAGAGGACAGGGACCCCCTTTGCTATCCTGGAACTTCACAATAGCAATACACAAATTTCGTGACCCTTTAAATCGGCGATTCCCGCAAAACTGCACCGTGAGTGGAGACCTTGTCCCTTGCTACAGGAATCTGTAAAAATAAGGGCTAGCAGGAATCCAGTAAAAAGCCCCCCACAGTGTGTTATACTTGCCCGCGCTGCTGAGGATCTGAAGGGAATAAGGAGGAAGTGACCTCACGCCCCTAGAGGCAAAACCAGCCTTGAGCCACAAGAAAATGGGTGCCAATAGAAGTCAATGGGGAAAAGAGTCCTGGGAAAATGGCCGCTGCCCACAAAGGACATCATGCCCACACTAAAGATGGCGCCCGATCAGCGCCAAAAGGATGACAAAATGGCTGCTGCCCACACTATGAGGCGGAACAGCCTGACCACACCCAAAATGGCAGCCGGGTGGAAAAGTGCTAATTGCGGCCCCAAAACACCATGCACTAGCCCCCACAGAGCACCACAAGCACGCCTGGGACGTAGGAGACCCCCACACCGGTCAAACAGCGACAGCGCCCCCGCAGGGACAGGGAAGAGACACACAGGAGCCGCACCTACAGCCATGAGGGGGATATCAGAGAACCCATACCTGAACTGTTATCCCCAGAGGGCCCACATACACACCCCAATAAACATGGTCCAGAGACAGAGGGGTAGGCTCATCCCTGACGCCAGGGACACTGTCATTTGCGAGGCCTGGGCGTACCAATAACCTGCTAACGCTCGATGGCAGACTGGGAGTCCGTAAGATTCTAGAACAACTAGTGCGAGGCCCAGATCTGCAAACGCTGTAGTCTTCTAAAGTCTGACTAACTAAGCGAAGGAGAAAAAAATTAATCTTAAAAGAAAAAAAAAAAAAAACACTTTAGAGAGAAAAACATAAAAAGAAGAAAAAAAGCTGAGACCCAAGTCTCAGCTAGGGAAACCCAGCCTACTCCTGAGCTAGGCAGCAGAAAACTGATAAGATACAGGAAGTAGCTGGGGGATAATGTCTGTGGGACAGACCTCTAGAGCAGGGCTCGACAAACCCCGGGCGCTAGGTCGCATTTGCGACTAGAATTAGCGACCTGGCGCCTGGGGTGCCCTGCAGGAGGTGTCCTGTCCCTTTTGCGCCCCCCACATCCTCCCCGAGTGCACAGACTTCCGCGCCGTCCGAAAATTGAGGCCCCGGCTTCTCTGCCTTCTTCTGTGAGATGAGAGAGGCTTCCAATGGGGAACTGGCACCTTCTTGTGGTGGCCGGGAGTAATGACTTTCCACTGCCTGTTCTCAATGCATTCTCATCTCCTTCCTAAGAGGAAATGAGAGGGAAGTTTTTGCAGGCTTCATCTCCCCGTCCACTTACCTTTGCTTAAAGGAGAGTGGACAGGAAGTGTGGTTATTCATTTATTTTATTTTTTTATTTATTTTTTTTTTTATTTTTTTTTTTTTAATTAAAAAACTGGCTCCTAACTTTTTTAGCTGGCTCCTAGATTTCAGGCAAATTTGTCAAGCCCTGACCTAGAGGTGTGTCTGGTTAAAAAACCTGTTAACTGTTTAATAACTGCCTAGCTTACTCCTAGAGTAATGAATTAAGAGCGGCGACGACTGTCAGAGGACGCAAGAGAAAAATTACATTACAGAAGACCAATAAAGAAAATAAATATAAATAAAAAAAATTTAATACAGAAATGTTGGTGTACTGAAAAGTGTGTCCATGTACACACAATGCATGGAGGCAATCAGCCTGTGGCACTGTTGAGGTGTTATGGAAGCCCAGGCTGCTTTAATAGCGGCCTTAAGCTCATCCGCATTGTTGGGTCTGGTGTCTCATCTTGCTCTTAACAATACCCCACAGATTCTCCTCCATAGGGTTTAGGTCAGGTGAGTTTGCTGGCCAAACAAGCACAGTGATACCATGATCATTAAACCAGTTATTGGTACTTTTGGCAGTGTGGGCAGGTGCCAAGTCGTGCTGGAAAATGAAATCATGCTTCCTCTGCTGACCAGCTTTATGGAGATGCAGAAGTGCTCTAGAATTCCCTAGTAGAGTCTGGAGGAAGAGTGGAGAGGTACAGAATCCAAGTTTCATGAGGTCCAGTGTGAAGTTTCACAGTCAGTGAGGATTTGGGGAGCTATGTCATCTGCTGCTGTTGGTCTACTGTGTTTTATCAAGTCCAAAGTCAGCACATCCCTATACAAGGAAATTCTAGAACACTTTGCGCTTTCCTCTGCTGACCACCTTTATGGAGATGCTGACTTCATTTTCCAGCAGGATTTGGCACCTGGGCACACTGCCAAAAGTACCAATACCTGGTTTAATGATCATCCGACAATCGCCTGACCTAATCCCCATAGAGAATCTGTGGGCTATTGTCAAGAGGAAGATGAGACACCAGACCCAACAATGCAGACGAGCTGAAGGCCATTATCAAAGAAACGTGAACTTCCATAACACCTCAGCAGTGCAACAGGCTGATCGCCTCCATGCCACACTGCATTCATGCACTAATTCATGCAAAAGGAGTCCCAACTAACTATTGAGTGCATACTTTACATGGACATACTTTTTAGTACTCCAACACTTCTGTATTAAAATTGCTTTTTTTTGGTCTTTTGTAATATTCCAATTTTCTGAGATATGGAATTTTGGGTTTTCACTAGCTGTAAGCCATAATCAAAATAAAAAGAAGGAAATGCACAAAACGTATCACTCTGTGTGTAACAGCTCTATTCTATATATATATATGGGCTGCAACTAACGATCATAATCGATTAGTTGGCCGATTTTTGTTTCGATTAATCGACTAAACGGATAAAAACCTCAAAAAAAAAAAAAAAAGTTAATGTATAATTTAGTTAATATACTTGAATATCTATATGCAGTGGTAAATATAAATATCCAGCTATATAGTTGGATATTTAACCCACTCTGAGACAGATATATGTATTATTAGAGGTTTAAATGTGGTACATAGACTCCAAGATCAATATTTTTAAAAGACCTAAAAACACTGTTTTGCAAATTTTCAGACCCGATTGGTATATACTATTCATGACAGACTCCCTTATTAATAGGCAGGTAGTTTGATACAAGCTCCCTGCGCCTGCTGTCACTTATGCTGGCCATACACAAACTACATTTTTGTTTAGAAAATTTTTAAAAATATTCATCCAATTTTTCTAACCATTAGTGGGGTCTATTAGGTGTTCATTGTCAACCACAGTGACAGGAAAATTTGAAGGAGCAGAATAGAAAACTTCTCGATCAAACTAATCTTCAAATAGTGTATGTGGTTTTTTGCTCAGGAGTTATATTCATTTAAAAATTTATTGTTAAAAGCAAGTGGAATTCTCAAACACTTGTCCATTTCGAACTGAATTACTGAAATAAAAATACCTTTGATGATATTCTAGTTTTAGGAGATGCGCCTGTATGTATTTATCTGTACATCCAGCCAGAAATCCTATAAAGCACTTAACTTCCTGTACTCTGTGCCTCTGGATGGTTATCACTGTTAGCATCGACTATAAGCTCCCACCCTCCCATTATGGAGGAGAGGGGAAGAGGTTATGTAATCTTAACACTCACTGTCCTAGAGTCACAGTGCAGTTTGCACCCTGGAACACAGGAAGCGTGTTAATGGCAGGATAACCAGGTGAACCAATGATTTAAAAAAAACTGTAGTTACATAGTGAGTTTGAAAAAAAGACATCAGTCCATCCAGTTCAACCTATGTGTGTGTGTTTGCCGTTAACCGTACATTGTATACCTCTGTATGTTGTGGTCTTTAAGGTGCCCATCTTAGTCCCCGTTCACACTGGGGCGACCTATCAGGCGACCTGGTCGCCTGACAGGTCGCCTTCCATAGAGAAGCTGCGGACCCGTTCTAATAGGAGCGACACAAGTCGCTCCGACTTAGAAAAAAGGGTCCGGAGCTTCTTTGGGGCGACCCGGAGCAACCTGTATAGACTTCAATGTTATGAAGTCCGTGCCGGCCGCTCCGAGGTCGCGGTGCGAGCAGCGTGCCGCGACCTGTGAGGTCGCCCCGGGAAAGTCGGATCGCCCCAGTGTGAACGGGGCCTAACAGTTTTTTGAAACTATCGATGCTCCCTGCTGATACGACTGTTTGCGGAAGAGAATTCCACATCCTTACTTCTCTGACAGTAGAGAACCCCCCTACGTACTTTAAAGTTAAACCGCCTTTCCTCTAGTTTTAGTGAGTGGCCACGTGTCTTATTGCATTCCCTTTCTCTGAATAGTTTGTTCCTTATGCTAGGGTCGCCAGTACAGTATTTGTACATTGATATCATATCCCCCCTCAATCGTCTCTTCTCCAGAGAGAATAAGTTCAGTGCTTGTAGTCTTTCCTCATAGCTGATGCCCTCCATTCCCCTAATTATTTTTGTTGCCCTTCTCTGGACTCTTTCCAGTTCCAGCACATCCTTCCTGAGGACCGGTACCCAGAACTGGACAGCATACTCCAGATGTGGCCGGACCAGAGTCTTGTAGAGTGGGAGAATAATCTCTATTTCTGGAGTGAATCCCCTTTTTTATACATCCCAGTATTCTGTTGGCTTTGCTTTGCTTGCACTTCCAAGCCTGTTGTCTACCAGTACCCCCAGTTCCTTTTCCATCTTAGATTCACCCAGAGGTTCCCCCCCCTAGTGAGTAGCTTGCTGTCTGGTTTCTGGCACCCAAGAGTATTACTTTATATTTGTAAAAAAAAAAAATTAAATATCACAACAAAGGATCAATAAGCTGCAATAGTATCAATTTTTGTTCTTGGGTTTATACACATTATAAAAAAGGACAATGGGAGCGTGGCCAGCCTCCCTGGACGGAGCCTCAAGAAGAAAATTGGACCCAAGACTGCACATTGGATTATTATGAAAGGGCATTCTATGAGCTCTGAATCTTCTTGAACATCTATGCAGCCTGGAAACGGCACTCTAACCCTGAGACAGTTTAAGCCATTTAATCAGAAAGAGTGGGCCAAACTACCTGTAGGCAGGTACAGGAGCAGAGATCCATACTGCCGAGTGTAAAAAAAGCCCCAAAATGTTATTTTTAAATACATTAACCACTTCAATACAGTGCACTTTCACACCCTTTTTTATCCTTTATTATTTCACACAAATAGAGCTTTCTTTTGGTGGTATTTAAATCACTGCTGGATTTTTATTTCCAACAAAAAAAAAAAGGCTGAAAATTTTGGAAAAAAAAAAGTTTTTCTGTGAGTAAATTTTGAAAATAAGAAGTAATGTTTCTCCTTCACTGATGTGCGCTGATGAGGCGGCACTTATGGGCACTGATAGGCAGGCATTGACTGGCAACACCATGGGCACTGATGGGCATTGCTGGGGGGGTGGAACTTATGGGCACTTTTTTTTACTTTACAGTAATCAGGGCACTGATGATCAGTGCCCTGATTACCTTTCCTAGGCTCCCTTTAAAACAGCGTGAGGCAAGGAGAGCCGATAAAGAGCACTTCCTCATTTACATGTGACCGGCTGCGATTGGACACAGCCGATCACATGGGTAGAGAGCCATGTCAATGACTCTTCACCAAGATCGTGGTTGTGCCGTGTCCTAGCAACACGGCCCGGCCACGATCGCCGCACCGTCATTTGAAGGTGGGCGGCAACAAGTTAACAGAAAAAAGAAAAAAAAAAAAAAAAAAAAAAGATGGCCCCATCAAAAAGAGGACTACATGAAGATGGTCACAAGTGACAGGGAAAAGGCAGCAGTATTTAATATGATGTTTATACGAAGGTAAAGTAAGGGTATAATAAACAAGAGAGTAATGCTAACAGTACACTGAATGTACCTGGGTGGCTGACAGAAACCAGTGTCCAAAAAAAAAAAAAAAAAAAAAAACACTTAGCCCTGGTTCACACTTGTGCGAGTGCGGGGTTCGCATGTAATGTCGGAGCGCACTGCTCCTTCATTACATGCGATCGGCTGTGCGGTGAGAGTTTAGCCATACACTTTGTATGGCTAAATTCGCACCGAACCCGCAGCAAACACGCACAGGGACCCTTTTTGGCAGCCGCATCAGGATCGGATCGCACAGCGGTTCACACTTGTGCGATCCGATCCTGTGCGAACTGCAAGATCGCACTGCGATATGCGATCAAACTGGGGGTGTCGTTAAGATTACATTGACACCCCCAGCGTATCGCATATGGCAGTGTGAACTGCCGGGGGTGCGTGTGCGATGCGGGAACAGGCTGCGGATTCGCAGCCTTCCCGCACTCGCATAAGTGTGAACCGAGTCTTAGGCTCCATGTACACAGGACGTTGTTAAAAGTCCCTTTGAATGCTGGAATTTTTAGGACGTTTGAAACGTCCGTTCGGTCGCGTTTGTACCCGCGTTTAGCAGCGTTTGCGTTTAGAACCGTTCCTAGGAGGTCAAAAAAATTATTCCCCTTTAAAATGGAAAAACTCAAACGCTAAACGCGGGTCATCGCGTTCAGACGCGTTTGAAACGCCGGGAAACACACGTTCGAACGCAAATAATTGCGTTCTAAAAAAAGTCCCTGAACACAACTGCCTGCAAATGACTGTAAACGACCTGGTGTACATGGACAGATAAGATAAAATGTAGATGGGTTCAGGGGCTTCTAAAAAAAAAAACGCCCAACTGCTCCTAAACGGCCATTTCCAGCGTCCCGTGTACATGGAGCCTTAATGTGAATAATCACTAGCCATGTTATAGCCAGACTTATTTTTAACTTTTAAGGTAAGTTTACTGACTGGAATGGTACCAGCTGCTTGGTGAACAGCAATTGCAGTACCAATATTCAAAAAAAAAAAAAAGGGTCAGAGATATTACCGTATTTATCGGCGTATAACACGCACTTTTTCCTCCTAAAAATGGAGGAAAAAGTAGCAGAGCGTGTTATACGCCGATATAACAAAAAAAGTCCAGAAAGCACTAGCAGCGCTGAGAGGTAGAAGGGGGCGGGCGGCGCCGAGGAGAAGGGAGGACGCGCTGTCATCGGAAGTCCCGCCTCCTATGCCGACGTCAATCATAGGCGCCGGGACTTCCTATAACAGCGCGTCCTTCCTTCTCCTCGGCGCGGCCCGCTCCCTTCTACCTTTCGGCGTTGGCTGCTTGTGAAATGACAGGTGCGCGCGAAGCGCTTCAGGCCCCCAGCCCATACAATGCAATGACAGGCTGATGGCAGCCGCCACTAATCGAGACTGTTGGTACAACCAGCTATTACCTGCACTTAGGGACAGATGGTCATGGATGGACACACTGAGTGTCTAGCTAAGGTAATTGCTGGCTGTGTTAGCAGTCACAAATAGCTGTTGCTTCTGCCAGCCTGTCTTACATTGTATGGGCTGAGCAGCACCTGTCATTCCAGCCGTAGAAATTTGCAGATTCTTGCCACTTGAACTCCCAGGGTGTGCTACTCAGCAGCAGATATCCAGGCAAACAGGTAAATGCACAGATGAAATTTAGTTTTATTGTTTTACCTGCCAAAAGATAAGTATTTTTTGGATTTACACAGCACAGCACTACTACAGTAATGCTTACAGGTCTTTTTACTCCCCCAGCCTGTGACTGGACAGTCACTCGCACATTTTTTTTTCTCTCCTCCAAACCGCATGTTTCACACACCTGCAGGAGAAGTGATTGGCTTCTTGTGCTGCTTCCCCCTATCGGAGCTGTGCTGTACAGGGACTTTAAGGTTAGGTTCACACTATCATGTTTACTAGTGCGGCCATTTAACATGATTTCCTATAGGTAACATTTACATCTATGCAGTTCCTGCAGGCGCATTTTTTAGAAAGGGTCAACTGGCACTAGCGAGGCTGCAATTATGGGTGCTGGCGAGGCTGCATGAATGGGCACTGCACTGGCGAAGGCTGCATGTATGAGCACTGCGCTGGCTGCATGGGCACTGCGCTGGCGAGGCTGCAATTATGGGCACTGGTGCTGGCGAGGCTGCAATTATGGGCACTGCACTGGCGAGGCTGCAATTATGGGCACTGCACTGGCGAGGCTGCAATTATGGACACTGAGCTGATGTGGCTGCATTCGTGGGCACTGGTAAGACTACATTTAATTTTAAAAAAATGTTCTGAGTTCAAAGCTGTTTATTTTAAATTTCAGCTTTTTTCCTGAAATTTCTGCCCTAAAATTTAGGTGCGTGTTATACGCCGGCGCGTGTTATACGCCGATAAATACGGTATATATGGAAACTAAAGACCACTCAGCATAACATCAACAGTATGTAAACAAATGGAAGGAGTGATGACCAAACCCAGGAATTGCAGATGAGAATAGTATCATTAGTACAGGGCTCGACAAACCCCTGGGCGCCAGGTGCCCTGCCCCTTTTGCGCCCCCACCTCCTCCCCGAGTGCACGGACTTCCGCGCCGTCCGAAAATTGAGGCCCCGGCTTTTCGGCCTTCTTCTGTGAGATGAGAGAGGCTTCAAATGGGGAACTGGCAGCCTCTTGTGGTGGCCGGGAGTAAAGACTGTTTTTCCACTGCCTGTTCTCAATGCATTCCCATCTCCTTCCCAGGAAGAGATGAGAGGGAAGTTTTTGCAGGCTTCATTTCCCTGTCCAGAGGTAAGTGGACAGGGAGTGTGGTTATTAATTAATTTTTTTAATTATTAAAAAAAAAAAAAAAAAAAAATATTTATATATATATATATATATATATATATATATATATATATATATATATATATATATATATATATATATATATATATATATATATATATATTTTTTTTTTCCTCATCGCCATGCCACAGCCGAAGGCCCCTTTCACATGGGCTGTCTGATCAGGTCCGCCTATCAGTTTTTCAGGCAGACCTGGTCGGACCCTTCATTCTCCTCTATGGGGCAGTAATCTGCCGCCATCTGATCCTGTCCGCCAATAAAAGACGGATGGTGGTTCTATTTTCTATCCATCCCGACCATGGATCGGATCAGATGGCATCGGATGAAAAGAGACAGTCTTTTTCCATCCAATTGCGCTATAGAGGAGAGTGGGGTTCTAGTCGTATTTATGTGTAAATTTAGTATCCGTTTTATTAAATAAAGCTTGGTTGTTAGTTTAAAAAAAAAAAAAAAAAACGGCTCCTAACTTTTTTAGCTGGCTCCTAGATTTCAGGTAAATTTGTCAAGCCCTGCATTAGTAGAAACCAACATAGATTTTTGAAAGACCGTTCCTTGCCAGACCAAGCTTTTGACATTCTTTGAGGAGCTGAGCTGTAACTTGCACACAGGAAGACCGGTAGATGTAGTGCATGTGCATCTAGATTTTGCTAAGGCATTTGATACATTATTCTATAAACTGTTAATTTAAAAATTGAGATCTTTTGGCATTAATGACATGGCATGTACCTGGATAGAAAACTGGTTGCAGAAGCGTGTCCCCAGTGTGGTGATAAATGGCATATTCTCTGAATGGTCTGGAGTGTATGTGCCCCAGAGCTCTGCCCTGGAAACAATTCTGTTTAGCGTGTTCATAAATGATCTAAAGGTTGGAATACTGTAAACAGTTCAGTCTCAGTGGCTGATGATCCAAAGCTAAAGCAGGGTAATAACTTCACAACAAGATATAACAACTTTGCAAGAAGACCTAACAGACAACAGAGGGTTGGCTGCTAAATGGCTAATGAGGTTTATTGTGGAGAAGTGTAAAGTAATACACTTGGGAGCTAAAAATATTAATGCAAGTTACATGCTAGGGGGGAGAACATCAGCAACAGCATGCAATGCCAAGCTGCAGCAAACAAGGCCAGAGGACTATTAGTGTGCATTAAAAGGGGTATTTATTCAAAAAAGAAAACTTTACAAAACTCTGGTTCAGCCACATCTTGGGTTTGCCTTCCAGTTTTGGTCATCGATCCTCAAGAACTGAATTGGAGAATCCAAAGAAGAGCTACAAAGCTAATAAAGGGGGCTGAATGAGACAAGAGTCCATGAAGTCGCACATTAAACAGACCCACCACGATAGTGAAAGGCAGTCTCGGCTTCGACCCCCGCCAGGCCATGCCCCAACGCATTTTGCTCCATCTTAAAAGCTATTCTGTGGCTGAGATGCCATGTAGAAAGTAATCTGATGTAAAAACAATCTGCTTCATTAATATTTTAGATTTCCAACTATATGACAGAAAGGTATTGCTAACAATATTTAAAGTAGAAATCTTATTAAAAAAACAAAATAAAAATAAAATAAATCCAGCTTAAGCTGCAATTTTCACCTTCTATACAAAAAGACTGTCCCTGCGGTACTTTCTTCCTGCAGTTAGATGCCCTTAATCTGCTGGCCAGTATCCTTATACCCCATTCCTCTAAACCCTAGTCATCCTGGAACCCCCCATACATGTTACTGGACAGTGAAAGAAGCAGCACAGCGATACCCTCATTCCGGTCACTCTGCTTTCTCTTACTAGCATGTTTCTGCATACAAACCGATTGACTCCTTGTGCTACAACTTTCTCTATTACTCTAGCTCTGCTATAAAAAAAATGGACTGCAAAAGACTGATACCAGGTGCCTATCGGGGAGCACTGCTTGTGCTTCATGTAATGACAGAGCTACATTGATTTGTGTCTTGTATATCTGCCTTTTTTTGAATACACCTGTGCTGTCACTGTGAGCCATCCATTTGTACTTGTCTCTGCAGCCTTTTGGGGGGGGGGGGGGGGGGACACTCCAATATAGGTAAACTTTACTTAAAAGCGGATGTATACTGCCGGAAAAAAACAAAAAAAAAACAAACCCTGCTAGACAAAGGCATAATGAGCTAGTATGCGTCGCATACTAATTAATTATGAAATACTTACCTAAAAATGAAGCCACGACACGGACGCCCGCACACCGCTGTGGGAGCTGTCATGCTCCCTCTGTATCTCTTCCAGGTTCTGCGGCTCCGCCGCTGTGAGTGGCCGGAGCCGTGATGATGTCACTCCCTGGACCTTCAGAGCGCATGCGCCGCTAGCGTGAGCGGCTGCATGCAGGGCGAATATCTCCTAAACCGTGCAGGTTTAGGAGATATTAATTGTACCTGCAGGTAAGCCTTATTATAGGCTTACCTGTAGCTAAAAAGGTAAAAAAAGGTAGTATACTAAATACTAGTAAATTTAGTATACTACCACTTTAACCGAGTCTTTACCGAGTCTTGTTTCCAACTTCCAGGCATCATATAGTAATGCCCAAGATCAGCAGTGCCAGGCCATGCTGCTGGAAATGGGAGTTCAATTAGTTTAACCCATCACATTTTAGACAATGCAAGGACAAGTACAAACGCATAGTTCATGTGCAACAACTATAGTTACATACACAAACACACGCTTTACTTTAGGATATGCACTTCGTTACACATACTTTCAACATATATATTTATACAGTAGATATAAAAAGTCTACACAATCCTTTTAAACTGTCAGGTTTCTGTGAAAAAAAATGACAAAGAAAATTTCAGAACTTTTCCCACCTTTAAATGTAAACTATAAAAACTATACAACTCAGTTGAACAACAAAAATCTTTTTAGGTGGAGGAAAGTAAAAAAAAAAAAAAAAAAAAAAAAAAAAGAGAAAATATGGTTGCATAAAGGTGCACACCCTTAAATGAATGCTTTGTTGAAGCACCTTTTGATTATATTACAGCACTCAGTCTTTTTGGGTAGGAGTCTATCAGCATGACACATCTTGACTTGGCAATATTTGCCCACTCTTTGCAAAAACACTCTAAAATCTGTCCGATTGCAAGGGCATCTCCTGTTTACTGCCCTCTTCAGATCACCCCACAGGTTTTCAATCGGATTCAGGTCTGGGCTCTGGCTGGGCCATTCCTTTGATTTAGATGTATGCTTTGGGTCGTTCTGCTGAAAGATGAAGTTCTTCATGTTAAGCTTTCTAGCAGAAGCCTGAAGGTTTTGTGCCAATATTGTCTGGTATTTGGAACTGTGCATAATTCCCTCTACCTTGACTAAGGCCCCTGTTCCAGCTGAAGAAAGAACAGCCCCAAACATTATGCTGCCACCACCATGCTTCACTGTGGGCATGTCGTTTTTGCACCAAACATATCTTTTGGAATTCTGGGCAAAAAGTTCAACCTTGGTTTCATCAGACCATAAAACATTTTCCCACATGCTTTTGGGAGACTTGTGTTTTTACAAAATTTATCGGGACTTGGACGTTTTTCATCGTAAAAAAAAAAAAGGCTTCCATCTTGCCACTCTACCCCATAGCCCAGATATATGAAGAATACGGGAGATTGTTGTCACATGTACCACACACCCAATATTCCTGCATATCCCACAACAGTTCTTAGTAATGTCACTGTTGGGCCATACGTTCTCACCTTGATGACTGTCTTCACTGTGATCCAATGCCTTGCAAATTCTTTTGCACCTGTCTGACATCTTTCAATAATGAGATTCCTCTGATGCTTTGGAAGCTCTTTACTGTAGGCTGTGACTAAGAAAATGTCAGGAAAGACCTACTAGAACAGCTGCATCCCCCAGTTATAAGAATGTGGGAACACTAATGCAACCACATTATTTACGTTTTTTATTTTTACCCCCCCTAAAAAAAAAAAAAAAAAAAAAAAATTCAGTTTTTTTAATTGAGTTTTACAGTTGTTGTTAGGTCACATTAAAGGTGGATAAAGTTCTGAAATGATTTAGCTTTGTCTCTTTTTTTACATCACAGAAACCTGACATTTTAACAGGAGTGTGTAGTTTTTTTTATATCCACTGTATGCTCAGATTCAAACCAGTGCTGTGTTCCTTGTTAAATCTGAGCAATCTAGACATAATCTAAAATCAAGACAAAAAAAAAGAAAAACGATTCCTCATTATTTAAATATGATAGACTTGAATCACATTAAAAACAACCAATATATTTTTTATAGGGAACTTTCGGATTAGAGATGAATCAGGCAGAGTAACGTGTACAAAAACACCTTCACTGGGCATACATTCAAATTAAAATATTTAATTTGAGTTGCTAATGCACCTTTAAAGCAATTTTCTTAGGAGCCGGTTTACACTGCAAAGCGAGAAACAAAACAGCATCAAATAAATTTTCCTCTTGGAATACCAATCTGTAGATTAGGAAAAAGCTCTAAAAAAGAAAACCCTACAGTCTAACAGCAGGACATTTCTGTTATCAAACATCTATCCACTAAAGCCATTCAACTCCACCTGCTTGTCTTCCATTTACTACAATACCGAGTATGTCATAGCTTTCCCAAAGCAAAACATCCACAAGTCACCTCCTAGATGCCAGTATCTTCACCTAGTCTTCTCCCAGGTTCAACATCTTTGGCAATTTTTTATTGGCTGCCCAGGAATGACATAGCCCCACCTATCTGCAAGAAATTAATTCATTCCAGAACAAAGGGGATGGGAAGTACGTACACTGAGCTGCACAGCTTGCTGTACATTTTACAGAAGTTTGCACACAGGAAAGTAAAAAATTAAATAAATTATATGCCAGCTTAAAGACTATACAAAGTTTGACACACTGAGGAGATTGGTTTACAGCTACTTCATTGTAATATGTTTAAAGAGGAAGTAAACCCTCCTCAGGAAGTTGTACCTATAGGTAAGCCTATATTAAGGCTTACCTATAGGTACTGTAAATATCTCCTAAACATGCACCGTTTAGGAGATATTTACCTTTAATGCAGCCAGTGACGTCACTGGCGCATGCGCTCTGAAGGAACGGCAGATCGTGCCGTTCCTTCAGAGCCCCGTGCCGTGACCGTCGGCTCCCGCGCGCGTGCGCGGGAGTGACGTCACCGCGGCTCCGGCCAATCAGATGGCCGGATGCCGCGATCCCGGAAGACGGGCGACTATACATGTCGCCCGTCATACAGGTAAGCGGACGGCACGGCGGGGGCTCGTTCTAAGGTAAGTATTTCATAATGAGCTACTATGCGATGCATACTAGCTCATTATGTGTTTCTCTTTCAGGATGTAAAGAAGAGAAAAAAAATTTTTCTCGGTTTACAACCTCTTTAAGCTTGCTTGGGGGACCAGGCGAGGGATACTCCAGGGGATGACAAGTCCAATAGTAAACCAGCATTTTCCTCATAATATATATGTTGAACCATCCCCAAGCACCCAACTTTTCTTAGCAAGTCAAGAATAAACCTGGATATACGCTGCATGTTTAATCTGCAAAATAAGGAAGAAAAAAAACACTCCTAATAGAGCTGCACGATTAATCGTTAAAATAAAAGAAAAAAAAATTGCGATGATGATTTTAACCCCCCCCCCCCCATCAATTTAAAACTGCAAGGCATGTCCTCGATTCTTACAGAGCGGTTCTCTGCTCACTCACAGCTGTCAAATGTTTATCAACATTGTTAAGGCTAAGAAACTATAAATACAATGTATCTTTTTGTTCTTTTAGATCAAAGGAATGAATTTCCGTCTAAGTGAGGCCAGTTTAACTTCCAGACTAAGCCTTTTTCTGACACCTGTTGCTTACAAGTTAAAATCAGTATTATTTGCTAGAAAAATGCCTTAGAACCCCCAAATATTATATATATTTGTTTTAGCAGAGACCCTAGAGCATAAAATGGCGATCGTTACAATCTTTTATGTCACACTGTATTTGCCCAGAAGTCTTTCAAATGCAGTTTTTGGGGGGAAAAAAATACACTTTAATTTTTAAAAAACTAAACAGTAAAGTTAGCCCATTTGTTTTGCATAATGTAAAAGATGATGTTACGCCAAGAATCGGGAGAGAGTAATGACCTTTATTCTAAGCAAAAACAATTGCGATTCTCATTTTAGCCAGAATCGTGCAGCTCTAACAGGAATTTCCTACCACTTTAAAGGTTCCCCTGTCAAGGTCCCTGCAATAGCTGCGACTGTCTTCTACATTCCTTATGTCTAAGCACTGCAAACTTTGTAAGGGTAGATTAAGACATGCATCTAAATCCACCTCTCAAGTGCAATCCCTGTTCGGATAGCTTTTTAAAAAGACACCCAACAGTGAAGAGGCAATGGGACGCCTCCTCATTGCCTGTTTGAACACTTTTTGCTGACAAATGAGCCCCAATCGAATGCACCGCACATGGCTGCGTCGGCACTACTCTGCTCGGTGAGCTTGCTCGTGACGTGCTGATGTTTGGGTAGATTTTGCCACAGATGTGAAAGTGAAGCACCCGGACATTTAAACAAACCCGTCCTATGCAATTTGCAGCTTATGTGGGGAGAGGAGCTGTTCAAAATGTGACTCAATCACATATTTTTACCCCCAAACAGCACATCTAAAAAGAGGACCATAACACTTCCAGAAGTATCAGTAGCCTTGTGTCCACCACCATGTACTCTGGTCACATCATTAGACCCCTATGTCACAAAAAAACACAACAGGGGCTGGAAGATGGAACCAGTGTACAGTGGGGAATGAACATCTGACACTCCAAAAAGTGTGGAATATCAGTCATATGGAGCCTGCAGTGTTGGAAAGAGGAACCATAGGGGACCACCAGAGCAAAGAAAATGAATGTTCTTCTATGCCATGGCCTTGTATCTGCAGGTTTTTACCCTGACAAGGTTGTTTTCATTTAAAGCCTAACTCCAGGAAAAATACATTTAAATAATGCATTGTGCGTCAATTGCCTTACTTCCAAACACCTTGCCATCCTGCAGCATAATAGTTCAAAGTCACAGCGTCCTGTATGAGCATAGCCAATATCCTGCCCTGGGGACCAGGCATTTTTCCCCCATTAGCTCCTTGGGCACTAGTCCTCTCACTGCCCTTCTGAGTTCTCCTGCATTTAAGAGACGACCTGGCTGCTGAAAGGACATCCACATTAAGCAGGCAGCGATGTGGACACGCAAAGGGCTCCAGGAAGTAAAACAGGAGAAGGAGAGAAGCTCATCATGTGGTCAGTTAAGTAAAATGAGCATTTGGATTTTTATCCCTTCTTTCCAGCAATTAGAGTGAAACTGTTATGCTAGAGTTAGGCTTAAAAGGAAGAGGATTTTTTACTTTAAAGGAATTTTAAGGCAGAAGGGTTTTTATCTTAATGCATTAAGATAAAACTTATTCTGTGTGTAGCAGCCTCCCTCATACTTACCTGAAATCCCCCTCTATCCAGCGGTGTCCACTAGTCCTTTGGTCATCCGGGACTCTCCCTCCTTATTGGCTGAAAAACAGTACGGCGCCATGGGCTCCCAAAGTCAGTTAGCCAATTGGGAAAAAGAGGGGGCGGGGCCGAACAATAGCTTTGTGTCTGAATAGACGGAGCTGCAGCTCGGGTGCCCCCATAGCATGCTGCTTGCTGTGGGGGCACTTAATAGGAGGGAGGGGCCAGGAAAGCCTGTGAGGGACCAGAGAAGAGGAAAATCCAGGTTTCTCTGTGCAAAACCAACTGCACAGAGGAGGCAAGTATGACTTATTTTTTTTAAAAAACACACGGGGCTTTACAATCATTTTAATGCATTCTAGCCATTACGGTAGAAAAGCCCTTCTGTTGCAGCCCCCCACCCCCTTTATACTTACCCGAGCCCAATCTAGTTCCAGCAATGTGCACAACTGCAGCGGCTTTCCCAGTTCTTTCCCTCCTCACAGGACAGATTGACAACATTGGGAGTCATTGGCTTCAGCTCCTACATTCAGAGAATGGGGGGCAGGAAGTAGCCATGTTGTCTGTGTCAATTGCAGGTTCGGAAGTGAGCCTGCATGAGTGCCCATAGAAAGAGGCTTTCTATAAAAAGGTACTCGGGTGGTGCCAGGGTTGAGGAGCTAGGAGGGCCGGCAGGGAACCCCAAAAAGAGGAGGATCCGGGGTGATCTGTGCAAGACTACAACACAGAGCATTTAAGTATAACATTTTCTTTTTTTTTAATTAAAAAAAAAAAACCCAAACAAGAAGGAGGGGAGGGGGGGGGGAAACCTTTACAGTTAAAGAGGAAGTAAACCCTCATAAAAAACCGCATACTAGCTCATTATGAAATACTTACCTTAAAAGAAACCCGTCGCAGTGCCGCCCGCTCAGCGACAGGACGGCCGAAATGTCCAGCTGCCCTGCTTCCTTGTTCTTGTCCTCCGGTCATTTGATTGGCCAGAGGCGTGATTATATCACTCCACCGGATGCGTGCTGCTGCCGTTCATGGCATAGGGCTCTGAAGGAACGGCACGGGTGGCCGTTCCTTCAGAGCGCATGCACCGATGACGTCATCAGCTGCATGCACTGTAAATATCTCCTAAACGGTGCATGTTTAGGAGATATTTATAGCACCTATAGGTAAGCCTTAATATAGGCAAGACTTTACAACTACTTTAACCTCCCTGGCGGTATGATTCTTTTGGATTTTAGGTGCTGAAAGCGGTACCATTATTCTGCATGTAATTCTTGTGAATGAGCAGCCCAAACCAACTGTATACATTTATTATATATATATATATATATATATATATATATATATATATATATATATATATATACACACACACAGTTGGTTTGGGCTGCTCATTCACAAGAATTACACACATATATATATACACATATATATATATATATATATATATATATATATATATATATATATATATATATATAAAAAGTACAGTAAAACTGCAGGAAAGGGCACTGGGGGGCAATGTAATGTGATTTTATTTTGAATGGTATCAGTGTGTTTGGTGTGTTTTTACATTTGAATTTGCTGCCGGTTCCACCCCCCTGCGAACGTCACGTCGGAGGAGACGGAAGCCGGGGCACGGAGAGGATCGGGAGGAAGAATCACCGCCAGACACATCGCTGGATCCCGGTGACAAGGTAAGAAACCTCTTTTACAGGATCCAGCGATGCTTCTGGCGGTACCACGAGTGTGGCTCGGGGTTACCGCTTTTGGCTCTGAAATTTAACCCCGAGCCACGCTCGGGAATACCGCTAGGAAGGTTACTTTACCTTGAAATGTCATTTTCGATGTCTTTTCGCTTACAGTGTATCAAAATAAGACCCAGTGAGCCCTTCACAAAAAAGGTACACAGCTGTTCTAGGTGGCAACACTGGCTCCGGCTCCCGCCTGTAACACTCTCCCAGTGGAGACGACAAGTGACTGTGCTGACACACTGCAAAAGCATTGTCTGCTATCCTCACCTTTGTGTAGACAAAGTGGATGTAAATAGGCTGCAGGGGATCAGCAACACTGATATGCAGCAAAGGATGAAAAAGGACAATCAGGCTAAGAAATGGATTATTACCTAAAACCAATTACTACAAAGACTTGGATGTTGATGTTTAGTTGCTGTATTTTCTAAGTCACAGACTAGAGGTGAGAATATCGCACACACTACATGAAATCCTGACAGATGGCACCAGGTAGAGAACACGATGTGCGCCGAGTGGCCTCTTCCTACCTTTGTACAGATTGGTGACAGCTGTAGCAGCGTTCTGGAAAGGAGCCCACAGTGACATTCCTTGTTGCTGACAGACGCGATCTGTAAAGAAGACACAAGGCACTGGTGTAAATACAAACAGAAGCCCGGACTCCTCTGCCATATTCGGCCGGCTTCGCCATTTTGATCAGACCCAACGTTCCAATCCTGTAAATAACCGGCTGCCAATTAGTCACAATAAAAGGCTGCAGCGCCATTTTGTTTTCGGATGAACAGCCCTAATCCCCCGTCCTTCCGCCGCGGAGCGGACTGTCGCTGGCTCCTTCCGGCCGTCTCGGGGCATCGGGAGTAAACACAGCTGTCATGACGGAAGGGCGTCCCTGGTGGGCGATGCGGTCAATGACACCCCCGGGGGCTGATAGGGAACGCTTTACACACCCACGAAGGCCAATGACACTCCTCACAGGTTGCTATGGGTTACATCCCCGGCCTATACAAATCGAGGGTCAGAGGGCGGGGCTAAGTGCAGCTACTTCGGTACGGTCTTCCGCCATTTTGATTTTTTTTTCCGGTTTAGTCAGCGGCCCCGGTGTTCCCCAGCCCCCTCCCCCGCACCCCACCCGGTTCTGACCTTTGTAAAGCTGAGCCACGGCCGTGGCGGAGTTCTGGAAGAGATGCCAGAGCTTCTGCTGACTCTGTTCGGCCTCCTCCTCTAGGGGCTCCTCCTGTTCGGCCTCAGCCAGACACTGGCGCTCCCATTTACTGAACCAATGTTCGGGTCCGTGCTCCTGAATCTCGGCCTCACCCTCTTCTTTTTTCTCCTCCATTCTCCTCACCTCGGGCTCTTTCCTCCCTCCGCCCGGAGTCTCCTCCCTGATTATATCCTAGTTCCGTAGCTGCGCTCGACGTATCGATGCTCCGGCCTATGGAAAAGGCCGCCTTATGCGCAACCCGGACACCTACTTCACCCCCATGGCTCCTCCATCCTGATCTAAACAAACTGCATCTCTGACGCCACTGCCCTGACGCTAATTGCTAGCTCGGCACAACTTGCTAGCTGCCCGACACCGCCTACTACCGCCTTGTTCCTCACACAGCTTCCGAGGGAACCGCCCACCGCCGCTTCGGAATGCTAGGATTTGTCCAAACGACCCTGCGAACTTTTTTTCTAGATTTCTATTGGCGGATGGAGCTGTACCTCAAGAACGTCACGCGTTGTGGGGTTTAGCTCAAGTTTGGTTGGCAGACGCGGAGAACAAATGTAACGCGCATGCGCAGGGGACTGTGCCAGTATGAGATTATTCCTGACAATAGTGATATTCAAAAGAAACATTCTCACTTTAGACTGCTGTGTAGATATTTGGACTTAGGTCATAATATTTTTTCTATATGTTTTGAGTACTAAGTAGTATATTATTGTGCTGAGTAGGAGGATGAAATTGTGAAAACAAATATTTTTGTTTTCCAATAAATATTTTAAACATCAGATACAGTCGAATCAAAGGCAAACCTTTAACATTTTGGACAAAATAAGGGAGGGTTACAACCCCTGTCAGTATTATTCCCCCATATGTGACCATTTGGGGAGATTTCCCTTCACTTCCTGCCTCAGCCAAAACAGGAAGTAAGAAGAAATCCCTCCAAAGTGAAGGAACCCCTGGTTGTTATTAGGGTCACCCGAACTAGTGTCCCCATTTGAAGATTTCCCATTTATTATTGTTCTGGGGATACCCCAACATTTTGGATTTTCTTTATCATTATCATTGAAAGTGAAAGCCAAACAGGACAAATAGAGAGAGTGAATCTTTATATTAGGGCACAGACAACAACAAAAGCTAACATGTATTCAAATCCCTCCTTACTCTATCCAAAAAAAAGTTTTTTTAACTAATTTTTCTAAAAAAAGCTAAACTTTTTATGACGCATTGTCCTGTCGTTGTGCCAACAAAGTCCAATTATTTTTACCTCTTTTTTGATACTGCAAAGCAGGGATAACAAACAAAGAGATCTTTTGTAAAAAGCACCACACATTACACAAAATAACACTTGTTAGGCACACATTTAACCCCTTGATCGCCCTAGATGTTAACCCCTTCCCAGCCAGTGTCATTAGTACAGTGACAGTGTATAGTATTAGCACTGATCACTATAGTATATTAGTGTCACTGGTGATGTCAGTGGCAGTTAGTCAGTTTCCACTTAGTGTCAATTAGTGTAAGATTGCCCGCTGCGCTATAGTCGCTGTCCCATCATAAGTCGCTGATCACTGCTATTACAGTAGTAGTATAAAAAAAAAAAAAAACAGTATATATACCATAGTTTGTAGACGCTATACCTTTCATGCAAACCAATCAATATACACTTATTGGAATTTTTTTTATCAAAGACAAGTAGCAGAATACATTTTGGCCAAAATGTATTTAGAAATTTGATTTTTAATTTTCTTTTGTTTTATATGTTTTTTAGAAGAATGTAAAAAATATTTATAATTTTTTTTAACCACTTGCCGACCGCTCACATTGACACTACTGCGGCATAATGGCACGATCCCGTCCAGCAACGTGCCGCGGGAGCCGATTCTGGTCGGATTCGATAGGGAACCGATCAGTCACCAGATACAAAAAACATAAAATTGCTGCGCATTAAGGTAAAAAACTGTAAAAACAGCAAATATACAATAGTGGGTACAGCAGCCACACTAATCTGAAATGTAGCAGATTAAAAGAAATAAAAACAAAACTGTGGCGCTAAAACCCTTTTAGAATGACAGTCCCACTTAAAGATGTGAAAAAAGCAATAAAAAAGCAGTCCATGTGTGTCCGTCTCCACGTATAGAAGTAATTCTCGAGCAGAAAACCACCACCAGAAAGCACTCCAACACCAGTACTTCTTACTAAAAGTAGTTGATCTCCATCACAGAGATCAAAAAGTGCGCATAACCGGTAATAATGAAGGCTTCTCCAATGCAGTCCTGATAAGCTCACGGTATGGTATATTATGCAAAGAGAAAAGGGACATCACATAGCGCAGACCGCTTTAAAAGGCTTTATTCTTAAATTGATATATGGTACTCACAAACAAAGTACTACATCTCGCATGTAATACATGGGCACAGAGACCTCCCAGATGTCCTTAGGGCGTCCCAGCCGTGGACCACCAGATCGATGGCCGTCCTGTCTCCTCCAAAGATCGCAGCACTCGCCACCCAGCACGCCACCCGACGCACGTTTCGTCCGATTGGACGTCGTCATGGGGTGTGGCTACAGGGTGCGCCAATGCCTTCTATAGCGGAGGAGAGAACCGCCCACCGGAACTGAGTGGCCGGAAGTGAGGTATGCGCTCCACACGACCGGAACCACCACTCTGACCGGAAGAGGAAGGTAAAAGAGAACAACATAATGGGGAAAAGAAGGAAAAAATCCCTTCAAGAAACCCCACACTGCGATGTCTCCGCCATCCTTCAAATAAGCAATGCCCTATATATGGAATCAGCCAAAAAAGAAGCATTACTCCATATACCGAACAGGTATATAGAAATCCAATGTGTCAACCCGTGGCCCGAGGAAAGACAGCGCCATCTATCGGTGCTCCAAATGTGTAACACCCCAAGTACAAGGAGGTCTCAAAAAGCACAAAAATACATATATCGATTAATAACATTAAATAAATTACAACATAAGATAACACACAACATAAATTAAAATGCTACACAATAAAATACGTTTTATTGCTTTTTTCACATCTTTAAGTGGGACTGTCATTCTAAAATGGTTTTAGCGCCACAGTTTTGTTTTTAGTCACCAGATACAGACCAATGATTTTTGGTCTGGATCTGGCGATCGGTTCCAGCCAATGGTAACCTCTCCCCTGCCTGTGTAATGTAAACACAGGCAGGGAAAGTGATGTCACTGTCCCTTCTGGAGCCCTTTCGGTTCCAAGAGAAGACTGAGAGACATCAAAAACGTGAGTTCCACCAAGCAGCACACTGACACACTTCACATAGGCACATTTAACCCCTTGATCACCCCCTGATCACCCCCCAAACCCCTCACAGTGAACACTATATACAGTGGTATACAGATCTTTTACTGATCACTGTATAAGTGTCACTTGTGAGCATAATTTGCGCTAGGCCCATATAGGGTTAGGGCACCCGCCACCTATCCCCTAATAAAGTTTTAACCCCTTGATCACCCCCAGTTAACCCCTTCACTCCCTATCACTATGTGCACTAAATACAGTATATAGGTAAATACTGATCACTGTATTTAGTGTCACTTGTGACCCTAATTTGCGCTTGCGCTAAGCCCAGATAGGGTTAGGGCACCCGCCACCTATCCCCTAATAAACTTTTAACCCCTTGATCTCCCCCAGTTAACCCCTTCACTCCCTATCACACAGTGCACTAATATATACATTATATCAGATAACTACTGATCACTGTATTAGTGTCACCTGTGACCCTAATTTGCGCTTGCGCTAAGCCCAAATAGGTTTAGGCCACCCGCCATCTATCCCCTATAAAGGTTTAACCCCTTGATCTCCCCCAGTTAACCCCTTCACTCCCTATCACACAGTGCACTAATATATACAGTATATCAGATAACTACTGATCACTGTATTTAGTGTCACTTGTGACCCTAATTTGCGCTAAGCCCAAATAGGTTTAGGCCACCCGCCATCTATCCCCTATAAAGGTTTAACCCCTTGATCTCCCTCAGTTAACCCCTTCACTGCCCTGTCACAGTGTTCACTATATACAGTGATTACCGATCACTGTATTAGTGTCACGGGTGACACAACTTAGGCTAGTTAGCGTCAGGGTCCCACTATACCACTGTTATTTAACGTCAGTTACAGTCAAGTACACTAACACACATACACACACACACACCTCCATTGCTAGTATAGTGTTTGAACAGATCAATATCTGATCTGATCAGAACTATACTAGCGTCCCCATAATTTAGTGTTCCCAAAACGCAGTGTTTGCACAATCAGCGCTGATTCCTGCTAGCACCTGCGTTTAGCCCCTCTGCCCAGCCCACCTTACCCAGGCAAGTGTAGTAATCAATAGATTACTGTCACTTCCAAAAAACACAAATCACACAAAACCGCTGTGTTAGCAGAGTCAGGCCTGATCTCTGCTAGCACTAGCAGTTTTTTTTGTAGCGACCAAATAGTCCTCGTCAACCAGGTGCTTTTATTAACTAGTAGTCACACTACTGTACCGGTAAATTTAGTTACTAAAATGACCAAATGTTGGTACAGTGGTGAAGAGGTCTACAGTATACTGGCCATGTCAGATGGGAGCAATGGGGAAGCCTCACTGGCAGAATCAGGGTCAGTATACAAACCTGATGACAGCAGCAGCTCCCTGACAGATAGCTCCGGCGACAGAGGGGTCCCTGCTAAGGTCAGGCGTACCCGACCCCATTCTGGAGTTGCTGAGTTGCAAGAACCGGGAGTTTCTCATATGCAGCAGAGTGCCAGTACTAGTGTCGCTCACACTTCTCGTGATCTGGCAAGCACGAGCGGCCTAGTACACCCTGGACCTACAACCAGCACTGCAGTATCACTTGGTGATGTGGCGAGTCCCGTAAGTGCAGTTGAAGCTGGTGCGGTGGCTAGCACAAGTAGTGGCCCGCAGCCACCGCTTATCCGAAGACAGGCCCGTAGAGCCCATAGTGTCCTTCCTGAAGCGCTGGCATATCCTAATTGGCAGCCCACAGATTCCACAGCGCCAGTACTTCCCCCATTCACTGCCCAACCCGGAATCCAAGTGGAAACAGCTGGTTTTAATCCCATTAACTTTTTTAAGCTGTTTTTCACTGAAGATCTTTTCGGATCTATTGTGGACCAATCAAATTTATACGCTCAACAATTCATCACCGCCAACCCAAATTCACCCCTTGCCAGACCATTCGCCTGGAATCCTATTACGATTCCCGAGTTTAAAACCTTTCTGGGCCTTTCCTTCAACACGGGCATTACAGAAAAGAATGAATTGCGGTTATATTGGTCCACTGACCCAATTCAGCAAATGCACGTGTTCTCTGCTGCTACAGTGGGTACGGAAAGTATTCAGACCCCCTTAAATTTTTCACTCTTTGTTATATTGCAGCCATTTGCTAAAATCATTTAAGTTCATTCTTCTTCCTCATGAATGTACACATAGCACCCCATACTGACAGAAAAACACAGAATTGTTGACATTGTTGCAGATTTATTAAAAAAGAAAAACTGAAATATCACATGGTCCTAAGTATTCAGACCCTTTGCTCAGTATTTAGTAGAAGCCCCCTTTTGATCTAATACAGCCAGGAGTCTTTTTGGGAAAGATGCAACAAGTCTTTCACACCTGGATTTGGGGATCCTCTGCCATTCCTCCTTGCAGATCCTCTCCAGTTCTGTCAGGTTGGATGGTAAACGTTGGTGGACAGCCATTTTTAGGTCTCTCCAGAGATGCTCAATTGGGTTTAAGTCAGGGCTCTGGCTGGGCCATTCAAGAACAGTCACGGAGTTGTTGTGAAGCCACTCCTTCGTTATTTTAGCTGTGTGCTTAGGGTCATTGTCTTGTTGGAAGGTAAACCTTCGGCCCAGTCTGAGGTCCTGTCAGAGACTCAATACCCTGCGCAGGCGCTGTTAGGAATGCTTCCTGAGCACACTGATGTGCTGTCATGAGTCTCCTAAAGGGTTAACCTAGAGCAGACTAATTGCTGTAATTGGCAAACAGGCTGCCTTATTTAAACAGCCCAGCAGCACTGCACTTTGCTGTGTTGTCTTCAGCTCTCCTGTATCCTGTGCCTGTTATATCTGCTGTTCCTGTTTACCTGACCCGGCTTGTCTTTGGATTCTGATTACCTGCTGCCCGCCCTGATCTTGGCTTGTCCTGACTATCCTCCTGTCTCGTCCTGATCTGTTTACCTGCTACCGGCTATTGGTCCTGGATCTGTTCCTGGCTCTCCCAGGGAATCCGGGGGGCCGCGACCTGGTGTTAGCAAGCAGCCAAATCCATCCCCACCTTCTGGGGCCCTGGTGAAGACCGGCTTACACTTAGACTCCGCGCCTCTGGTGAACCTGTGCCACGCCAGTTACCCGGTAAGCCACTCCTCTTACGTCAGGCTCTGCCATGTTACCCCGTGACAGTACAACACAGCCAAGACTGAGCCTGCTAGAGGAGCCTCTCCTATGGATGACATCTGCCAGCACCTTGCGGCCCTTACCCAAGCCGTTAAGTCCCTGCAAGAGGGCTATACCCAGCTGGAGGGGCGTGTTCAGTCCCTGACCCCCTCCACGGACCCTACAGTTTCTGCTGCTTCCATGGCTCCCTCCGGTCCGACCGTGGTGATGCTGCCTCCTGAGCCAAGGGTCCCTACGCCGGAAAGGTTTTCTGGGGATCGGAGCAAGTTTAGAGCCTTCCGCAATGCCTGCGAGCTGTACTTCTCCCTGCAACCCCGAACCTTCTCCTTGGAAGCAACCAAAGTGGGGTTCATCATATCCCTGCTTCAAGGTGAACCTCAGTCCTGGGCTCACCGCCTGCTTGAAGAGCGCAATGACCAGCTGGACTCCATGACGACTTTCTTTAACGCAATGGCGCAGTTATACGAAGACCCGCAGCGCACTGCTACCGCAGAAACCGCGCTTACTTCACTTCAACAGGGCCGTAGAGCCGTAGAGGATTATGTCACTGACTTCAGGCATTGGAGTACGGACACTCACTGGAACGACGCAGCCTTGCGACATCAGTTCCGCCTGGGTCTTTCAGAAAACTTGAAAGATGAACTGGCCCGAGTGGGTATACCCGAGACCTTGGAGGCATTAATCACCCTGGCCATACAGATAGACCGCCGGCTCCGTGAACGTAGAGCAGAGAGGTCCACGCAGCAGACCCGCCCAGTCTGGATGTTGCCACAGGTTCCTAATCCCGTCCACACTTTCTCCTCTGGTGCCCGTTCCAGCAACACTGCTCCGCTTATTTCTGAATCGGATACGTCGGAGCCGATGCAACTTGGGCTTATGCGTCCTTCCTTATCAACAGAAGAACGCTCACGACGATGTCAGAACAACCTGTGCCTGTACTGCGGAGAGGCCGGACACTTTGTACGCTCATGCCCAGCAAAGATGCGTAAGCGTCTTTCTATATCCCCCTCAAGTTATCCAGTCTCTGTCAACAATACCACTCACCTGGCTCTCTCTATCTCATTTCAGCTCCCAGAAGGCCCGATCCCGGTCACCGCTATTATTGATTCCGGGGCATGCAGCTGCTTCATTGATCTTACCTTTGCTGCCCATCAACGCATCCCACTTCGACCCAAGTCGCAGGGACTCTCCATCTTCCTAGCAGATGGGTCCCACATCAAGTCTGGGCCAGTTACCCAAGAAACCCCTCCATTGCCTGTGGCCACTCTCGAAGGGCACAAGGAGTTGTTATGCCTGGATGCCATCTCTTCTCCCTTGTTTCCCATTATTCTGGGGTTACCCTGGTTGCAGGCGCACAACCCGCAGATTAATTGGACTTCTGGAGACGTCAAGTTCCAGTCCCCTTACTGCCAGAATCATTGCCTGCCAGTACGCCATAGTGCTCCTAGCACCCTACTCTGTATGGACGCTGATAAGGAGATACGTTCCTCTGTCCCAGTATCTTATCACGACTACTTGGATGTCTTCAGTAAACAGGGGGCTGAGACCTTACCCCCCCACCGCCCCTATGATTGTCCAATTGAATTGCTTCCGGGGGCCGAGATCCCTTTCGGACGTATCTTTCCTTTATCGGAACGAGAATTGGGTACCCTTAAAGACTATGTGACGGAGAATCTAGAGAAGGGATTCATCCGACCCTCTACTTCTCCGGCAGGAGCTGGGATCTTTTTTGTGGAGAAAAAAGACCATTCACTTCGGCCATGTGTGGACTACCGTGAGTTAAATAAAATTACGGTCAAAAACCGGTACCCCCTACCCTTGATTCCTGAACTTTTCCAGAGACTAAGAACCGCCTCTGTATTCACCAAACTGGACCTACGGGGAGCCTACAATTTGGTCCGTATTAGGGAGGGGGATGAATGGAAGACAGCATTCCGCACCCGATTCGGGCATTATGAATATTTGGTGATGCCTTTCGGGCTCTGCAATGCCCCGGCCACCTTCCAGCACTTCGTCAACGACATCTTCAGAGACTATCTGGACATCTTTGTTATTGTCTACCTGGACGATATCTTGGTCTTCTCTTCCTCCCTGGCCCAGCACCGAGAACACGTTAAAAAGGTACTCCACCGACTCCGGCTACACAGGCTCTACGCAAAACCCGAGAAATGCGAATTTGAACAGCAGAGTATCCAATTCCTCGGGTTAATAATCTCCTCTGAAGGGGTCAAAATGGACCCTCAGAAGGTCTCCGCCATCCTGGATTGGCCCGCACCGGTGGATAAAAAGGGGATTCAGCGTTTCATAGGATTCGCAAATTTCTACAGGAAATTTATCAAGGGGTTCTCTTCCATCATCGCCCCTATTACCCTGCTCACCAAACAAGGTACCCGCTTCCACTGGTCTCCCGAGGCGCAAGTCGCATTTACAGCCCTGAAGGAGCTGTTTACTTCTGCTCCTATCCTCAGCCACCCGGATCCCGCCCTGCCTTACATCCTTGAAGTTGACGCCTCGGAAATCGCAGTAGGAGCAGTCATCTCCCAGCGTCAAGGTCTCAAGGACCTGATTCATCCGGTAGCTTTCTTCTCCCGTAAGCTTTCTCCTGCGGAGAGGAACTATGATGTAGGGGATCGGGAGCTCCTTGCCATCAAGACCGCCCTGGAGGAGTGGAGGTATCTATTGGAAGGGGCGGCACATCCCATACTCATCTACACGGATCATAAGAACCTGGAGTATTTGAGGACGGCCAAACGCCTGAGACCTCGCCAAGCAAGGTGGGCACTTTTTTTTCCAGATTTACGTTCCATATAACGTACCGACCGGGTTCCAAGAATACGAAACCCGATGCTCTCTCTCGAATGTACGACAGTTCTAAAGAAACCATTGTACCTGACACCATCTTAACCCAAGGTAACTTTCTGCTATTACAGTCTGACCTTCTTACCGCTCTGAGACAAGCCACAGTAAATGCTCCCCATCCTGCTGGAACTATACTGGTACCCAGAAATGGACTGCTATGGAGAGGGGATCAAATTTTCGTTCCAGAAAGTGCTCGTGTGTCCATCCTAGGACTGTGTCATGACCACCCGATGGCTGGTCTCTTCGGGATCCATAAGACCCTGGATCTTGTGCAGCGCACGTTCTGGTGGCCCGACTTGGAGAAGTGTTGTAAACAATATGTTTCCTCCTGTACTGTTTGCACACGAAGCAAGGCAACCCGAAATAAGGCATGGGGCCTGCTCAGACCACTACCAGTCCCTGACAGACCATGGAAGATGATTGCCATGGATTTCATTGTGGAACTTCCTCCATCAGACGGTTATTCTGCAATCTTCGTGGTAGTAGACCGTCTGTCGAAAATGGCTCACTTCATACCACTAAGAGGTACACCCTCCGCGCTTGAGACGGCACAGGTCTTCATCAGAGAAATTGTAAGACTTCACGGGGTCCCAATGAACATTGTGTCGGATAGAGGTGTCCAATTTACTTCTCGCTTCTGGAGAGCGTTATGTGATTCACTGAAAATCAAGCTGTCAATGTCCTCCGCATACCATCCCCAGACTAACGGGCAGACTGAGAGGACCAACCAGACCCTCGAGCAATATATCCGATGCTTCACCACCTTTGTTCAAGATAACTGGGTCTCGCTACTTCCATCAGCAGAGTTCGCATACAATAACGCCAAACACTCGGCTACAGGTCAGTCCCCATTCTATGCCAACTACGGGTTTCACCCATCTTTCTTGCCCTGCTTTATTCCTGAATCTACAGTGCCAGCAGTCCGGGATATCTTGGAGTTCCTTAAGGAGAACAACAAAATCTTACAGGATGCCATGACCAAGGCTCAGACCTCCAATAAAGAGTTCTTTGACAAAAGAAGGAGAGGTGAGTTGGTTCTCCATCCCGGCAACCTGGTATGGTTAGCCACCACCAATCTCCGATTGGCATGCCCTTCCAAAAAACTGGCACCCAAGTTTATTGGCCCATTCCCTGTGAGGAGAAAATTAAATGAGGTATCTTACGAATTGACGCTTCCCGATTCCCTCAAGATCCATCCAGTCTTCCATGTTTCACTCTTGAAACCTGCAGTACCTGACTCCTTTCCTGGTAGAAGTTCAGAACCACCTGCTCCTGTCACCATCAACGGGGACGAAGAATTTGAGGTGGAGGCCATCCTAGACTGCAGAAGGCGGAGGAACCAGCTACAATACCTGGTTAAGTGGAGGGGCTACGGCCCCGAAGAAAATTCCTGGGAACCGGTACAGAATTTCCATGCCCAGGACTTAATCCGGAATTTCTTCCGCAACCATCCCCACAAAAGGAACCTTTTGGGCACCCGGAGGTTGCCCTTAAGGGGGGGGCAATGTCAGAGACTCAATACCCTGCGCAGGCGCTGTTAGGAATGCTTCCTGAGCACACTGATGTGCTGTCATGAGTCTCCTAAAGGGTTAACCTAGAGCAGACTAATTGCTGTAATTGGCAAACAGGCTGCCTTATTTAAACAGCCCAGCAGCACTGCACTTTGCTGTGTTGTCTTCAGCTCTCCTGTATCCTGTGCCTGTTATATCTGCTGTTCCTGTTTACCTGACCCGGCTTGTCTTTGGATTCTGATTACCTGCTGCCCGCCCTGATCTTGGCTTGTCCTGACTATCCTCCTGTCTCGTCCTGATCTGTTTACCTGCTACCGGCTATTGGTCCTGGATCTGTTCCTGGCTCTCCCAGGGAATCCGGGGGGCCGCGACCTGGTGTTAGCAAGCAGCCAAATCCATCCCCACCTTCTGGGGCCCTGGTGAAGACCGGCTTACACTTAGACTCCGCGCCTCTGGTGAACCTGTGCCACACCAGTTACCCGGTAAGCCACTCCTCTTACGTCAGGCTCTGCCACGTTACCCCGTGACAGGTCCAGAGCACTCTGGAGAAGGTTTTTGTCCAGGATATCCCTGTACTTGGCCGCATTCATCTTTCCCTCAATTGCAACCAGTCGTCCTGTCCCTGCAGCTGAAAAACACCCCCACAGCATGATGCTGCCACCACCATGCTTCACTGTTGGGACTGTATTGGACAGGTGATGAGCAGTGCCTGGTTTTCTCCACACATACCACTTAGAATTAAGTCCAAAAAGTTCTATTTTGGTCTCATCAGACCAGAGAATCTTATTTCTCACCATCTTGGAGTCCTTCAGGTGTTTTTTAGCAAACTCCATGCGGGCTTTCATGTGTCTTACACTGAGGAGAGGCTTCCGTCGGGCCACTCTGCCATAAAGCCCCGACTGGTGGAGGGCTGCAGTGATGGTTGACTTTCTACAACTTTCTCGCATCTCCTGACTGCATCTCTGCAGCTCAGCCACAGTGATCTTTGGGTTCTTCTTTACCTCTCTCATCAAGGCTCTTCTCCCCCGATAGCTCAGTTTTGCCGGACGGCCAGCTCTAGGAAGGGTTCTGGTCATCCCAAACATCTTCCATTTGAGGATTATGGAGGCCACTGTGCTCTTAGGAACCTTAAGTGCAGCAGAAATCTTTTTGTAACCTTGGCCAGATCTGTGCCTTGCCACAATTCTGTCTCTGAGCTCTTCAGGCAGTTCCTTTGACCTCATGATTCTCATTTGCTCTGACATGCATTGTGATCTGGAAGGTCTTATATAGACAGGTGTGTGGCTTTCCTAATCAAGTCCAATCAGTATAATCAAACACAGCTGGACTCAAATGAAGGTGTAGAACCATCTCAAGGATGATCAGAAGAAATGGAAAGCACCTGAGTTAAATATATGAGTGTCACAGCAAAGGGTCTGAATACTTAGGACCATGTGATATTTCAGTTTTTCTTTTTTAATAAATCTGCAAAAATGTCAACAATTCTGTGTTTTTCCATCAATATGGGGTGCTATGTGTACATTCATGAGGAAGAAGAATGAACTTAAATGATTTTAGCAAATGGCTGCAATATAACAAAGAGTGAAACATTTAAGGGGGTCTGAATACTTTCCGTACCCACTGTATGTCCAGGGCTTGATAAGAACAAATATTTTGGTTCATGCATTTCAGCGACAATGAACTCTGTCATCCACGGGGAGACCCTGAATATGATCGGCTCCACAAAATTCGGCCCCTCGTAGACCACTTCAATCAGCGGTTCGCAGCCTTGTTTACCCCCGAACAAGATGTCTGCGTTGACGAGTCCCTGATTAAGTTTACTGGCCGACTTGCTATCAAACAGTATCTCCCCAGCAAGATTGCCAGATACGGGGTCAAGTTGTATAAGCTGTGTGACAGGGCCACAGGCTATACAGTTAATTTCCATGTCTATGAGGGAAAAGATAGCACTGTGGAGCCCCCCGACTGCCCAGTCTACATAGGGAGCAGCGGCAAGATAGTTTGGGACTCGGTGTCACCCTTATTCGGAAAGGGGTACCACTTGTACGTGGACAATTTCTATTCAAGCGTACCACTTTTTAGAAACCTCTTTCAATTGCAAATTGGCGCTTGTGGCACTGTGCAATCTAATCGCCGGGGCTTCCCCCAACGGCTAGTAAATGCCCCACTGAGCTCGGGGGAGAGAGCCTGCTTGAGGTGCGATGAATTGCTTGCAGTGAAGTGGAGGGACAAACGGAACGTTTTCGTTCTGTCCTCCATTCACCCAGACACGGCAGTCGAAATTACTACGGTCACCGGAGTTGTTGTTGAGAAGCCCCTCTGTGTCCACGACTATAACCGTAAAATGGGAGGGGTGGACTTCAACGACCAGATGATGGCACCGTACTTAATTGACCGTAAGGCCAGACGCTGGTACAAAAAAGTGTCTGTATACCTATTTCAATTGGCTATTTACAACGCTTTTGCCTTATACAAAGCGTCTGCCGGAAAACATTATCCTTCTTTCAATTCTAAGAAGAGATAATCAGAGCCCTTCTGTATCCAGCTTGTGCTCCAGCCCCAATTCCCCAACCAGATGCAATGAGCCGGCTGCATGAGAGGCATTTTCCGGAATTCCTCCCGAGTACCCCTACCCAACGATACCCCCAAAAAAGATGCCGCGTCTGCAGCAAGCGTGGATTTAGGAGTGACACCCGGAATTATTGTCCCGACTGTCCTGACCGACCTGGTCTTTGCCACGGTGACTGTTTCCGTCGCTACCACACACTAGTGGATTATTAGCGTAGGGTACAGCACGGCACAGTTTAGGGCACATTTACACAGGGTCTCAAAAGATGTTCGATGGCTATCGTCATTTTGAGAGGAACCTGGAACGTGGAACTCGACGTTTGAAGAAAAAAAAAAAATACATAAAAAAGCCAAAAACAGTTGTCGTGTCAGTCATTTTTTATGTTCTTCTATACTTCCTACTGTACTTTTACTGTACTTTGTTTGTTTTTCATTCTTTTGTGACCTGTTTCTCTTGCAGGTACTCGTCGGCTGCCACATTGATTTTATATATTCTGACACAAACAGCGTTTGCGCTCAGCATATATGGATACCTTTGCTGGCAGCAGCTGTGGTGATTTTCTGATTTCAGCACTGCAGTTAAAATCCTATTTTGGTATACGTGGAATAGTGTCTTGTATACCCATCATTAAATTAAGTGGGTGGATGTTTGGGCGGTTAATGATGGGTAATACTACACATTATTCCTGTGCTGATTTCTGATAGGTTCTCTTTTTTTTCGTTCAGCCCACAGGCTGCATGAAAAAAAAAAAACCTACACTATATGCCAAACAAGGACCAGCAATGTACTGGTACATTGCTGGACTTTGAGTGATTATACCAGGATGATGCCTGCAGATTTAGGCATCATCTTGGCATCGTTTTTTACAGCCAGCGGTCGGCTTACATGTAAAAGCAATCCTAGCGGATAATTGGCCGCTAGACTGCTTTTACATGCAGTGGGAGGGGACTCCCCTCCCCTCCTGCCGCCTTCCGCCGCCTTCCACGGTTTTTCTCGGGCTCTCCTGTCCCACCGGTTGACCCGAGAGTGCAGTTGGTGGTTCAGTTATCTAACCATGGAGCTGATTGGAGATGAGAATGGCTCCAATCATCTCTATGGCCTAAGATATCGGAAGCTACGAGCAATTCATGACTTCTGTTTCGCCAGAAGTAAACAGCGCCATTGGGAAATTGGGAAAGCATTTTATCACGCTAATTTTGGTGTGGTCAGATGCGTTAAGGTCAGAGGAAAGATCTAGAGTCTAAAAGACCCCAATTTTTTTTAAAAAGGGTACCTGTCACTACAGATTGGTTTAATAGGGGAAATTTAAATTCACTGTGATAACAATAAAAATTATTTAAAAAAAATAAAAAATGAAAGAAAAGGTGTCAAAATAACATAAAAATGCAAAAAAATCAAGCCCCCCCTGTCCCCCCGTGCTTGCGCGCAAATGCGCACACAAGCGTTTGTCTAGTGTCATATGTAAACCGCAATTGCACCATGCATGTGAGGTATCGCCGTGATTGCCAGGTCGAGGGCAGTAATTCTTGCAGTAGACCTCCTCTGTAAGTCTAAAGTGGTAACCTGTAAAGACTTTTAAAGGCTTTTAAAACCGTACGTAGTTTGTTGCCGCTGCACGGGTGTGCGCAATTTTTAAAGCATGTCATGTTTGGTGTCTATGTACTCGGCATAAGATCATACTTCAAATTTTACCAAACAATTAGGAATTATATAGTGTATTTCTGCATTAAATATAAAAAAAACGTTTTTTTTTTACGCAAAAATTGCGTTTGGAAAATGTGTGCGCAAATACCGTGTGACAAAAAAAATTGCAACATCCACCATTTTGTTCTGTAGGGTCTCTGCTTTAAAAAAATATATAATGTTTGGGGGTTCAAAGTAATTTTCTTGTAAAAAAAAAATATTTTTTCATGTAAACAAAAAGTCACAGAAAAGGCTTGGTTTTCAAGTGGTTAGAAGAGTGGGTGATGTGTTGCTAAGATTGAGCATAAAATGCCAGGACTGTTCAAACACCCCCCAAATGACCCATTTTTGGAAAGTAGACACCCAAAGCTATTTGCTGAGAGGCATATTGAGTCCATGGAGTATTTTACATTTTGCCCTAAGTTTCAGGAATATGACAATTTGTTTTTTTTTTGTTTTTTTTTGTTTTTTACACAAAGTTGTCACTAAATAATATATTGCTCACACATGCCATGGGTATATGTGAAATGACACCCAAAAATACATTCTGCTGCTTCTCCTGAGTACAGGGATACCCCATGTGTGAGACTTTTTGGCAGTCTAGCCGCGTACAGGACCCGGAAAACCACTCCCCACCTTCAGGCTTTCTAAGGGCGTAAATTGTTGATCTCACTCCTTACTACCTATCACACTTTTAAAAGCCATGAAATGCCAAGATGGCACAAACCCCCCCCCCCCCCCCCCCCAAATGACCCCATTTTGCAAAGTAGACACTCCAATCTATTTACTAAGTATTTTGCATCTCTCATTTTTTTTGGAAAATTAAGAAAAAACAGGAAAATGCATTTTTTTTCTCTTTTTTCAAATTCCAAAACTTTGTGACAAAAGGTGAGATCTGCAAAACACTCAACATGCTTCTCTGCAAATAGCTTAGGGAGTCTACAATTTCCGAAAAGGGGTCATTTGGCGGGGGGGGGGGGGGGTTGTGCTGTCTTGGCATTTCATGCAGGGGTCAAGTCCTGGGGAAAAAAGTGTGGGAACTCACCCAAGATACACCCGCGCCCCCCCCCCCCCCCAAAAAAAGAAATTTACGCTCATATATTTCACAGAAAATACAATGCAATATTTATTGTAAGGGGTGTGAGGGTGGCACGGGAATGCAAATGTGCAGTGGACTCACTGCTCCACTTACCTGGCACCTCTGAAATCGATGCAAGCCTGCTCCTTGTGTGCTGGCTGTGTCTGGCTCCTCTGCTGCTGCCTCGCCTTACCGGTGACTCCGCTGATGCTGTCCACACGCTCTGGGCCTTCAAATGCTTAAACATGAAACATTCGTGACAAATTGGCCAAATAAACACATA
Organism: Pelophylax lessonae; assembly: GCF_965119305.1. NCBI lineage: Eukaryota > Metazoa > Chordata > Amphibia > Anura > Ranidae > Pelophylax > Pelophylax lessonae. Next base: position 156,601,674 of record NC_138773.1, read on the forward strand.
TAACATTAAATATTCTTGACAAAGGGCATCAGTCACGATTCACAAATATTTCATGTTTCTGCATTTGAAGGCCCAGAGTGTGTGCAGACAGCATCAGTGGAGTCAACAGTAAGGCGAGGCAGCAGCACGCAGCAGAGGAGCCAGACACAGCCAGCACACAAGGAGCAGGCCTGGGGACATCGATTTTAGAAGTGGCAGGTAAGGTAAGTGGAGCAGTTCAGCTGTAAAATTCTGTCAGCATGTCAGCCACATTGTCATTTTCAGGGGTGTGTGAGTCACACATCCCTGAAAATGACAATGTGGCTGACATGCTGACAGAATTTTACAGTGTGAGGGACGGTATGAGAGGCAAATGTGCAGTGAGTGGACTGTGGTCTCACTGCTCCAGTGACTCACCTCCCACTCACAGGCAGGCTGCCACACAGCCACAGCGCCACTTTCTAAAGCTAGCCTGCTCCTCTGACTGCTGCAGTTTTCTTCTGGCAGTGTGAGTCCACAATCCACTCACTGCACATTTGCCTCTCATACAAACCTCACACTGTAAAATTCTATCAGCATGTCAGCCACACTGTCATTTTCAGGGGTGTGTGAGCACACACCCCTGAAAATAACAATGTGGCTGACATGCTGACAGAATTTTACAGTGTGTGAGGGACAGTGGCTGACATGCTGACAGAATTTTACTTACAGTGTGTGAGGGACAGTATGGGAGGCAAATGTGCAGTGAGTGGACTGTGGAGACTCACTGCTCCAGTGACTCACCTCCCAGGCAGGCTGCCACTGCTAAAACCGGCCTGCTCCTCTGACTGCTGGAGTTTTCTTCTTCTGGATGCTGTGGATATGCTGCTGCTCTCTGTCTCTGCTGCCGGCTGCCTTCTTCTCCTTGCCTCGCCTCACTCACCGCCGCGCCTCACCAAGCGATCATCGATTCAATGATCCAGTCAGGCCACGCCTGTCCATTCCGCGCGCGCTCTAGGCCTGGTCTGGGCCTGTGACTGGCTGGTGGTTCTTGTTGCTGGGCAGCTGACTCTCCTGCTTGTGACATCATCCGCTGTGCGCTTCCCCCTCCGCCGACCTGTTTGCAGAGAGAGGCGCCGCGATCGGCGAGACGCTGCGGCTGCCTGTCCTGCACTGTAAGCTCTGGCTGGCCTGGTCCTGCAGGAGGTCGGAGGAGCAATGGGAACGGCGTTCCCGCTGTGGAAATAGTGCGGGGACGCCGTTCCCATGCGTTCCTGCAGGACTCGACCCCTGATTTCATGGCCTCCGAAACTGTGATAGGTAGTCAGGAGAGAAATCAACAATTTACGCCCTTGGAAAGCCTGAAAGTGGTGATTGATTTTCGGGGTCCTGTACTCGGCTAGACTGCAAAAAAGTCTCACACATGGGGAAACCCTGTACTCAGGAGAAGCAGCAGAATGTATTTTGGGGTGTCATTTCACATATACCCATGGCATGTGTGAGAAATACAGTGCCTTGCGAGAGTATTCGGCCCCCTTGACCTTTTCGACCTTTTGCCACATTTCAGGCTTCAAACATAAAGATATAAAACACAATCATGAAGTGGAACGAAATTTATTGGATATTTCAAACTTTTTTAACAAATAAAAAACTGAAAAATTGGGCATGCAAAATTATTCAGCCCCCTTAAGTTAATACTTTGTATCGCCACCTTTTGCTGCCATTACAGCTGTAAGTCGCTTGGGGTATGTCTCTATCAGTTTTGCACATCGAGAGACTGAAATTTTTGCCCATTCCTTCTTACAAAACAGCTCGAGCTCAGTGAGGTTGGATGGAGAGCGTTTGCGAACAGCAGTTTTCAGTTCTTTCCACAGATTTTCGATTGGATTCAGGTCTGGACTTTGACTTGGCCATTCTAACACCTGGATATGTTTATTTGTGAACCATTTCATTGTAGATTTTGCTTTATGTTTTGGATCATTGTCTTGTTGGAAGACAAATCTCCGTCCCAGTCTCAGGTCTTTTGCAGACTCCATCAGGTTTTCTTTCAGAATGGTCCTGTATTTGGCTCCATCCATCTTCCCATCAATTTTAACCATCTTCCCTGTCCCTGCTGAAGAAAAGCATGCCCAAACCATGATGCTACCACCACCATGTTTGACAGTGGGGATGGTGTGTTCAGGGTGATGAGCTGTGTTGCTTTTACGCCAAACATAACATTGTTGCCAAAAAGTTTGATTTGGTTTCATCTGACCAGAGCACCTTCTTCCACATGTTTGGTGTGTCTCCCAGGTGGCTTGTGGCAAACTTTAAACAACACTTTTTATGGATATTTTTAAGAAATGGCTTTCTTCTTGCCACTCTTCCATAAAGGCCAGATTTGTGCAGTATACGACTGATTGTTGTCCTATGGACAGAGTCTCCCACCTCAGCTGTAGATCTCTGCAGTTCACCCAGAGTGATCATGGGCCTCTTGGGTGCATCTCTGATCAGTCTTCTCCTTGTATGAGCTGAAAGTTTAGAGGGACGGCCAGGTCTTCGTAGATTTGCAGTGGTCTGATACTCCTTCCATTTCAATATTATCGCTTGCACAGTGCTCCTTGGGAAATCGTTTTGTATCCAAATCCAGCTTTAAACTTCTCCACAACAGTATCTCGGACCTGCCTGGTGTGTTCCTTGTTCTTCATGATGCTCTCTGCGCTTTAAACGGACCTCTGAGACTATCACAGTGCAGGTTCATTTATACGGAGACTTGATTACACACAGGTGGATTCTATTTATCATCATTAGTCATTTAGGTCAACATTGGATCATTCAGAGATCCTCACTGAACTTCTGGAGAGAGTTTGCTGCACTGAAAGTAAAGGGGCTGAATAATTTTGCACGCCCAATTTTTCAGTTTTTTATTTGTTAACAAAGTTTGAAATATCCAATAAATTTCGTTCCACTTCATGATTGTGTCCCACTTGTTGTTGATTCTTCACAAAAAATTGAAATGTGGCAAAAGGTTGCAAGGTTCAAGGGGGCCGAATACTTTCGCAAGGCACTGTATATCATTTAGTGTCAACTTTGTGTAAAAAAAACAAAAAACAAAAAAATAATAATATATTTCCCGGAATTTGTGGCAAAATATAAAATATTCCATGGACTCACCATGCCTCTCAGCAAATAGCTTGGGGTGTCTACTTTGCAAAATGGGGTCATTTGGGGGGGGGTTTGTGCTATCTTGAAATTTCAGGGCCTCCGAAACTGTGATGGGTAGTGAGGAGTAAAATCAAAAATTTACGCCATTAGAAAACGTAAAGATGGTGATTGATTTTCGGGGTCCCGTACACAGCTAGGCTCCCAAAAAGTCTCACACATGGGGTATCCCCATACTCAGGAGAAGCGGCAGAAGGTATTTTGGGGTGTCATTCCACATATACCCATGTCATGTGTGAGAAATTTTCTTTTAGTGACAACTTTGTGTTGAAAAAAAAATTGTAATTTTCCCAAAACTTGTGGCAAAATATAAAATAATCCATAGACTCACCATGCCTCTCATCAAACAGCTTGGGGTGTCTACTTTCCAAAATGGGGTCATTTGGGGGGGGGGGTTGTGGTATCTTGACATTTCAGGGCCTCCTGAACCGTTATAGGTAGTGAGAAAAATGTACGCCCTTTGAAATTCTGATGGTGGAGATTGGTTTTCGGGCTCCCGTACACAGCTAGGCTCCCAAAAAGTCTCACATATGTGGTATCCCTGTACTCAGGAGAAGCAGCAGAATATATTTTGGGGTGTAATTACACATATACATATATTGTGTGAGCAATATATCATTTCAATGACAACTTTGTGTATAAAATATATATATATTTTTTTTGTCATTTTTCAAACACCTGTGACAAAAAAATTAAATATTCAATGAGCTCAACATGCCTCTCAGGACATTCCTTAGGATGTCTACTTTCCAAAAAGTGGTAATTTGGGGGGGGGGGGGGTTGTACTGCCCGGCCATTTTAGCACTTCATGAAATGAGATAGGCAGTCAGAAATTAAAGCTGCGTAAATTTCAGTATTTACACCATAGTTTGTAGACGCTATAACCTTTGCGCAAACCAAGAAAAATATGCTCATTGAGATTTTTTTTATCAAAGACATGTAGCTAAATACATTTTGGCCAAAAAATATGACATAAATTGAGTATATTGGATATTTTTGAAAAGACAAAGTTAAAAATGTCATTTTTTTCTCAAAATTTTTGATTTTTTTTTTAATACTGCAAAAAATAAAAAGTGCAAAGGTGATCAAATACCACCAAAAGAAAGCTCTGTTTGTGGGGAAGAAAATACATAAATTTTGTTTGGGTACCACATTGCATGACCGCACAATTGTCATTTAAAGTCGCACAGTGGCGAAGCGCAAAAAGTGGCCTGGACGTAAGACAGCAAAATCCTCCGGTGGTAAAGTGGTTAAAGTTTCTGTCTTTGTTGTTTATATAATACACAAATACCACCAAACAAAAAGCTCTATTTATGTGAAAAAATTATTTCAATTTCCTCTAAATACATCATTGCATGACCGAGCAATTACCAGTTAAAGTAACGCAGTGCTAAATAGCAAAAAATGGCCTGGTCATGAAGGGGGTAAAACCTTCTGGATCTGAGATGGTTAAACAATTTCATCTATGTTGTAGTAAAATGATTGCTGTATAAGAATTTAATTTTGATCACAAATACTAATGATCTTTTATAGGAAGATCCATTATCTGTCTATCTGAAGTACTGTGGGGGCTGTTTTGGATTTTCTGCTGATGGTTTTTCTGTGATTTTATGTATATGTAATTAGCTTTTTATTAAATCCTCATTTTTTTTTACACTGTCACAGTGTCACCGTATACAGTGTAGAGAAAATGGAATGATCACTCTAGTAGTGTCACTGGTGACGCCAGTTAGTGTAAGCATCAGTCACAGATAGGTTTAGGGTACCCACAATATATTCCCTAATAAATATTTAACCCCCTGATCACCCCCAGTTAACTCCTTCAATGCCCAGTTACAATGTCATAGTGTACAGATCTTTTTTTCTGATCACTGTATTAGTGTCATGGGTTACGTCAGTTAGCGTTACCGTTAGTTAGAGTCAATCCAGGATAGCGTCAGATTGCCCGACACATCTTTAGTAATACATTTTAACCCCTTGATTGCCAGTGACACACACACACACACACTAAACACTGAATGGATCAAAATCTTTGATCAGATCAGAACTGTACTAGCGTCCCCAATAGTTTAGTATAGTGTTCCCAAAACGCAGCGTTAGTAGGATCAGCCCCAATACCTGCCAGCACCTGTGTTAGCCCCTTGCCCCCCCCCCCCAAGAAGTGCAGAATCAGCAGATTACTGCCACTTCTAATACACAGCACACTAAACCGCAGCGTTAGCAGTGTCAGGTCTGATCTCTGCTAGCGCTAGCAGTTACATTTTTTGGTAGCGGTTCAAGTTCAAACAAACCTTGGCAACCAGGTGCTCTTTTACCTGTGAGTCACACTAGGCACCTATAATTTTTTTGGCCAAAATGTCCAAACAGAAGAACACTAGTGAAGAGGCGTACACGATGATGAGCATGACAGATGTGAGCGATAGGGAAGCCTCACTATCAGAATCAGGCTCAGTATTCAAACCTGTAGAGAGCAGCGGCACCCTGACAGATAGCTCAAATGATGGAGTAGTGGTTCCTGTTTAGGTCATGGGTTCTTCTGTTTCAGAGATGCAACAATCGCGTGGTTCTTGTATGCAGCAGAGTGTCGGTACTACTGCCACTCAACCTTCTGGTGAACTGGCAAGTACCAGCAGCCTAGTACATCCTGGTCATAGATAAACCAGCACTGCAGTAACACTTGGTGACGTGGCGAGTCCCATAAGTGCAGCTCAAGCTAGCACAAGTAGTGTCCAGCAGCCACCAAGAATTGGAAGACAGGCCCGTAGAGCCCATAGTGTTCTTCCTGATGCGCTTGCAAGTCCTGATTGGAAGTCCACCACTTCTGCAGCGCCCGTACTTCCCCCATTCACTGGCCACATCGGAATTCAGGTGGAAACAGCCGATTTAACTCCCTTTGGTTTTTATGAACTGTTTTTCACGGAAGATCTATACAGATCTATTGTAGACCAAAGCAAATTACAGTATCTCACAAAAGGGAGATCTCACATTTTTGTAAATATTTTATTATCTTTTCATGTGACAACACTGAAGTAATGGCACTTTGCTACAATGTAAAGTAGTGAGTGTACAGCTTGTATAACAGTGGAAATTTGCTGTCCCCTCAAAACAACTCAACACACAGCCATAAATGTCTAAACTACTGGCTACAAGAGCGAGTACACCCGAAAGGGAAAAAGTCCAAATTGGGCCCAAAGTGTAAATATTTTTTGTGGCCACCATTATTTTCCAGCACTGCCTTAACCCCCATGGGTATGGAGTTCACCAGAGCTTCACAGGTTGCCCTTGAGTCCTCTTCCACTCCTCCATAACGACATCATGCAGCTGGTGAATGTTAGAGACCTTGCGCTTCTCCACCTTCCGTTTGAGGATGCCCCACAGATACTCAATAGGGTTTAGGTCTGGAGACATGTTTGGCCAGTCCATCACCTTTACTCTCAGTTTCTTTAGCAAGGCAGTGGTTGTCTTGGAGGTGTGTTTGGGGTCGGTATGTTGGAATACTGCCATGCAGCCCAGTCTCCAAAAAGAGGGGATCGTGCTCTGCTTCAGTATGCCACAGTACATGTTGGCATTCATGGTTCCCTTAATGAACTGTAGCTCTCCAGTGCCGGCAGCACTCATGCAGCCCCAGACCATGACACTCCCACCTCCATGATTGACTGTAGGCAAGACACACTTTGTACTTCTCACCTGGTTGCTGCCACACAGGCTTGACACCATCTGAACCGTGTACACCAGGTACACGTATGAGTAAACTGCACCTCTCTGTATCCCTGCTAAAGCCAAGGCTAGGATACAGAGAGGCGAATTACAGTTAATATCACTCCATTTGGGACTGCAGATAGAACTACAGAAATAGTATTGGTTAATGCGACCCACTGCTCTCTCCACAGCCGGCGCAGTCCCACTGCCTTCATATGACTCTACTAAGTTTAAGGCACTGCAGACAGCAGTCACCTGGCTGCAATTGACTTGTAGATAGCAATCAACAGGTTGCCGACCCCATTATAAACCAACTAAGTTTTATTAGTGCACCTGTTTCACAGTACTTATGTGTTTAGGTCTTGTATTTGGACCATTATTTTGCTGCTTTTTTAGAATTAAAAATGTCTTTAGGTACACTTAATGCAGGAATTGGGTTTTACCTTTATTGCATGAGAATCAATGCAGTCAACTGAACAAGCATGTCAAAGTGCTGAGTAGATATGCCAACAATTATCTGATGTACAAGCTGGGTACACCGGGTACACACAAGCTGAATATTACCCAAATACAGCTAGTACATTAGAAACTGGCCAACATTAGGCCAGTTTGTATAGCTCCCTGTGCGACAGAAACCGGTCTCATGACCAGCTTCTGTCAAATGGGGATGCTGGAAACCAGCATCCAACTGGCATCTCATCAGTGCTCGCAACCACTGGCTTTGTGTTCTGGCAGGGGGCGGTCCAATAGCACAGTGGGGGAGATCTGTCAAGGTCTTACCTTGCCTTCCTGTTGGCAGTCATCTTGGACATGTGCAGACTGCTGTCTCTTATAAACTCTGTTTGCATCGTCACTTGTCTGCTGTCTGGGCGTCGCTCAGTGATGATGTTGCACACTGGACTATATATATCACCTGATGGCTTTCAGACCTTGCCCTTGCGTTTGTGCTCTAAGGTGCATCACTGCTAGCAGTCCTCTGGTCTCTGTGGTTTCTCCGTGCATGACTTGGCTTGGCTGACGACCTTCCTGGCTCTGTATTCCGCATCGGCAGATGACCCCACATCAGACGACGACCCGGCTTCTAGACTCTATCTCGGCTTGGATGACTACCTGCTTCCGAAACTTGACCCCGGCTGTTCTTTACTTTGCTCCTCTCTCTTGCTGTGCGATTATTATTGTTGCATAAATAAATCGCTTTATTTTACTTGCATCTTTGTGTGGTCTGGTTTCCTGGCACCCTGACAGTATCGCTGTACTGACATCGCTTGTGCTAATACAGCAATCTGTCAGGTTTTTTTTTGTTCAGCCCACTGGGTTGAACAAAAATGAAAATGTATTGTGTTTACCAGGCTTAACTTAAAAAGCCATGGAGAAAAAAATGAAAGTCAATATGTGCTTTACGGATTACAGCAAAATCTTTGACTGTGTTGACCATGTGAAATTATGAAATATCTTGGGGAAATGGGTTTACCTGAGCATCTCATTGATTTTATGACATACTTTACACTGATCAAGAACCCACAGTCCTAACAGATAATGAAAATGGAAACATATACTATATTGTCAAAAATATTAGGACGCCTGCCTTTACATGCACATGAACTTTAATGGTATCCCAGTGTAGCACCACCCCCGCAGGAGCTGCTGATTATGTTATTGGGTCTACACCCTGCCTAACAACCCACAGAATTGGCTCGAACCCTCCCTAGGCACAACTGACCGAGAATAGGACTGGAACACCAAATGACTACAAGAGAACACAACTTAAAATATTACACTTCAGCAAGCAATAATGACTTGTTACCTTTCTCCAATTGCAGTCCTTCTGGATGACACAATGGGACAACACACAGGATTGCGTTAAAGTTAAAGCTTAATTTACTATGTATCAGAATGAACAAGTGAGATACAATGAAATATGGCTCCTTAAGAAGTTACTTGTACCAACTTAGAAAGATAAAAATAACCCCACACTCTTCCATAATAAATGCTAGACACAGTACCAGACAGGTAGGCCTATCTGAGTCCCTTCACAAAGTTCTCTTCTTTCTTCTCAAGATCTTCGCTAGCAATGGTGGTGCACGGGTCTTTTTGTACTCCACATTAGAGATCAAGAGAGAGAGAGAGAATGGCAGCGAACAGTTGATAGTCACCCCGGGGTGTCAGTGTAGTTTGGCGGTAAAGTTCTGTGGAAGAGATAGGCCTCTGGCGGCTCTTATACAGGTACTGATGTTTGTCTATGAATCTCCTGAGGTGGTATACTGAGCCACCCGGGGTTTATTGCCTTCTGTTACATTACCGCTATCTCTGGATAAAGCTACTTCTTTGGTAGATAAAGTCAGTTTTGGGCAAGTGCCCTGTCACCAACAGGATTTTCCCTCTGGAACTCTCCACTGCTGTGTTAGTCTTTGATCTCTGTCACCAGCCGCTAGGTGTTTGTGGTGGACGACTCCGGTCTCTGCAAACATCGATAGGACCTCCGGGAAGGGTCTTCTGCTGAAGATGGAACGTTTCAACTTAGTCACTTCAGGCCCAGAAGCTTTGGCCTAACATACAGCATCAGTCCACAGCTCTGGCTTCTTACTTGCTCAGAGTCCAGTGCAGAAGGGCCGAGCCTGGCTCCTCCCTTCCTTTATCAATGTCATGGTCTTACCTTCTTGCTGTTCTCCTTCGTTTGACATGTGCTGGCGGCCATCTTGGTTTCTGGGTTTCTTGTAGCCTCCCACCCTGCGGCTCCTCCTTCCCACTGGGAGGAGCTGGATGCCTAGCTCATATATATAGGAGGTCGGTGGCTTCAGTTCCTTGCTTGGTCCTCCTGTGTTCACATGCTTCTAAGACTGCTGCTGCTTCTGGTCCCTGATCCTGGCTTCGTCTGACTACCCTGCTGGTTCCTGATCCTGGCTTCGTCTGACTACCCTGCTGGTTCCTGATCCTGGCTTCGTCTGACTACCCTGCTGGTTCCTGATCCTGGCTTCGTCTGACTACCCTCCTGGTTCCTGACCTCTGGCTTCGCAAGGACTCTGCCTCGGTTTCGCCATCCGTTTGGACTTTTGCTTTACAGCTTGATTTTCAATAAAGCCTTCTTATTTTCACTTATCTGTTGTTGTACGTCTGGTTCATGGTTCCGTGACAATCAAGCTTCCCCCACAAGGCTGTGCGGTGAGGCAGTGCACCCTGGTCCTTGCAAAGCACTATGGACGATGTAGACTGCTCAACTTCCTGAAAGGAAAATCACATAACAAGAAATTCCATAGCAGCTGCAATGTGTCGTTTTGGCCACTAGATGGAGCCGAGTTCCTTTTTAAATGTCAAACAGTCATCTTTCAGGCATATTTAACACCGCTACACACTCCCCCCACTTAAGAAACTTTGGTCCCCAAAGAGGACAACAGCATGTACTCCAGTGCATATGTTGGCAGTACACAACAAAAACATTAACATATGCATAACAGGGAATTATCTTCCTTTTCATAAGCAGAATTCAAACTCAACAACTGCATATTACAACACAGGTTTGACATAGGAACCTCCCACCAATTGTCGGGGGAGGGAAGGTAATTCTGTTCACAGACCCCCGACACTTGGGTGGCTTGTACAGATGTGCCTGGGGGTGAGCTAGGGTTGTCCTCCACCAAATCTGCGGTGGAAGAACTAGGCTGATCAAGAGATCGTTTGGAAGTAAAGATAGCTTCTTCCGAGCATTCACCCAATTGGTCATAGGTCAGTCTTTTGGGTGGGTGAATGACTCTCCTTTCCCTCTGTTCTTTGAGAGGCACGATCTCAGAGGTACTAGGAGGACCAGCCACTTCTGGGGATTCTTCAATGTCCTCCTCCTCATGTTCCAACACACAGGAATCTGATGTTTCAAGGGCGGTCAGTTCTTCTTCAGAGAAAGGTGCAACCTCCTCCCCAGGATCTTCATCATCAACTACTTCTTCTGGAAGCATGTGAAAAGGTATGAATTCGGGGGCTTCTGCCCGAAGGGTTCCTCTTTCAGCCAATTCGGATGAAGACAGGGAGGCAGGTGTGGGTTCTGGTAACTGAGATGACCACATCCAGTCAGGTACCTCCTCTTCATCTTCCAGATCTTCAGATGGAGAATTTCCCTCCCTCACATCTGGGAGTGTCGACTGAGATCTGGTGACTGGTCTGGACAGGCGAGAGGTAGAAGGGGTCTCTGGCGAATCTACGACAGGAGGCATGCGAACTGCTTCAGAGAGAGGCAGTAAATGGTTCCTATGCCAAGTCTTCAATGGACCCACACTTCCTTCAGGCCGAATTTGATACACAGGGAGGTTTGGTAGTTGCTTGCAGATAACATAAGGTTGGGACTTCCAGCGGTCTGCCAACTTGTGTTTTCCTGGGACACCCAAGTTCCTCAACAATACCCTGTCCCCTTGTTGCAAGTCTTGGATCCGAACTTTTAAGTCGAAATTCCTTTTATTCCTCAGTCCACATTGATCAGATGTTGCCTGAGCTTTATCATAGGCCGATTTCAGACTCTTCCTCAGTCCGTCCACATATCCCTTGTGCGATGCTGAAGAGGTGTGATCGGGCGAGATGCCAAAGGCCAAGTCCACTGGCAACCGAGCCTCTCGTCCAAACATTAGACGATAAGGGGAATATCCAGTAGCATCACTGACAGTACTGTTGTAAGCATGCACAATGGCAGCTAGATGTTTGCCCCAATGCTGTTTCTTCTCTGAGCTCAAAGTCCCCAACATGTCTAAAAGAGTCCTGTTAAATCGTTCCGGTTGGGCATCCCCTTGTGGATGGTAGGGAGTAGTTCTAGTCTTTTGGATGCCTAGCAGATCTAACAGTCTCCTGATCAGTCTGCTTTCAAAGTCTCTTCCCTGATCTGAATGGAGGCGTTGTGGTAACCCATAGTGTACAAAGAACTTCTCTACAAGAACTTTGGCTACCGTTGAGGCCTTCTGATCCTTTGTTGGGAATGCTTGGGCGTATCTGGTAAAGTGGTCTGTTACCACAAGGACATTCCCTTGACCACTCAGATCAGGCTCTAGGCAAAGGAAATCAATGCACACCAGTTCCATGGGTCCCTGGCTTTGCAGATGGCCCATTGGGGCTGCTTGACGTGGCAGAGTCTTCTTTTGTATGCATCGGACACAAGAATGACAGTATCCTTCAACTTCCGCCCTCATACAGGGCCAGTAGAACCTGTCTCTGACAAGCTGAAAAGTTCTTTCAGGTCCCAGATGGCCATGATTATCATGAAGAGCAGCCAGAACTCTCTCCCTGTATTTAGCTGGTAAGAACAGTTGGCACTTCTCCTCCAGATCTTCGGATGGACCTCTTCGGTAGACCACCCCTTCTCGGATCTGTAGCCGGGTCCACTCTCTATGCAAAAGACGGGCCCCTTGAGGAGAGTCTGTTAGTTGGGCGCTGGATCTCCAAGGCTTCCAAAAGAAGTTTTCCCAGAGGGTCTTCCAGCTGCTCCTTCCTCAAGTCCCTTTTGGACAGCCGGGGTAAATCTTCCCCTTCAACTTGGGTCACCCTGCAATAGTATTTGGGTACTCCGACAGCCGAAACCCCAATCTCTTCAGCTCTTGATCCTCCTCTGGATCGAAGTTCAGTTCCCTGATATAGGGCACGCACCCCTTCTGGAGCCAAATGGGTCCATTCTTCATCAGGTTCGTGCAGTGCATGCAACCTTCTGGATAGGGCATCTGCATCCCTGTTCCCGACTCCTGGCCGATACTTCAGGCTGAAGTTGAAGCTAGAGAGGGCAGCCAACTATCTATGTCCTGTGGCATCCAGCTTGGCTGTAGTCAACAGATAGGTGAATGGATTATTATCCGTCTTGACAATGAATTCAGCTCCGTACAGGTAATCTTTCAGTTTGTCGACCACTGCCCACTTTAAGGCCAAGAATTCAAGTTTGTGGGTAGGGTAATTCTTTTCAGCAGGTAGTAGACTCCTGCTCACGTAGGCGACAGGTCGCAAGTGACCCTCATGTTCCTGGTAGAGTACCCCACACAGCCCATCTCGGCTGGCATCAACATGTAGTTCATATGGTTTCATGGGGTCTGCGTAGGCCAACACAGGGGCAGTGGTTAGATTCTTTTTCAGCTGAATGAACGCCCCTTCACACTCTGGAGTCCATTGATCCTGGATGGACTCCTTAGCCTTCCGGGGTCCCATGGTGGACTTCACCGGCTTGACCAGTTCAGGAACGTCATCTTCTTCGTTCTTTAGTAACTCATTGAGGGGTCGGACGATCTTGGCGAACCCCTCTACAAACCTCCTGTAATAGGAGCAAAAGCCCAGGAACGACCGAAGTTCGGTCACGTTTGTAGGTCTCGGCCAGGAGGCGACAGCATCCAGCTTGTCCGGGTCGGTGGCCACCCCTTCTGCAGACACGATGTGGCCCAGATAATGGACCGAGGATTGATAGAACTGACACTTCTCAGGAGAAAGTTTCAGGCCTTCTTCATGTAGCCTCTTCAGGACCTTTTCCAACCTCTCCTCATGTTCTTCCAAAGTCCTGCCAAACACGATAACATCATCCAAGTATACCAGTACCTCTATCAAATTCATATCCCCAACGGTCCTTTCCATCAGCCTCTGGAAAGTAGCAGGGGCTCCTGACAACCCCTGAGGCATGCGATTGAACTCAAAGAACCCCACGGGGGTGATGAAGGCTGTCTTTTCCCGGTCTTCAGCGTGCATGGGGATCTGATAGTACCCACTCTTTAAATCCATCACACTGAAGCACTTCGCCCCTGACAGGCTCTGTAGGGCGTCTTCAATTCGAGGAGTGGTATACTGGTCTGGGATGGTTCTTCTGTTCAGTGATCGGTAGTCGATACAAAGCCTCAAAGATCCGTTTTTCTTCCGGACTACCACTATCGGAGAAGCATATGGGCCCCTGGATTCTCGAATAACCCCAGTCTTCTTGAGTTCCGCCAGCTGCTGACGTAGATCTTCTAAGTCACCTAAGGGAACTCGCCGGACTCTTTCTCGGAAAGGTTTGTCCTCAATCAGGCGGATCTTATGAGTGACACTCCTGGCGCATCCCACGTCAAACTCATCCCTAGAAAATATTCCTTGCCATCGAGCAAGTTGTGCCTTGGCCCTCTTCACCCATTCCGGTGGGAGGGCAGCGTTTCCAGAGCAGAGCTCTTCTATGACAACTTCACCTCTTTCCTCCTCTTTAAGATCAGATGGGACAACTGGGGTAGCCGGGTTAACTTGGCCCAACAGCACTCTGGCCGGTACCTTCACCGGTGTAGTAGAGGTGTTTCTGACACTCACTAAAACCCTTCCATGGTTTTTCTGTAACACCTTCAAAGGGATCACTTCAGGGATTACTTCTATCCCTCTCTCCTCTTCCTGTGGACCTGATTCAAAGATGATAAAAGGGCCCGGCTGTTTCCATGTGAGTTTAACGGAAGCTTTCAGACAAGCCACCTCTCCTGGCTGCAAGACCTTTTCCGTTCTGTCCAACTTCCAGAGTCTTCCAACTCCTTCTGCAGGAGTCTCTTGCTCCAATACTAATCGTTGATAGGCCTGCCGTAGCATGGGGTGAATCCTTGGCGCTGGAGCATCCTGTCCCTGAACCAGTTGTGTCAGGAGGCGCCTTACCAGGTCAGTGTTGGTCCCTACGATGAGAGAGCTTTTGTTGGCCCCTGGCGGACGAGGACAGACCACTGCTAGGGTGCCGAAGGTTTCAGCTTCACCAGCCACTGATGGGTCAAAGGTCAACTTGATTGGCAGATACCCGTCATAGGGAAAACTTTGAGTCCCGATACCCCATATCTCCAGATCTTCCAACTTCTGCAGAGGTAGATGGGTAAGGTGTTTATCATAGAAGTCTCTATACAGAAGAGTCACTTGGGCCCCAGTGTCAAGGAGGGCTCTTGTGTAAATTCCTTCTACCTGGACGTAGACTACAGGGGAAGGCCCGACCAAGTTAGTTGGGAATTCTCTTGAAGTGGCCTTGTTGTCTGATTCAGTTCTCTGCACCCAAGCTCTTTTCTTCTTTCTTTTTTTCCTTGGATTCAGTCCCCGCTGGGCCCGGTGTGCATTGATTTTCCTCCCCTCAGTAGCCTGGAGTATAGAACTAGGGGCGTTGTACCCAGATCTTACTCCCTGACTCAGTTTCCCTGAACCAGTGAGCCTCCTGGAGTCCCTTGAAACTGGCGGGCACCCGGTTGACTCCTTCACCGGGGGCCCTCTGAAGTTTTTCGCTGGCTTGCGAGGTTTGAGACAACCTTTCCTGGGCTGGGACATACTCCTCTAACATGTCCTACTCCCCCACAGTTGAAACAAGTTAACAATCTTGTAGGTCTCGGTTCCGGATCTGCTCTAAGGTTAGCAGGTTCATCTGGCTTCTCCGATATGTTCCCATTAGGTAAAGTGGATGCCTGACTAGTCAGGATAGACACCATTTCTATCAACTGGGACACCTGGGTCTTTAGGAGTTCAACTTGCGAGTCACCTTCTTCTACACTTATCACTCTCACTCGAGCAGTTGAGTCAAACTGCCAACTCTTCTTTTTGTTGTCCAACATGACCTCTTCCTCTCTGACCATTCAAATCAGTCAGGGTATTCTAGAATGCCACCATCTTGACGAGTTCGCAACAGTATGGCAATGGGATCTAAAGGTTGAGCCCCTCTCAGCACCTGCCGTGCACGAGTCTCATCTACCTTCCGGGGGTCTATCCCTTTCTTTAACAGGATCTGGTGGATGATCTTATCCAGGCGTCTAATAAATTCGGACAACTTCTCTTCCTCTTCGTGGTAACAGTGGTCTAACTGGTAAAGAAGTTCAGCCACGTTCTCCGTCCGACCAAATACATCTTGTAGAATGTCTAGATAATCCTGTGCAGTACAGTTCTTTTTGCTTAGCTTGAGATTACGTACGGCCTCTAGTGCAGGTCCCCTTAAAATTTCTGTGATTCTCTGTTTCTTGTGCTGTTCTGGTGCCTCCCACTCTTCCAAAGCCTGAGTGGCGGTATCTAATCACTCTTCAAACCCATCTTCTGTTGAAGGCACAGGCTGTTTCCCAGAGAATGTCCTGAGCTTCCTATATCCAGTCATCAGATAGTTTGGGGAGCCCTTACTACATTTTGCTACGATTTCCCCGAGAACAGCACACAGTTCTGAGCTAAAGGTAGACAAAGGTGGTGACTCTGGACTCCCTTCTTGGACACCTTTTTCTTTGCTGGATCCCCCAGGAGTGGTGGATGAGGGACCTTCAGTAAGGACTTCTGGATGTATTAAGAAAAGTTTTGTTTGGTCAGTAGTCTTTACACTGGTTCCCTTAAAGTAATCAGGGATTAAATATAGTAATTAAAAAATAAAAAATATAAAAAATAAAGTAATTCCTCCACTCACACAATGTATACGTGTTTGCAACGGTGGTGTCTTTCTTTATGTCAGTCACCCAGAATTTCCTGTCTGTGGACAGTGCCCTTAAAACTGGGAGGAGTTTTTCCTCAGTCCAGACCTCTCCCTTGATTTAAACCACCAGGCCATTTTCCACTACGACATTCTCTTCCCTGCACCACTCGGCTGCAGCGGTAGGATCCATTTCTGCGTTGAGGGGGATTCTGTGGCTGAGAGGGTTGTGTTTCAGGACTGTAGATATCCCGGACTAGCCCCCACGTGTAGCACCACCCCCGCAGGAGCTGCTGATTATGTTATTGGGTCTACACCCTGCCTAACAACCCACAGAATTGGCTCGAACCCTCCCTAGGCACAACTGACCCAGAATAGGACTGGAACACCAAATGACTACAAGAGAACACAACTTAAAATATTACACTTCAGCAAACAATAATGACTTGTTACCTTTCTCCAATTGCAGTCCTTCTGGATGACACAATGGGACAACACACAGGATTGCGTTAAAGTTAAAGCTTAATTTACTATGTATCAGAATGAACAAGTGAGATACAATGAAATATGGCTCCTTAAGAAGTTACTTGTACCAACTTAGAAAGATAAAAATAACCCCACACTCTTCCATAATAAATGCTAGACACAGTACCAGACAGGTAGGCCTATCTGAGTCCCTTCACAAAGTTCTCTTCTTTCTTCTCAAGATCTTCGCTAGCAATGG
Source organism: Pelophylax lessonae (assembly GCF_965119305.1). Classification (NCBI taxonomy): domain Eukaryota; kingdom Metazoa; phylum Chordata; class Amphibia; order Anura; family Ranidae; genus Pelophylax; species Pelophylax lessonae. The sequence goes on from NC_138773.1 coordinate 156,618,620, forward strand.
TGGTGCACGGGTCTTTTTGTACTCCACATTAGAGATGGATGATCAAGAGAGAGAGAGAGAGAGAATGGCAGCGAACAGTTGATAGTCACCCCGGGGTGTCAGTGTAGTTTGGCGGTAAACTTCTGTGGAAGAGATAGGCCTCTGGCGGCTCTTATACAGGTACTGATGTTTGTCTATGAATCTCCTGAGGTGGTATACTGAGCCACCCGGGGTTTATTGCCTTCTGTTACACTACCGCTATCTCTGGATAAAGCTACTTCTTTGGTAGATAAAGTCAGTTTTGGGCAAGTGCCCTGTCACCAACAGGGTTTTCCCTCTGGAACTCTCCACTGCTGTCTTAGTCTTTGATCTCTGTCACCAGCCGCGCTAGGTGTTTGTGGTGGATGACTCCGGTCTCTGCAAACATCGATAGGACCTCCGGGAAGGGTCTTCTGCTGAAGATGGAACGTTTCAACTTAGTCACTTCAGGCCCAGAAGCTTTGGCCTAACATACAGCATCAGTCCACAGCTCTGGCTTCTTGCTAGCTCAGAGTCCAGTGCAGAAGGGCCGAGCCTGGCTCCTCCCTTCCTTTCTCAAGCTTCCCCCACAAGGCTGTGCGGTGAGGCAGTGCACCCTGGTCCTTTCAAAGCACTATGGACGATGTAGTCTGCTCAACTTCCTGAAAGGAAAATCACATAACAAGAAATTCCATAGAAGCTGCAATGTGTCGTTTTGGCCACTAGATGGAGCCGAGTTCCTCTCAAATGTCAAACAGTCATCTTTCAGGCATATTTAACACCGCTACACCAGTCTTTGTTCGTAGGGTTCAGTATTGAGTTAGCCCACCCTTTTCCGTTATAAGTTATAACAGCTTCAACTCTTCTGGGAAGGCTGTCCACAAGGTTTATGAGTGTGTCTATGGGAACGTTTGATCGTTCTTCCAGAAGTGCATTTGTGAGGTCAGGCACTGATGTGGACGAGAAGACCTGGTTTGCAGTCTCTGCTCTAATTCATCCCAAAGGTGTTCTATTGGGTTGAGGTCAGGAAGGCCAGTCAAGTTCCTCCACCCCAAACACTCTCATCCATGTCTTTATGGACCTTGCTTTCTGCACATGTGCACAGTCATGTTGGAAAAGGAAGGGGCCATCCCTTAACTGTTCCCACAAAATATGGAGCATGAAATTGGTCTTGGTATGCTGATGCCTTAAGAGTTTCCTTCACTGGCCAAGCCCAACCCCTAAAAAACAATCCCATGCCATAATCTCCCTCCACCAAAAGATTTGCACCAGTGCACAAAGCAAGATCCATAAAGATATGGATAAGTGAGTTTGGGGTGGAAGGACCGTTAACATTGCTTAAAGTGGAGCTCCACCCAAATGGGTGTAACGCTCCTGCGTTTTATGTATAATGTGGATTTACAGCTGCAGAAATATTCCACTTCAGTAGTCATGTAGAGAAACGCTGAGACACCAATCCCAACTCCCAAGACTCATCATGTGTGGATAGTCTCAATTCAGCAAGTAGATACACACACTCAATAAGATGTTCCTAGAGTGACTTATATGTATAGTAATATAGTGATGATAGGCTGAAGAGACAGGTTGGGTAGAGATGGTAGATGAACGACACTTGAAAGGAATGTTCTTGAAAGTAAGATAGTAGCAGATGGGATGCAGATAGGTTTAGCAATCATGTATGGTAGCAGATGATAGAGTAGCAGGTGAACATACAGGATAGACCAACCCAGTGCAAGAGCAGATGGTATTAGGCTCAAGAGCTAGCAATCTTAGTTAATGCAGATGTAGTAATAGTCCTTAGTATGCAGAGCTAGATAGTGTAAGCTTTAGTATGAAGGTTATAGAGGTTTCCCCTGTGGGGTACTTATCACTAGTAGCAATGTAGTAGAGGAGAGGTTCGGCAAGAGCGGATGATCCGGTAGCGGGATACAGGGATCAGCAGCGTGGTTCCGATAGCGAGGTATGCTTGCAAGCATGAGAGCTTCAAGGCAGATTATGCGGCGTTGAACGAACATGTGAGTGAGACCGCCGGAGGTTGAAATAGCCGCTCCAGCGGCGCTCAGTGATGACAGCATCGGTCTTAAAGGTGTATGCGCACCTTACCAAAAGAGAATGGTGGGGCGCATACACTTAGGAAAAGTGGAATTAGGGTACCAAAGGTACCAGAACATTACAGTACCCCCCCCCTTAAGGCCGGCTCCTGAAGGCCTCTGGAGCTGGTTTGTCTGGGTACTTCGCATGAAAGTTGCGGATTAATCTAGGGGCATGTATGTCAGAGGTGTTTAGCCAGGTGTCGTCTTGGGGCCCATAGTTCTTCCATCGAACTAAGTATTGAAGTTTTCTTCTGTGGTTACGAGAATCCAGAATCTCTTTTATCTCATATTCTTCTCCACCTTCAACTTGTACAGGAGGAGGAAGTGGGATAGTAGGCCTTATTCCTTGGTCAGGAACATGGGGCTTCAGTAGCGACACATGGAAAATGGAATGTATTTTGAGGTCTATTGGCAATGTAAGCTGTACTGCAGCTTTTCCAATAAGTTTCTTGATTGGGAAAGGTCCCAAGAAGAGAGGTCCAAGCTTTTTACTAGGGATTTTCAGTCTTAAATTTTTTGTTGAGAGCCAAACGAGGTCCCCAATAGCATACTGAGGAGAAGGTCTTCTGCGAAGATCATAGTACTTCTTTTGTTGACTATGAGCGTGTGCAATGGTAGTATTAAGCAAACCCAGAGAGTCCTTTATTTGGGTAAGATAGTCTGAGGCTACTGGGTTATTTGAAGGAAGGATGCGTGGTGGAAGAATAGAGGGATGAAACCCATAGTTCAAGTAGAACGGACTCTGCTTGGTCGTACTGTGGGTTGCGTTGTTGTAGGCAAATTCTGCCAGAGGGAGAAGATCCACCCAATCATCCTGTTGGTAAGAAGTGTAACAACGTAAATATTGCTCGATGCATTGGTTGACTCTTTCAGTCTGTCCGTTGGTCTGCGGATGGTAAGGAGAAGTGAGCTTCCGCTCAATTCGTAGTATGTGACATAGTTCTTGCCAGAACTTGGAAATAAATTGTGATCCACGGTCAGACAGAAGAGTTTTTGGGATACCATGTAACTTAAAGACATGTTTCATCAGGAGTTCTGCCGTTTGTTTGGACGAAGGTAGTCTGCGAATAGCAATGAAATGTGCCATCTTTGTCAGATGGTCCACTGACACCAAGATGGTATTAAATCCTTTGGAAGGAGGTAGTTCTACTATAAAGTCCAAGGACACAACTTCCCATGGAGTTTGGGGTATTGGTAGACTGCATAGTAGACCGGATGGTCTCGTAGTGTCAATTTTGGACCTGGCACAGACATTGCATGAAGAGACGAATTTTTGTATAGATGTTTTCATGTCAGGCCACCAGAATTGTCTGGTAATCAGATTAAGAGTCTTTGTCATACCCATATGTCCTGCCATAGGCACATCATGCGATAATTCCAAGATCTTGGTGCGCATGGTAGGTGGTATGTAAAGTTTGTCGTTGTAGTAGAGGAAGCCTTCTGCATCGGTATTTAGTTGTGGTGGGGGTGAATCCAAACTTATACCATGCAAAACCTCTTCCTTCAAAGAACGGACAACTCCAATAATACGTTTGTGGGGTATTATAGGAACGGAAGGGATTTCGAAGTAGTTTTCTTCAGTTAGTCGTGATAGTGCATCCGCCTTTTTGTTCTTATCTGCAGGTGTGTAGGTCACTAGGAAGTTAAACCTTAGAAAGAATAGTGACCATCGTACCTGTCGGTGAGAGAGAGTTTTGTTAGTCTGAAGATATTGAAGATTTTTATGGTCCGTGTATATAAGTATTGGTAATCGGGTGCCTTCGAGTAGATGTCGCCAATTCTCCAGAGCCAATTTTATAGCAAGCAGTTCCTTTTCACCCACGGGGTAATTTACCTCTGGACTGCTTAAGGATTTAGAAAAGAAGGCGACTGGATGGAGTGGTGAAGTGTTAGTTGGTCGTTGGGAGAGTATTGCTCCTACTGCCATGTTTGACGCATCTACTTCCAGAATGTATTGGAGGGATGGGTCTGGATGGCGTAGTATGGGAGCAGAAGTAAACCTTGTCTTTAACAGGTGAAAAGCTTTATTTGCTTCATCTGACCATTTGAATGGTCTCTTAATGCTAGTGAGCTGTGTGAGGGGTCTCACAATGGCAGAGAAGTTCCTGATGAATTTCCTGTAGAAATTAGAAAATCCAAGGAATCGCTGTAGCGCCTTGCTGGTGGTTGGTGTAGGCCAATCCTGAATGCAGGATATCTTACTCATGTCCATCTTGATTCCTGTTTTGGATATGATGTAGCCTAGAAACAGTACCTCTTCTTTATGAAACAAGCATTTTTTCAGTTTCACGTATAGGTTGTGTGCAAGCAATCTCGATAATACTAGTCTTACATGTCTTATGTGTTCAGACAAGGATCGTGAATATGTAAGTATATCGTCCAGATATACCACAACACAGACATCTAGTAAGTCTCTGAAAATATCGTTTATAAATCATTGAAAGGCTGCAGGGGCGTTGCATAGCCCGAATGGCATTACAAGATATTCGAACAATCCGTATCTGGTTCTGAATGCAGTCTTCCACTCGTGTCCATCACGGATTCGAATGAGATTGTATGCCCCTTTCAGGTCCAATTTTGAAAAATAGGTAGCTCCACGCACCTGCTCAATGAGCTCAGGGATAAGCGGTAGAGGATAGCGATCTTTTATTGTAATAGCATTCAATTGCCTATAGTCGATGATAGGCCTGAGACTTGAGTCCTTATTGCGGACAAAAAAGAGTCCTGCTGCTGTGGAAGAAGTGGAAGGTCTAATAAAACCTTTTTTCAAATTCTCATCCAAATATTCTTTGAGATGGGAAAGTTCATCCTGTGAAAGAGGATAAAAATGCCCGAACGGCAATTTGCTATTTGGGAGTAGATCAATACTACAATCATAGTCTCGATGGGGAGGTAGTGCTTGAGCATTTTTCTCAAGAAAAACCTCAGAGAGATCCTGATAACATAGTGGTGCAATCTCATCTGTCACCACAGACAGGATCTTCCCGGAAGACGGGAGGTTACACGTACCCTCGCAATAGCAAGAGAGGAAGGCCAGGGTCCGTTCCTTCCAATCTATGGTTGGTTGATGTGTGTGTAACCAGGGAAGTCCCAAAACAATGGGAAAGTGGGGTGAAGGTATTAGATCGAAGGTAGTGGTCTCCATATGAGACCCGTTAGTAGTGACTAGGAGTGCCTGTGTCTGATCAGTGATCGGACCAGAGGATAAAGGAACACCGTTAATAAGACTCACTGAGACAGGTTTAGGTTTACATAGTTACATAGTTACATAGTAGGTGAGGTTGAATAAAGACAATAGTCCATCTAGTTCAACCTGTGTAGGTGTGTGTGGCTGTAATCATCTCTCATACCCCTGAATGTTCTGATCCTTGAGATGTAAGTCTAAGAGTCTTTTGAAAGCCACCATACTACCCGCAGAAACCACCTCTTGTGGTAGAGAATTCCACAATCTTGTTGCCCTAACAGTAAAGAACCCCCCGCGTTGCCTGAGGTTAAAACGCTTCTCCTCTAATCGCATTGTATGCCCTCAAGTCCTCATGCAATCCCTTCGAATGAATAGCTTTTTTTCTAAGCTGGGATCCCCATTAAGATATTTATAAATTGCTATCATGTCCCCCCTCAGACGTCTCTTCTCCAGGGAGAATAAATCGAGCGATTGTAGACGCTCTTCATAGTCAAGGTCCTCCAATCCCCTAATTAGTTTAGTTGCCCTTCTCTGGAATCTCTCCAGCTCCAACACATCCCTCCTGAGGACTGGCGACCAGAACTGGACGGAATACTCCAGATGCGGTCGGACCAGAGTTTTATAAAGTGGAAGGATTATAGTCTTATCTCTGGAATGCATCCCTTTCTTTATGCATGCTAATGTTCTGCTGGCTTTGGCAGCTGCCGCTTGACATTGCATGCTGTTTCCTAATCTATCATCAACCAAGACTCCCAGATCCTTCTCCATTTTTGATTCCCCCAAGGGCTCCCCTCCTAACGTGTATTGTGTTTTTATGTTTTTAGTCCCCAAGTGCAAAACCTTACACTTCTCCACGTTAAACCTCATTTGCCATGTCGTTGCCCACTCCGTTATTTTGTCCAGGTCATTCTGTAGGATATCTGCTTCATGTTGTGAAGTTATTGCCCTGCCCAATTTTGTGTCATCTACAAAAACTGATATCGAACTACTGATCCCGACCTCAATGTTGTTTATGAATAAATTGAACAAGGTTGGTCCCAAGACTGAGCCTTGGGGGACCCCGCTTACCACCTCAGACCAGTCTGAGTATGCGCTGTTTATTACTACCCTTTGGACACGCCTTTTTAGCCAGTTCCGTATCCAAGAGCAAACCCTGCTATCGATACCTGCAGACCTTATTTTATAAATTAAGCGCTTGTGGGGAACTGTATCAAACGCCTTAGCGAAATCCAAGTACACCACATCCACTGGTCTCCCCCTATCTAGCTCACAGCTCACCACCTCGTAGAATGTTAGGAGATTGGTTTGACAAGAACGCCCATTTGTAAACCCGTGCTGATTACTGCTGATGATGTTGTTGTCTTTAGCAAACTCTACGATATAGTCCCTTATCATCCCCTCCAGAAGTTTACATACTACTGATGTCAAACTGACAGGCCTATAATTTCCCGGGATATGCCTCTGGCCCTTTTTGAATATTGGAATCACGTTAGCTTTCTTCCAATCCCCTGGTACATCTCCTGTCCTAATACTGTCAGCAAAGATCAGGAACAGTGGTCTCGATATAACTTTACTGAGTTCCTTGAGTACTCTCGGATGTACGCCTTCCGGTCCTGGTGATTTGTTTGTGTTAAGTTTATCCAGCCTTTCCCTGATTTCCCCCTCTGTTAGCCATAGTGGCAAGTCCTGTGTATTACTACTAACCATACAGTCATGGTCAGTGTACCCCTCCTTTTCCTGTGTAAAGACTGACGAGAAAAAAGCATTCAGCACGGTTGCTTTTTCAGTGTCCTCTGTAACCATCCCCCCATCATTGTTAATTATGTGTGCAATATGCTCTGCCTTAGTTTTTTTGCTGTTGATATATTTAAAGAATTTCTTTGGGTTTTTTTTACTATCCTCTGCCATTTGTCTCTCAAAGTTGATTTTAGCCATCTTGATTTCTTGTTTACTTTTCTTATTTGCCTCCTTGTATTGCTCGAAAGCCGATACTGTGCCCTCTGATTTATACTTCTTGAAGGCCAATTTTTTCCCCCTAATAATTTTTTTGACGCTACAGTTTAGCCAGCCAGGTTTGGCTTTGTCTCTTCTAAATTTATTTCCCATAGGAATGCACTGCAAGATGCCTTTGCCTAATATGTTCCTAAAGCATTCCCATTTTTCCTCTGTGGTCAGGGATCCCAGGTTTTGGTCCCAGTTTACCCTTTCCATCAATGAGTACAATTTTGGAAAGTTTGCCCTTCTGAAGTTTAGGGTTCTTATGTTCCCCACTTGCCTTGTTATATTGTTATTTACACTAAATGTGATCATCCTGTGATCGCTAGAGCCCAGGTTGTCCTGGACTCCTACCTCCGAGATTATGTCTGGGTCATTAGTGAGCAATAGATCCAGGACTGTGTTTTCTCTGGTAGGGGAATCCACCAACTGTGACATGTAATTATCCAGTAAGGTTTCCGTGAATAGACGGGCCTTCTGTGAGTGTGCAGTCCCCTCTTCCCAGTCAATGTCGGGATAATTGAAGTCCCCCAATACGATGACTGATCCCAATTTTGCCACTTTACCCATTAGTGCTAAAAATTCCAGCTCTACCTCCTCCCCTTGGTTAGGTGGCCTATAGCAAACCCCCACAATTACTTTCCCCTTTTCTCCTTCCCTATGGAGTTCAACCCACACAGATTCTAAATCCATGCTCATCCCATCCGTAATGTCACTCCTTTCTATCACCTTTATATTGTTCTTGACATAGAGACATACCCCTCCCCCTCTTTTTCCTACCCTGTCCTTCCGGTACACCGAATACCCTTGGATATTGGCCAGCCAGTCATGTGAGGGGTCGAACCAAGTCTCTGTTATTCCCACAAGGTCTATGTCCTCCTCATGTACTAACATTTCCAACTCATCCATTTTATTAGCTAGGCTCCTGGCATTAGCATATACCCCTCTTAGTTTTACGGAAGTTAAGCGCAATTGGCGGTTTAGAAATAATAGGGACTTTATTTAAAGCAGCAAAACGTATGTCAATATAATTTCCACAAGATCCTGTGTCAATCATGGCCTTAGTATTAATCCTGTTCTGGTCCCACTGTAGTGTTAAGCAAACAAAAAGGTAAGGGTTAGTAATTGAAGTTGTCAATCCCCCTAGGAGGACATGTGAACACTCACCCTTCTTTTTGTAGACTAGGGGACAGACGTTTATCTTGTGATCCGGGGATGCACAATACAAGCAGAGATTACCAGATCGTCTTCTGGCTCTTTCCATAGTTGATAGAGGTGGGCGTATGGTTCCTACCTCCATAGGAGTGGGGTCATCGGCCGAAATCCGAGAAGAACTGGATAATGGCATTCCCATTTTTTCAGCCTTTCTTTCTCGTAGTCTTCTATCTATGGTGATACTGAGTTGTATCAATGCATCCAGGGTTTTTGGCAGATCCGCTCGGGCGAGCTCGTCTTTAACGGCCTCTGATAGGCCAAGCCTAAATTGAGTTTTCAGAGATGCATCATTCCATTCGGAATCAAGGGTCCATCTCTTGAATTCTGCGACAAAGTCTTCCACAGGTCTCCTACCTTGTTTCAAGGACCTTAATTGAAGATCGGCAGTACTCTGCCTATTGGGATCATCATATAGGCTAGTAAGTTCTGCTAGAAATAAGGCATAGGATTTGAGAAGCTGATCGTTTTTCTCAAAAAGAGAGTCTGCCCAGGCCCGAGGATCGCCTGTTAGGTAAGAAATAATAGTACAAACCTTAATGTGATCAGTAAGGTAGGTACGGGGTTTTAGCAAGAAAAGTAACTCACATGCGTTTTTAAATTCGCGAAATTTTTTGCGATCGCCTGTAAATACCAAAGGAGGATTTATTTTGGGTTCAGGGGACTGAGCAGTGGTAAGTTGTGTCAGTCTGGTTACCTGCTGCGTCAGAGCCTGATTTTCTTCTCTTAATTCAGCAAGTGCGTGTATTAACGCAGTTACTTGCTGTTTTAATTGTGTCACCTGAGTGGTTATTTCTGCTGAATCCATTTGAGGTTCGTTCAATCTGTAACGCTCCTGCGTTTTATGTATAATGTGGATTTACAGCTGCAGAAATATTCCACTTCAGTAGTCATGTAGAGAAACGCTGAGACACCAATCCCAACTCCCAAGACTCATCATGTGTGGATAGTCTCAATTCAGCAAGTAGATACACACACTCAATAAGATGTTCCTAGAGTGACTTATATGTATAGTAATATAGTGATGATAGGCTGAAGAGACAGGTTGGGTAGAGATGGTAGATGACAGACACTTGAAAGGAATGTTCATGAAAGTAAGATAGTAGCAGATGGGATGCAGATAGGTTTAGCAATCATGTATGGTAGCAGATAATAGAGTAGCAGGTGAACATACAGGATAGACCAACCCAGTGCAAGAGCAGATGGTATTAGGCTCAAGAGCTAGCAATCTTAGTTAATGCAGATGTAGTAATAGTCCTTAGTATGCAGAGCTAGATAGTGTAAGCTTTAGTATGAAGGTTATAGAGGTTTCCCCTGTGGGGTACTTTTCCCTAGTAGCAATGTAGTAGAGGAGAGGTTCGGCAAGAGCGGATGATTCGGTAGCGGGATACAGGGATCAGCAGCGTGGTTCCGATAGCGAGGTATGCTTGCAAGCATGAGAGCTTCAAGGCAGATTATGCGGCGTTGAACGAACATGTGAGTGAGACCGCCGGAGGTTGAAATAGCCGCTCCAGCGGCGCTCAGTGATGACAGCATCGGTCTTAAAGGTGTATGCGCACCTTACCAAAAGAGAATGGTGGGGCGCATACACTTAGGAAAAGTGGAATTAGGGTACCAAAGGTACCAGAACATTACAATGGGGAAGTTTTGCTTGTTTGCATTCTTCCCCCTCCACTGCCACATTTGGCACTTTTTTTGGAGGGATTGGGTATCTGCTTTTGACAGGTACTGCTCCCACTCCTTGCTCAGATCGCTGCAGCAAACTGAGCTGGTAGTTCAGCCCCCACCCCTCCCTCCCCCACAGTATTCTGGGACATATCACGGGTGAAAAACAAATATTATTTTTATTTAGTAATTTCTTTTTTTAATTGTTGGAAAAAAATTAAGCAGTACAGTAAAAGTAAAGATAATATATTGGCTAATAAACTGTAAGAAGAGGTTAATCCAGAGCAGTGTTAATTTTGACAGTACATTTCAATTTAGTTTTAGTCTTAGTCTTAGGACTAAAATGGCATTTTAGTTTTAGTCCCATTTTAGTCTTCTGCAAGTGTTTTTGTTTTTGTCGTATTTAGACGACTAAAACTCCAGTACATTTTAGTCGACTAAAAGATCTTACATTTTAGTCGACTTAAACTCATTTTAGTCATCTAAATGGTCATGGTCAGGTCAGAGAGGAGGCCTGTAATGCTGCTGCCTGCAGTCAGTGCAGTGAGTGCACACAGTGCTGCTCAGAGTGCTGGATGGCGGTCTCAGGTTTAAGGGTGGTCTCTGGTCTGACTCTGAACTGAAGTTGTTGAACAGGATGGGCCGGGCGGGCCTCAGCGGCCTATATGCACGCACACAGTCTGTGACTGGTGAGTTATCTTAGGGGACTCAGGGAGGCAGTAATAGCTGGACTGGCTGTTAACTCACAGTGGGTGCGCTGCTCTGGATGTGGTGGTGGCCTAGTGCCAGTGCCGTGTGATGAGTCGGGCCTGGCGCGTCTGGCTGTAGTGCTGCAGCTGCAGTGCTCTGGTGAGGTCAGGTGACTGGTGTCGAGTCGACTCTCTTGTAGTAGTCCCCTCCTCACATCGGATGTCACGGGGCCAGACACCACACAGGCGGAGCTCCGTGAAAACCAGAAGTTGGGTAAACGTCCCTGCCTCACATTCTCGTTTAGTTTTCGTTCGTTAACGAAAACGGATTTGATTTTTGTCATAGTTGTCGTCATTTGACGAAAATGTGCTATACTTTGCGTCTCGTTTTCGTCAGTTGAAAAATGCTGGTGACGAAAGCGGTAACGAAAACGTTTTCGTTGACGAAATTAACACTGCTGTAAACTCCATTGGCTGTAATGTCATTGCACATATTACCTGAATATATTACCAACATTAAATATTAGGAAAAAATATAAGAAAAGCCTTTTTCTTAATTGTTTAGTTTTCATCAGCTTAGTAGATGCTCCTTACTTATGCGTTTGCAGTGGTGCAATACATGTTTAAACTTTTATGTGCTATTATAACATGCTCTGGATGGAATTGTGTTGCCGATATAGAAATGGCCAGCAGAGGAGTGTTAATTTTGATGATGTCAATTTTCTATTTAGTTGTAGTTATAGTCTTATGACTAAAATGCCATTTTAGTTTTAGTCGTATTTTAGTCTTAAGACTAAAATGCCATTTTAGTTTTAGTCGTATTTTAGTCATCTGAATTGTTTTAGTTTTAGTCGTATTTTAGTTAACTAAGATTGTGTTAATTTAGTAGACGAAAACGTTTTAGTCTGTTTTAGTTGACGAAATGAACACTGATCCAGAGGTCCCAAGTGTCCCTGAGGGACTGTCCTCGATCAGGTTTGGAACAAAGTCCCTCTGTCCTTCTTTCCTCTTCATTTGTCCCTTGTTTTGGTCTGATCTATATAGTTGTGAAAAAAATGCTATTTTTATCTTTTAAAAAGTGTTTCCCAGTGCTAAACCTTTCATCCAATTTCTAAATTGCTGCATATGTAATTTCTAAAAGCCAGTATACAGGAATAGTAGTGGTAAAAAAAAAGCACTTGTGGGTTTAACTAATTTTTTTTTTTGCAATTCTCCTTTAAGGGGGCGTGGCAGGGGGGGTGTCTAATGCCTACGTACTTTTGCTAATAGGTGTTCCTCATTCTCATCTCAACAAGTTGGGAGGAATGGTTAATCAATGCTTAAATAGGAAAGATTTTAATATAATAACGAGATTTAATCCTGCTTTCAGGGTTTCTTTAGCAACTCACAATGAGTTGACGCTATGGTGCACCAATGCCGTAACACGCAGTGGTTGAATAGGTCTCTAGTTCATTTAATAGTCTCAGATTGAAACATTGTATAAGCATTTTGTAAATTTTCAATCCATTACACTGCTGGGGAAAGGGTGTTACTGCCATTTACAATTAAAGTAGATGCAAAGAACAGCTATGACACGAAGGAGCACATTTTACTTTTGTATACATAACCAGCAATTTACCAGTGAAAACTACTACAATAGCTTTCATTCATAACTAAATGCAGAGAAGGACTGAGCTGTCACACTGACAGCTCAGTCCTGCAGATTACACAAGCAGAGCATGGTTCTCTTTGTTACAGGAAGCTTGATGGATTACAAACTGTATTTTTAGCTTGCTTTCAATCTTTTTCCCCACATCTGAACCTTTATGTATCTCCCCTTTTTTCCCCTTTTTACCTGTAATGTTCTCTCATACCTCCTTTAACTTTTTCCTCTGTAGCACCCTCCAAGGTAGGTGCTAGGTAAATTATAGTGGGGCCTTGCCTGCTTAACAGCAGGGCCATATTGTTCAGCTAAGCTGACATGTGCTCTCAGGTGTGTCTGCTGTGTCAGGGAGTCTCCCCACTGTAACCCAATGAGGGCTCTCATTGGGCAGTGGAGGAATCCTGACCAATAGCACACCAGGGCTTGTATCCATGCTGGAAGGGCATATTCTGCCGCACAGCATTCTGGGAGGGGGTATAAGTCTGGGAGGGGCACATATCAGATGGTCTTTGGCGGGAAGCAGAGTCCCAGGAGGGAGGTGACGGCTGTCTCTCCTCCTGTCAAGAGAAATCGGGTATCCCAGGCGGCTTGCCTGAGGGGATACAGGGCAGGGCTGAGCTGCAGAGAAGGATCCAGTGTGCTGAGGACCAGCGGAGCTGTTGGGGAACGAGTTTCAGACAAGCATTCGTGAGTACTGCAAACTGCCCCTGGGTTTTGCCTAGGAGAGGGGACCACTCCGGAGAAGGTCAGAGGGATCCAGGAGCTAGCTAGCCAGGCAGCGGTGACAGTAAAGGGGGTGCCAGAATTAACGCTGAAGAGTATAGGGGATGCTAGCAGTTGGGCCCTGAAGTGTAATGTGTTAAGTGTTGCAGCAGTAATTGCAAGTGGCTACCTCAGTCAGGGAGGACTGGAGGAAGCAGTGAAAAAGGACTTTTGAGCTAACAGGAGTGTCAGAAGTCAGTTTCAGTTCAGTGACAGCAAGTCAGTGTTCACAAGCATTTAGCCAGCGTCAAGTCAGCGCTAGAAGGCATTTTTTCTCAAGTGTCCTATTCTTGTAACTAGTTGAACCAGAGGAGTATCCCACTCATTCCCTTCTCCCATCCAAGTTCCTACAATAAAACTAAAAAACAAAGATGCAGGACTGGTCATTGTCTCAGTATTCACACTTGGGCAACAAGCTTAAATATGCTGTTGGTGTTAACGTTAAACATGGCAGACCCACATCAGGCCCAATGCCTGGAAATCCTGCTACACCTCTTTTTATTTATTTTTTTTAAATTGCAGGGAAAAATGCACTTGTGAGTCTGTTTGGTACATAGTAACCTTGCACAAATTTACAGATTTTCCTTGTTACATAGTTACATAGTTACATAGTTAGTGAGGCTGAAAAAAGACACAAGTCCATCCAGTTCAACCTATGTGTGTGTGTTTGCTTTTAACCGTACATTGTATACCCCTGTATGTTGTGGTCTTTAAGGTGTCCATCCAATAGTTTTTTGAAACTATCAATGCTCCCCGCTGATACGACTGCTTGCGGAAGAGAATTCCACATCCTTACCGCTCTTACAGTGAAGAACCCCTTACGCACTTTAAGGTTAAACCGCCTTTCCTCTAGTTTTAGTGAGTGGCCACGTGTCTTATTGTATTCCCTTACTCTAAATAGTTTGTTCCTTATGCTAGGGTCGCCAGTACAGTATTTGTACATTGATATCATATCCCCCCTCAAGCGTCTCTTCTCCAGAGAGAACAAGTTCAGTGCTTGTAGTCTTTCCTCATAGCCGATGTCCTCCATTCCCCTAATTATTTTTGTTGCCCTTCTCTGGACTTTCTCCAGTTCCAGCACATCCTTCCTGAGGACCGGTGCCCAGAACTGGACAGCATACTCCAGATGTGGCCGGACCAGAGTCTTGTAGAGTGGAAGAATAATCTCTTTATTTCTGGAGTGAATCCCCTTTTTTATACAACCCAGTATTCTGTTGGCTTTGCTTGCAGCGGCTTGGCATTGCATGCCACTTCCAAGCCTGTTGTCTACCAGTACCCCCAGGTCCCTTTCCATCCTAGACTCACCCAGAGGTTCCCCCCCTAGTGAGTAGCTTGCTTTCTGGTTTCTGGCCCCCAAGTGCATTACTTTACATTTTTCTACATTAAATCTCATCTGCCATGTAGTTGCCCACCCCGTTATTTTGTTCAGGTCTGCTTGCAAGATTTCCACATCCTGCATAGAAGATATTGGCATGCCTAATTTAGTATCATCTGCAAATACTGAGATTGTACTAGATATCCCCTCCTCTAGATCATTTATGAATAAATTAAACAGGATTGGTCCCAGGACAGAACCCTGGGGGACCCCACTTTCCACACCCGCCCAATCCGAGTACTCCCCATTAATCACCACCCTCTGTACTCTCCCCTGGAGCCAGTTCTCTATCCAGGTACTCACCTTATGGTCCATACCTACCTTCCTTAGTTTGTACAGTAAGCGTTTGTGGGGAACGGTGTCAAAGGCCTTTGCAAAGTCCAGATACACCACATCCACAGGCTTACCTTTATCTAAGTGGCAGCTCACTTCATCGTAGAAGGTTAATAGATTGGTTTGGCATGAACGATTTTTCATGAATCCATGCTGATTACTACTTATAATACCGTTTTCATTACTAAAGTCTTGTATGTGGTCCCTTATCATCCCCTCCAAAATTTTGCAGACTACAGATGTTAGGCTGACCGGCCTATAGTTACCCGGGATATATCTCGGCCCCTTTTTAAATATTGGTACCACGTTGGCTTTTTTCCAATCAGCTGGCACCATACCCGTCTGTAAACTATCCTTAAAGATCAAGAATAATGGTCTGGCAATCACCTGACTGAGCTCATTTAGAACCCTTGGGTGCAAGCCATCCGGTCCCGGGGATTTATTTATGTTAAGTTTCTCTAGTTTAGCTCTAAGTCTATCCTCTGTTAGCCATGGCGGCACTTCCTGAGGTGTATTATTTAGTTCGGCCTTACAAGCGGGGTTCGTGTAGCCCCCCGATTCCTTTGTGAAGACTGAAGAAAAGAAATTATTTAACACTTCTGCCTTTTCTCTGTCCTCAGTGGCCATTTTTCCTTTATCATCTTTTATGGGGCCAATGTGTTCTGGCCTCGCTTTCTTACTGTTTATATACTTAAAGAATTTCTTGGGGTTCTTTTTACTCTCCTCCGCTATATGTCTCTCGTGTTCTATTTTAGCCGCCCTGATTTCATCTTTACATTTCTTATTACACTCTTTGTAATGCTTAAATGCTGCCAATGACCCCTCAGTCTTGTATTTTTTGAAGGCCTTTTCTTTAGCTCTAATATACATTTTTATGTTGGAGTTTAGCCACCCAGGGTTTAGTTTTGCTCTTTTAAATTTATTTCCCTGTGGAATGCACTGGTCCACCCCCTTGTTAAGTATGCTCTTGAAGCACTCCCATTTTTCCTCCGTGTTCTTTGTTCCCAGGGTTCTATCCCAATTGATATTTTCTAACAGCGAGCGCAGTTTAGGGAAATTGGCTCTTTTGAAATTCAGTGTCCTTATATTACCCTTGTGTTTCCTATTACTGTAATTAATACTGAAACCAATTGACCTATGGTCACTGTTCCCTAAGTTGTCCCGTATTTCTATATCCGTGAGCATGTCTGTATTGTTGGTAATCAGTAGGTCAAGTACCGCATTGTTTCTTGTCGGTGCATTCACCATCTGACCCATGAAATTGTCCTGCAAAACATTTAGGAACTGCCGAGCCTTGGCTGAATGCGCGGTTCCTTCTGCCCAGTCTATATCAGGATAATTAAAGTCCCCCATTATAATGACATTTCCCATCCTTGCTGCCAATCCTATCTGTAACATGAGGTCCACCTCACCCTCCTCCCTCTGGTTTGGGGGCCTATAGCATACGCCCAATATTACCTTCCCCACCGTGCCTTTCCTTTGAAGCTCTACCCATAGGGATTCTGCCTCGTCCATAGCTCCATTATTAATATCATCCCTCATATTTACCTGTATACTGTTCTTAATATACAAACATACCCCTCCCCCTTTTTTACCCTCTCTATCTCTGCGATAAAGGGAATACCCCTGAATGGTCGCCATCCAGTCATGAGAGCTGTCAAACCAAGTCTCAGTTATCCCCACAAAATCTAAGTCCTCCTCAAACATCAGCAGCTCCAGCTCTCCCATCTTGTTGGCCAGGCTTCTGGCATTGGTATATAAGCCTCGTAATTTTGATGTTTTTAGGCTGCTCTCTTGATTTTTCCCCGTACCCACCCTGGGTATAGGGGCTCCGAACACCCTACCGCTAATGCCCCCATTTCTGCCCTCTGAAACTTGCTTTCCACTGGCTAATTCTACATCTGTACCCTCCCCCCCATTCCCTAGTTTAAAAGCCCCTCTAACTTTTTGGCCATCCTCTCACCCAGTACGGCTGCACCCACCCCATTTAGGTGCAATCCGTCCCTACCAAAGAGCCGGTGACCGACTGAGAAGTCGGCCCAGTTCTCCAGGAACCCGAAACCCTCCTTACTACACCAGCTCCTCAGCCACTCGTTAACTTCCCTAATCTCCCGCTGCCTCTCTGGTGTGGCTCGAGGTACCGGTAGTATTTCGGAAAATACTACCTTGGAGGTCCTAGTCCTCAACTTAGCGCCTAAGTCCCTGAAATCGTTTAGGACTCTCCGTCTTCCTCTGCCTATGTCATTGGTACCCACGTGTACCATGACAGCTGGGTCTTCCCCAGCCCCACCCAATAATCTGTTCACCCGATCCGCGATGTGCCGAACCCGAGCGCCCGGCAAACAACAGACTGTTCGGCGCACACGGTCTATGTCACAGATTACACTGTCTGTCCTTCTAATAATTGAGTCCCCTACCACCAGCACCTGTCTTTCCTTAAAATTTACTTAAAAGAGTTGTAAAGTCAGAAGGTTTTTTTTATCTTAAAGCGGAGTTCCGGCCATGAAAAAAAATTTTCACTAAAAATACCCCCAGGACAGTCAGGGCTAGTACATTCCACAATGGATAGCGTCTGATCTGTCCCAGTACGCACTTACCTGCAAGAAGAAATACTCACCTTTAAAATTTCTTCTCCAGTGTTGCCATCTCGGATGTGGGCAGCTGAAGCCAGCGCGATCCTCTTCTGCGTCCTCTTCCGTGTCCTCTTCTCCCAGAATGCACCTGCACCTGCCCAGCTCGTCACTTCCGGTGTGGGGCCGCATTCCTCCACAGCTTCTGGGCATGCCCAGAAGCTGTTTAACAGGGAATGCTGCATCGCACCGGAAGTGACGAGTGGGGCCGCTGCCGGCGCATTGATTCCTGGGAGCGATGACGTTCAGCTCCCAGGAATCATTGCAAACCGGAAGTGACGGCGCTGGCCGCGGCCGCCGAGGGAGGAAGTGGAAGACAGGTGAGTATATTTTTCTGCAATTACAAGGTAAGTAAAAAAAAAAAAAAAACGTAACAATCCATTTCCTTTACAGGTGCCGAAAAGCAAGCGGCTGGCCACAAAATCGATTATGTCGATTTTGTGGCCGCAACTCCGCTTTAATGCATTCTATGTACTAAGATAAAAAGCCTTCTGTATGTAAAAGTCGCCCCAGCCCCCCTACTACTTACCTGGGCCCCATCTCTGTCCAGCAAAGTCCACAAGTCCCTCGGCCGTCCGGGACTCTCCCTCCTGATTGGCTGAGACACAGCCATGGCGCCATTGGCTCCCACTGCTGTCAATCAAAGTCAGTAAGCCAATCAGGAGAGAGGGGGGGGGAGTGCAACTCATGTCTGAATGGACACAGGGAGCTGCAGCTCGGCTGGGGTGCCCCCATAGCAAGCTGCTTGCTGAGGGAGAACTCGACAGGGGGGAGGGGCTAGAAACAGCAACGAGGGACCCGAGAAGAGGAGGATCTAGGCTGCCCTGTGCAAAACCATCTGCACAGAGGAGGTAAGTATAACATGTTTGCTATTTTTTTTGTTGATAAAATGTGACTTTACATTCACTTTAAAATAACACTAAACAATATTGTTATTTTCCAAAAATAATCCATACACATCCAATACCTAATGACCCTGTGATCTATATCTCATGAAATCATTTCTTACTGTGTCTTCCTACCTCCTGAGCACATGAATGTCTCATTTTCTCCTTCACATCTGTTTATTTGTGGCAAGTAGTGCATGATAGTTTTGGTCATGTGCACTGCGCTATGCATACTACAGATTCCATAGTCCATTGTACCTAGTCTATCCCTTGAGGAAGCAAGAGATGGGGGCTACTTTGCTACATTCAGTGTGACCATGGAGAGCAAACGTTACCACCCTCTAACAGGAAGTTCGATTTCAGCAGCAAAAAAAAAGGAGGTTGACAACAATAAAAAGGTACGTATATGAGTTAAGAGTACATATTTGAACAAAATATAATTTTTAAAAACTGGGGTATAATGTATAGCCGTACTTTTAAAGTTTAAGGGGTTGCAAAGTCAGAAGGTTTTTTTTTTATCTTAATGCAGTCTATGCTTTAAGATAAAAAACCTTCTGAGTGCAGCAGCCCTCTCATCCCCCCTAATGCTTACCTGAGCCCCTTCTCGATCCAGCAATGTCCACGACTGTCTCAGCCATCTGGGACTCCACTCCTCAATGGCTAAGACACAGCAGTGGTGTCTTTGGCTCCTGCTTCTGTAAATCAAAGTCAGTTAGCCAATGCGGGGCCGAACCGCAGCTCCATGTCTGAATGGATATATGGAGCTGTGACTGGGCTCAGGTGCCCCCATAGCAAGCTGCAAGGGAGGGAGGGGCCAGGAGAGCCGAAGAGGGACTAGAGGAGAGGAGGATCTAGGCTGCTCTGTGCAAAACCAACTGCACAGAGCAGTATAACATGTTTGTTATTTTTATTAGAAAAAAACAAGACTTTACAAATACTTTAATGAGCAATAAATATTATTGTCTGTGCTGCAACCCCTCTCTCTTTTATTTCTTTAGTAATTGCCAGGAACAAACCCGGTTACATGTATAGATTGCCATATTATCTCCTGATGCTGCTGTCCTTAACAACATCTTAAATTGTAAGCTTTCAGGGACAGGGCCTCTTGTGTTGAATTATTTTAACTGCACTGTCTCCCTTCAAAATCTAAAGTACTGTGCAAACTGTTGGCACAATTTCCCAAAACTGCGCTCGCTGCTAGAAAATATCAATTGGGATGGAACCCTGGGAACAAAGAACACGGAGGAAAAATGGGAGTGCTTCAAGAGCATACTTAACAAGGGGATTGACCAGTGCATTCCAAAGGGAAATAAATTTAAAAGAGCAAAATTAAACCCTGGGTGGCTAAACTCCAACATAAAAATGCATATTAGTGCTAAAGAAAAGGCCTTCAAAAAATACAAGACTGAGGGGTCATTGGCAGCATTTAAGTATTACAAAGAATGTAATAAGAAATGTAAAGACGAAATCAGGGCGGCTAAAATAGAACACGAGAGACATATAGCGGAGGAGAGTAAAAAGAACCCCAAGAAGTTCTTTAAGTATATAAACAGTAAGAAAGCGAGGCCAGATCACATTGGCCCCATAAAAGATGATAAAGGAAATATGGCCACTGAGGACAGAGAAAAGGCGGAAGTGTTAAATCATTTCTTCTCTTCAGTCTTCACAAAAGAATCGGGGGGCTACACGAACCTAGCTTGTAAGGCCAAACTAAACAACACACCTCAGGAAGTGCCGCCATGGCTAACAGAAGATAGACTTAGAACTAAACTAGAGAAACTTAATATAAATAAATCACCGGGACCGGATGACTTGCACCCGAGGGTTCTTAAAGAGCTCAGCCAGGTGATTGCCAGACCATTATTCTTGATCTTTAAGGATAGTTTACAGATGGGTATGGTGCCAGCTGATTGGAAAAAGCCAACGTGGTACCAATATTTAAAAAGGGGCCAAGGTATATCCCGGGGAACTATAGGCCGGTCAGCCTAACATCTGTAGTCTGCAAGATGTTGGAGGGGATGTTAAGGGACCACATACAAGACTTTAGTAATGAAAACGGTATTATTAGTAGTAATCAGCATGGATTCATGAAAAATCGTTCTTGCCAAACCAATCTATTAACCTTCTACGACGAAGTGAGCTGCCACGTAGATAAAGGTAAGCCTGTGGATGTGGTGTATCTGGACTTTGCAAAGGCCTTTGACACCGTTCCCCAGAAACGCTTACTGTACAAACTAAGGAAGGTAGGTATGGACCATAAGGCGAGTACCTGGATAGAGAACTGGCTCCAGGGGAGAGTCCAGAGGGTGATGATTAATGGGGAGTATTCGGATTGGGCGGGTGTGGAAAGTGGGGTCCCCCAGGGTTCGGTCCTGGGACCAATCCTGTTTAATTTATTCATAAATGATCTAGAGGAGGGGATATCTAGTACAATCTCAGTATTTGCAGATGACACTAAATTGGCATGCCATTATCTTCTATGCAGGATGTAGAAACCTTACAAACGGACCTGAACAAAATAACGGGGTGGGCAACTACATGGCAGATGAGGTTTAATGTTGAAAAATGTAAAGTAATGCACTTGGGGGCCAAAAAACAGAAAGCAAGCTACTCACTAGGGGGGGAACCTCTGGGTGAGTCTAGGATGGAAAAGGACTTGGGGGTACTAGTAGACAACAGGCTTGGCAGTGGCATGCAATGCCAAGCCGCTGCAAGTAAAGCCAACAGAATACTGGGATGTATAAAAAAGGGGATTCACTCCAGAAATAAAGAGATTATTCTTCCACTCTACAAGACCCTGGTCCGGCCACATCTGGAGTATGCTGTCCAGTTCTGGGCACCGGTCCTCAGGAAGGATGTGCTGGAACTGGAAAGAGTCCAGAGAAGGGCAACAAAAATAATTAGGGGAATGGAGGACATCAGCTATGAGGAGAGGCTACAGGCACTGAACCTGTTCTCTCTGGAGAAGAGAAGATTGAGGGGGGATATGATATCAATATACAAATACTGTACTAGTGACCCTAGCATAAGGAACAAACTATTCAGAGTAAGGGAATACAATAAGACACGTGGCCACTCACTAAAACTAGAGGAAAGGCGGTTTAACCTTAAAGTGCGTAAGGGGTTCTTCACTGTGAGAGCAGTAAGGATGTGGAATTCTCTTCCACAAGCAGTCGTATCAGCAGGGAGCATTGATAGTTTCAAAAAACTATTAGATGGGCACCTTAGAGACCACAACATACAGGGGTATACAATGTACGGTTAAAAGCAAACACACACACACATCATAGGTTGAACTGGATGGACTGTTGTCTTTTTTCAACCTCACTAACTATGTAACTATGTAACTATAGGCCATAAATCCTATATAATAATAATAATATTAATAATCATCATGATTATCATCATCAAGAGGGATGATACTTGGAAGAAGGTATAATTCTCCAGAAATTAAGGCTTTTAGAAATATCTACGAACCTCACCAAAGAAAGTGTCAGTTATGGTTAAATGTGGCCCTGAGGCAGAAAAAGACAGGCCCGGAGCAAAAAAAAAAAAAAAAAATAGGCGTAGGGCCTCATGAGGGGGTGAACAGGGGACACGGCATGGAAGGGGTTAATGGTGGGGCTGTGGCCGGTGGTCAAGGGTGGCCATTGGCTAGTAAAAGGTGGGGTGGGGCAATGGCCTGGTATCACTGGGGGGGGGGGGCTTGGAATCTGCAGCAGTGCCTCGTGGGATCGCTGGAAGGAAGAAGAATCCCCGCCCTCCCGCCCTTGAGCTTCGAGGTGGACCATGGAGCTGGAAGATGCAAGTGGGCATGTGGGTTGTGCAGTGTTTTTTGTGCTGGCGGTTGGGGGTCTTTGGAGGCGTTAATAGATTTTGGTCAGTGCATAGGGTGACCCATCCAAGGTATGGAGCCCTCTAGTGGATCCCGGTTAGTAGGGGATTAACCGGGAAGTGGTAAAGAAGTGGTATCAGGGGTAAAGTGTGTTTGTTCCCGTGCTGGTGTTTTGCGGCTGGGGACCGTTGGATTTTTGGATACTGATACCGTTTTTGAATTGGAATTTTTGGTGCCTCCCAAGACCAACAACCCCTTTTCTTGATATGATACTGGAGTATTTATGGTTCATGTTTAAAATGTTTATTTTGGTATTTTGGTTTTGTTAATAAAATGGCCTACAAGGCCACAATTTTCTCCAAGTCGGTTGTCAGTAGTGTTTTGTTTAGGATTAAGAGAAGGGGTGTGGGTACACGTAAGATCGAGAGTGGGCATCGGTTATACCCCAATCAAGCATTTCAGACTTTGAAGCTTGCAGTGAGTTTGTAGTATACACTGATGACTTCAATGTGGGAGAGGACACAGCACTATCCCATTTTAGAGACAACAAGGGGTGAAAAGCATCCTGTTGTGCATGAAACTATGCCATTGTAAAAAAAAAAAAAGAAGATAGGCCTGGAGTTAAAAGAAAAAAGCATGGACGAAGGGCCTGCATGACAGGGTTAAAAGAGGTTGGCATAGGAAAAGGGCTTCTGGTCAGTGGGAAGCATTCTTTTAAAAGTACTTACAGAATTGGTGGGGAGGACTGGAGAAGGTGGAGCTGCAGTAAGGGGATCTGTAGGAGGGTCTTGGAAGTCATCAGTCAGAGGAGAGAGTGCTTGGGACAACAGGGAACTTTTGTAGCTCGGCTCTCTTCAGACCTGTGCAATAGATAAACAGGGTAAAAAATACACCTTGAGGCTTTATTGTCTCAGTGGAAGGCTGGGGACTGCAGTGACTATCTCCAGCATCAGATAGAGATCTGCTAGTGGAAGTATGGCAGAGGGGGCTGCTTCTCCCCCTCTATCCACCACATGTGCTCGGAGGTCATTGCCTCCAGAGAATTTGAGTCCCGAGATTACTCACTGGGTTCCCTGACGCTCAGGGAGAACCTCCAGGGAACCTCCAGGCCCTTCGCCTAAGAGCCTCCCTGTCCTGGTGGAGGTGAGGCCTGGGAAGAATCCCCACTGAATCCTCCAGGGGGGGGAAACCCTGTTTGCCTGGATGCCCGCCCCCCCCTGCTTCCTCCACTCATCTGGACCCAAAGGTCAGCTCCGCATGGCGGCTCTGCTGCCCTGTCGGAAGCTCATCTAAGGAGAGATTGTTCAGCGGGGACAGCTGGTGCTCCCTTTCCCTGTGGGTAGATGCGGCATCCAGTGGGCTGAAGGAGGGGGCTTCCAGGCATCCATCTCTGATGGGGGAGACCCCAGCATGCCAGTGTCTATGGCGGCTCCAGGCTACAGCAAAATGGCGCCAATGATGACAGTGTAACAATGATGACACTGTAACAGAGGGGCAAGCTCAGTTAATCTGAGAATGAGAAGCCTACAAGGGAGAGAGCCGCGATGGATGCTGGACTGACGGCTGGTTCCTGGGCAGCCTGGTAAAATAGCCTCTTCTTCTGGGTTGCTGTTGGGGACTGGGCAGCTTGTGAGGGGTCTGTAGTGGATGCTGTGTCTGTTTTGGTCAGTGTGGGTGCACATACGGCCGGGGGTGCTGGCGCAGGGGTCAAAGTTGCGGTTATTGTTGGCAGGCTTGCGGGATATGCTGTTAAGGTTGGAGCCCTCCCCAGAGGCTGCATTCCCTGCAGCTGCATGGGTCCTCAGGGGATGGTGGTGTCAGCAGTGGTGTCAGCAGGGGCGCTAGGGGGATGCTGGTCGATTAGACGACTACTGTTTCAGAGGTGGCGGACACGTTTGGAGGTTCAGCATCTGCACTAGATGTCGCTCCAGCACCAGCAATGGTTGGGAGCTGTTCGCAATCGGTCGCTAAGGGGAAGGTGGGTGACAAGGAGGTAGACAGGATCCATTTAGTGGATTCTGGCAAGTGTGAAGTCTACGTTTGCTTTGAGGGCCAGTTGGGTGTGCACCTGAAGCTGGAACTTAAGGAAAATATAGAAAGGCGAATACTTGGATATACTTGGATATTTGGACACTGCTACCTGGAGAAGTTTAATTTGGACTGGGTTAAGATGGATGAGAAGATGAAGGCGGAGGAAGAAAAACGTAGGTATCAGCTGCTCCCCCAGACTTTTACAAATTGGTTGCAGGTGTGGTTGATATTAGCAAGTGGTATTGGGGAAAAGGCTTCAGAAAACTGCTCGGCATTGCTCTGCTATTTGGATGCTATCCGGGAGGTGTATACAAAACTCTCCCAAGCTCTACTGCCATATGAATGATGTTAAGACAGCGTGCCTGTGCTCAGGCCAACCAGTCCACTGTAGACAAATCCAACAAAAAGCCGGCAACTCGGTGCTTCTTCTTAAAGCGGTAGTATACCGCTTTTTTTCACTTTTAACTACAGGTAAGCCTATAATAAGGCTTACCTGTAGGTAGAATTAATATCTCCTAAACCAACACGGTTTAGGAGATATTCGCAGTGCATGCAGCCGCTCACGCGAGCGGCGCATGCGCTCTAAAGGTCCGGCGGACCTTCAGCTTCCCTTGCCGGGAGCTTGCCGGAAAATGACTCCCGCGCATGTACGGGAGTGACGTCATCGCGGCTCTGGCCAATCACAGCGCCGGAGCTGCCGACCCCGGAAGAGACGCCGTGGGATCATGTCAGCGCCCGCAGCAGTGTCCGGGGGTCCGTGTCGGGGCTTCGTTCTAAGGTAAGTAATTCATAATGAGCTAGTATGCGATGCATACTAGGTCATTATGCCTTTGTCTTGCAGGTTTTTTATTTTTTTTTTTTATTTTAGGTTTACAACCGCTTTAGGAGAGCCTTTAATAATGCACAACAGCAAATACAGTGTCCATTGATGCTAATGCATTTCGGCCTCAGCCTTCCTCATAGCATGAGGAAGGCTGAGGCCAAAACGCATTAGCATCATAGCATCAATGGACAATGTATTTGCTGTTGTGCATTATTAAAAAGCTCTTTTAAGAAGATGCAGTGAGTTGCCAGCTTTTTGATGGATTTATTCGGGAGGTGTATCGGGTGTATGGGGGAACAGATTGGTTGCATTATGATGAACAGTCTTGGCAGTGCAAGGGATAACAATATGTAGGAATGGTGAGGTAAGTGGCGCTGCCTAACAGTATTATGGTATGTTTGTAGTGGTGATAATTGGGTGTGTAACACCACTGAGAAAATGTGTAATAGGTAGTAATATAGTAAACACAGTTAGCATTAAATGATGATGGTAATACATTAATGACATTCAATAATATAGCAAGTGCATAAAGTGCAGTAAGGTGATAGTGACTGTAATATTATAATAAATATATAGAAAATACTATAATAAAATAATTAAGGTGCTAGGTGGGTAACATGTGACAAATTAAAATACAATAATATTTATAAAATAAATGAGATAAAATTGTGAGAGAAAACAAAGTGACTCTGTGCTGAGTGAATCCAATAATTCAATTGGCAATGATAAATCAATTGGAATAAATAAATAAATATACTAAAAAGTGATCTAAATGTAATCTCTCAAATGTGCCAATGTAAATCAATACGTGAAAATCGTGATTATAAATTTTATAAAAAATAAAAAATATAAAAATATTTTCCTATAGGAAATTGCAATAAAAGTCCATTACGTGATAAATTAGTGAATAAGGCTTCAAGACAAATTTGATGGGTGAATTCCGAGGTGATCCAGGTATTAGGTGCCGGGTGAGGAAACTAGTGCTCCCCTTTCAGTATCCCCCACACTCACCAGAGCTCGGCACCCCTGCAGGAGTAACCAGCAGGGGCGGACGTACAGGGGACGCCATGGCGACCGGGCCCCATGTGCAGGGGGCCTGAGAGGGCCCCCTGTATGTATAGAGAGGAGGAGCGGCAACCGCAGCTGAGACCGAGCTCCCGATTCTCCCGAGAGAGCTGATCGTGATCACATTAGAAACAATGGAAAGTGAAAGCAGAGTGTGTGCTGTGCTCTCTGCCTCCCCCTACAGTGCAATACCCAGCAGGAAGTTACAGGAAGGTACAGTCCTCTCTCTGCCGTTTTTAAAAAGGCTTTCTGTATGTATGTATGTATGTATGTATGTATGTGCATTTATGTATGTATGTTATGCATGTGTGTGTATGTATGTATGTATGTGTGTGTGTGTATGTATGTATGTGTTTATATGTGTGTGCATATGTGCATCTATATATGTATGTGTGTGCATGTATGTATGTTTGTGTGTTTATATGTGTATGGATATATGTACGTGTGTGTGCTTATTTAAGGGTACATGCCAGTTGTGTGGGGGACACTTATCAACTAGGAAGCAATGTGTGGTGTGCTTGTCATCTGGGAGGCGTTGTGTGTGCGGGCACCAATCCTGGGGGGATGCTCTGAGTGAGGAGCTTGTCAGCTGTCAAGTGCTCTGTGTGTATATGTGTTCGGAGAACATTTATCAACTAGGGGATGATTTTCAACTGGATTTAGGGCACTTTGTAGGGGTGCTTACTATCTCTGTGTGGGGTGCTTGTCATCTGTGGGGTGCTATGTGTGTAGGTCACTTTTCATCTAAGGGGGAGGGGGGTGAGATGCCAAATGAACACCATAGGCGTCCATGAGCATCCCCAATCCCCATATTGTCCCTTCCTCTCTCTTTACAAAATGTGTCTCTGCCCCCACACTTATCATCTGTGGGGTGCTTGCTAGCTGTGTGTGGGTCACTTATCATCTGGGAAGCACTTTTTGTGGGGTGTTTATTATCTGTGGGTGGATCACACATCTGGAGGGTGTTGTGAGTAGGGTGCTTGCCAGTTGTGAGGGGGGGGGGGACTTATCAAATGGGAAGCAATGTGTGAGGTGCTTTTCTGGGAGGCATTGTGTGTGCAGGCACTTATCATCTGGGGGGGGGGGGGGGGGGTGCTATGAGTGAGGAGCTTGTTAACTGTGGAGTGCTGTGTGTGCGGTGCTCATTATCTGTGTGTGGGCTGCTTGTTATATGAGGGGGGCTATGTGTGGGTAACACGTATCAGCTGGGAGATGCCTGTCAGCTTTGTGGGACACATCAACCGGGAAGTATATGCTTATATATATATATATATATATATATATATATATATATATATACATATATGTGTGTGTGTATATGTGCTTATATATGAGTATGTATATGTTTGTGTATGTGTGTACATGTGCGTGTGTGTGTGTGCACATTACTTTTAATCCTGACCCCATATATGTGTACAATCAGAAGTAATTTTTTTTTTCAGGTTGTTCATAGTACCAGCAAGAAAATGATATTCCTCTGAAAAGCGATCCATACTCATATCGCTTTTCAGAGGCATTTGACAGGCGGTGAAAAGGCAATATGTTGCTTCCTCACCGCCTGTTTTAACCCCCTAATGCAAGGGTGGGGAACCTGCGGCCCGCACAATCATTGCGTCCGCCCCCCGCCCCTGTGCCGCTGAGCCTGTGTATGCCAGCGTCCTGACAGCGTCCTGACAGCTTCCTGACAGTGTGAGTCACAGAGAAGCTTCAGAAAAGGGTGGACCCAGGACACAGAGCAGTGCGCCTCGAGCCCACCCATTTGTGCGACAATAGCGAATGAAAATTCACTATTGTCACACGGATCCTCCTCCTAGCCAATCAGGAAGCGGGTCCAAGCGGGTTCCTGTGTGCCAATCTCCACAGAGGTTATTCCTGGATCAGCTCTTGTTTTCTGCACAGGATCCGACTCAAATATTCCCATAAGGAACAAACAATGATTTCTTCAGAATACCAAAAGGGACTGAGGTTAAAACGTCCGACGAGACTGGTTGATCATCCCTGACACAATAGCCTTTCGGTATCTATCAAGCTGTGAACAACGTATCTCTGGACACCGGAAGGTTTAATGTTGCAAAATGTAAAGTAATGCATCCCAGTATTCGGTTGGCTTTGCTTGCAGCGACTTGGCATTGCATGCCACTGCCAAGCCAGTTGTCTACCAGTACCCCCATCCTAGACTCACCCAGAGGTTTCCCTCCTAGTGAGTAGCCTGCTTTCTGGTTTCTGGCACCCAAGTGCATTACTTTACATTTTTCAACATTAAACCTCATCTGCCATGTAGTTGCCCACCCCATTATTTTGTTCAGGTCCGCTTGTAAGGTTTCCACATCCTGCATAGAAGATACTGGCATGCTTAGTTTAGTATCATCCTCAAATACTGAGATTGTACTAGATATCCCCTCCTCTAGATCATTTATGAATAAATTAAACAGGATTAGTCCCAGGACAGAACCCTGGGGGACCCCAATTTCCACACCCGCCCAATCAGAGTACTCCCCATTAATAAAGAGAATGTGCAAAGGGGTTGGGACGGCGCTACCTGAAAAGTGATCAAGTGCTAATTAAAGGGCAGTAGTGTGCAAAGCCTCATATGATGAGGGGGGGGGGGGGTGACACCAACTAATTATAAATTATAATTCCCAAAGGTCAAAAGTAAGAAACACACTATTGTGTCGATCCACAACAACCGATTGGATCTGTTGGTGTATGGTGAAGTTTATCCAAAAAATACCGAAGGTGCAACAAATAGACAAAACCTATGTAGTAGTGAATTTATTCCAATATAAAGTAATACAGTGCAAACTGGTCAAAATAATAAATGATATATATGTATTGATGATTTGAAATTCCTGGTAGTGAAGTGGTGAGTATGAGAAAATAATTCCAAAAGTGATGTATCCCACAGAGGTTAGGTGCTGTTTTCACCTGAAAGACCTCTAGGTGTAGCATATACAACCTGTTCAATGATGTGGTCCGGCTGAAGTAAATTCCGGGGTTCCTCTCCACAATCCAGCAAGGCACCGGCTGGCGATCTCACAGAAAGGAGAGAGAGGGGAGCCCCATGAAGCAGTATATAGTAGGAATGCCAGTACAAAAGATAGTATAGACTCACGGTGAAGCTGCCTCGGATCAGTGTAGAGCCACGCCGGGAAGCTTCCGCGTTCCACGGCTGCAAAGTCCGAAACCGGAAGTGACGCTATGACGCAATGGACCCGCCCTACGCGTTTCGTCAGAGGACGTCTGCTGGAGCTCCAGCCGGTGCCTTGCTGGATTGTGGAGAGGAACCCCGGAATTTACTTCAGCCGGACCACATCATTGAACAGGTTGTATATGCTACACCTAGAGGTCTTTCAGGTGAATACAGCACCTAACCTCTGTGGGATACATCACTTTTGGAATTATTTTCTCATACTCACCACTTCACTACCAGGAATTTCAAATCATCAATACATATATATCATTTATTATTTTGACCAGTTTGCACTGTATTACTTTATATTGGAATAAATTCACTACTACATAGGTTTTGTCTATTTGTTGCACCTTCGGTATTTTTTGGATAAACTTCACCATACACCAACAGATCCAATCGGTTGTTGTGGATCGACACAATAGTGTGTTTCTTACTTTTGACCTTTGGGAATTATAATTTATAATTAGTGGGTGTCACCCCCCCCCCCCCCCTCATCATATGAGGCTTTGCACACTACTGCACTTTAATTAGCACTTGATCACTTTTCAGGTAGCGCCGTCTCAACCCCTTTGCACATTCACTTTATTCTTAACCCTTCGGGGTTTGGTTGTTGGCTGCTTACACCTACTTTTTTATTTCACTGTTCACTTCATACTCCATAGCGCTTGTCACCTTTGTCTTTTACTCCCCATTAATCACCACCCTTTGCACTCTCCCCTGGAGCCAGTTCTCTATTCAGGCACTCACCTTATGTTCCATAGTATACCTACCTTTCTTAGTTTGAACAGTAAGCGTTTGTGGGGAACGGTGTCAAAGGCCTTTGCAAAGTCCAGATACACCACATCCACAGGCTTACCTTTATCTAGGTGGCAGCTCACTTCATCATAGAAGGTTAATAGATTGGTTTGGCAAGAAAGATTTTTCATGAATCCATGCTGATTACTACTAATAATATCGTTTTCATTACTAAAGTCTTGTATGTGGTCCCTTAACATCCCCTCCAAAATCTTGCAGACTACTGATGTTAGGCTGACAGGCCTATAATTACCCGGGATTTATCTCTGCCCTTTTTTAAATATTGGTACCGCGTTGGCTTTTTCCAATCAGCTGGCACCATGCCCGTCTGTAAACTATCCTTAAAGATCAAGAATAATGGTCTGGCAATCACCTGGCTGAGCTCTTTAAGAACCCTCGGGTGCAAGTCATCCGGTCCCGGTGATTTATTTATATTAAGTTTCTCTAGCTTAGTTCTAAGTCTATCTTCTGTTAGCCATGGCGGAACCTCCTGAGGTGTGTTATTTAGTTTTGCCTTACAAGCTGGGTTAGTGTAGCCCCCCAATTATTTTGTGAAGACTGAAGAGAAGAAATTATTTAACACTACCGCCTTTTCCCTGTCCTCTGTGGCCAAATCTCCTTTGTCGTCTTTTATGGGGCCAATGTGTTCTGGCCTCGCTTTCTTACTGTTTATATACTTAAAGAATTTCTTGGGGTTATTTTTACTCTCTTCCGCTATATGTCTCTCGTGTTCTATTTTAGCCTCCTTGATTTCGTCTTTACATTTCTGTTTTTTTTTTTATATTTCTTTATTAATTTTTTCCATTTAAAAACAATGAACATTTCATCATTCGTTTCATCTCAGGTATATTAATTAGGTCATACTATTTAAAAAAATCACATTGAATGTATGCATGTATCTTATCAAGACCGTACTCCTAGTGATTTCTATCTTATCCCTCCCTCCCACCTCCCCCCTTTTCCCTCCCCCCTTACCCTATTCACCCTCTCCTACTCCCTGAATTATTCTATATTCCCTCGTTTCCTTAAAGTTTCTCCAACTCTCCCAAATATCCTCCCAGTCTCCTTGTTCTTCTTCTTCTTCCTCCCAATTTCTTAGGGATTCAAATTTTCTTGTTCTTTCCACCCTCCTGATCCGATCCCTACCCGAGGGGGCTTCTTCTTTTTGCCAATTTAAGGGTATTAAACCTTTTGCTGCGTTCAATAAATGAGGAATCAATGTTCTTTTATATTGTTTCACAGACATTCTTGTATTATGAAATAGACAAATCCATGGATCCTCTGGGATATGTATATTTATACTTTTTTTAATTAAATCTATCACTTCTCTCCAGTATTTTTTAATTTTCGGCAATCCCACCATATATGTGCCATTGTCTTTACATTTCTTATTACACTCTTTGTAATGCTTGAATGCTGCCAATGACCCCTCAGCCTTGTATTTTTTGAAGGCCTTTTCTTTAGTAATAATATGCATTTTTATGTTGGAGTTTAGCCACCCAGGGTTTAGTTTTGCTCTTTTAAATGTATTTCCCTTTGGAATGCACTGGCCAATCCCTTTGTTAAGTATGCTCTTGAAGCACTCCCATTTTTCCTCCGTGTTCTTTGTTCCCAGGGTTGTATCCCGTTTGATATTTTCTAGCAGAGAGCGCAGTTTTGGGAAATTGGCTCTTTTGAAATTCAGTGTTCTTATATTACCCTTATGTTTCCTATTACTATGATTAATACTGAAACAAATTGATCTATGGTCACTGTTTCCTAAGTTGCCCCGTATTTCTATATCCTACATACATTTGAATATAGACTTTCAGACTATATTTTGAGGTGGGCTGCAGCCATTAACTATATCCACCAGCGTGGAATTTTCCAATTTTTAATCACAAGGGATAACAATATCAGCTTCTGGATGAAGCTGATTATGTAGTTGTGGGCTGCATCTCAGTTTTTTCAGTCAGGGACCGGTGGATTCGCTACCTTGGGACATCCGCTCGCTAAGAAGAGGGGGTACCTCTTCGATGGAAGTTGGGTGAGGCCCTATAAATTCGGAAAGTCCTGCTGGTTTAAACATGAGTGTCCCAGTTGTAGGGGGGGGGGTGTCTCACCCCTACTCTTGTTGCTTCAACAAAGGCAGAGGATGTTCAGGTGAGTCTACGGGAAAAAGGTACGATGCCGGTGATGGTGGGAAGGATGCATCCTTCCTAGATGGATATTCTGAGAGGCAGGCAGAGCAGCTGCTTGAGCTGGGGTTCTCTGAGGGCTTTTTTATTTCCTGTCAGCTGCATTCTGTTCCTGCTCCCACTGACAATGGTATCCGAAAGTTTCAGCAAAGGAAGTTAAATTAGGGCATATGGTTGGCCCCTTTTGCTACTCCTACACTACCTAGTTTGGTTGTATTACCTCTGGGTGTGGTTCCTAAAAAAAGATACCTAACAAATTTCGCCTAATTCACCACTTATCTTACCCTAAGGGAGGTTCAGGGAAGGAGGCATTCAACTTGTGTTCCGTCTTCAAAATTTAGTTGATACTGCAGTTTGATGGTTTCGACATTATGGTCAGGTGTCAGGGCACAAACACCAGGAGAAGGGCTCTAGGACCCAGCAGCGCTATCAGCACTTTGGCAGGAGAAGGACTTTAGGACCCAGCAGCACTACCAGCAATTTACCTGGGCCTATTTAAGGAAGCCTGCCAGTGATTTTAGTTGCTGGTTGATCTTCAGCTCCTCCAGTGTGTTATCCCTGTGATATTCCAGTTCCTGTCTCCTGTTACCAACCCGGCTTGTCCTTGACCTGTCTCCTGATTGCTTCCTGTGTTTGACCTCGGCTATCCACCTGACCACGTTTGCTCTGATATCCACCTGGCTCCTGATCTCGGCTATCCACCTGACCACGCTTGCTCTGATATCCACCTGGCTCCTGATCTTGGCTATCCACCCGACCACGTTCCAGTCTCAGCATTATCCAAGTCCTGCAAACAACTCACGGGTGCCACCTGTCTGCCGATTCCACTCCAGCACTCCAGCTGTACTCTGGATCCTCCTGCACACAGTCCAGCAGGCGACCCGTGCTACTTTGGGCCTGACCTCTCCTGTTCTCATCCTCAGGGGGGTCTGGAACTTAGCCGCAAGGGAAGTCCTCTCTCTCCATTGGCCTCTAGCACCAGGTACGTGATAGTATCAACCAGCCAAGATGTCTGAGGCCGAGAGAGGTGCTTCCGCATTAGAGGCCCTATGTCAGCAGATTACAGCTCTTACACAAGCAGTCCAGAGCTTACAAGATGGCTACTTTCAGCTGGAAGGACGCCTTCACCCTCTCAGTTGTTCTGCTACAGCCGCACCTGCTATTGGTTTACCGCCTCCGGAGCCCAGAGTCCCCACTCCCGATCGCTTTTCAGGTGACCGACGGAAATTCAGAGCTTTCAAAAATGCTTGTGACCTTTACTTTGCCCTGCAACCAAGGACTTTTTCTCTTGAGACTGTCAAGGTGGGTTTCATCATTTCACTCTTATCTGATGAGCCACAGTCCTGGGCTCATAATCTCCTTGAGCAAAAGAACTCAGTCCTGGATTCAGTTTTCACCTTCTTTGAAGCTATGGCTACCTTATATGATGATCCACAACGGACTGCCACCGCAGAGTCAGCCCTTCATGCTCTTGTACAAGGCAGACAACCTGTGGAGGATTACATTGTGAAATTTCGCAAGTGGTCAGCTGATACTGGGTGGAATGATGCCGCCCTAAAATACCAGTTCCGGCAAGGCTTATCTGAGTCTCTCAAGGATGAGTTGGCTAGGATTGAGGATCCCGCCTCACTAGAAAGTCTCATCCAAGTCTCTATCCAACTAGACCGACGGCTGCGGGAGCGAAGGTCCGAACGCACTCAGACCCTTCGACCCACATGGATAATGCCAAAGGTCCCAGGACCAACACTCCCAGCCTCTATTCCCCAGTCCATGAATATGTCCGATGGGGAACCCATGCAAACTGGCCTACTCCGCCCTGCTTTAACCCCTGAAGAGAGAGCACGCAGACGACAGGATAACTTGTGTCTCTACTGTGGGACTTCGGGCTACTTCCTTCGCAGTTGTCCTGTTCACCCAAGGAAGTCCAGCCTTCCACGCCCCTCTTACCTTCAGTTGTCTGGGACTATATCCACTCATTTAATTCTCCCCATCTCTCTGCAGGTGGATGAAAAGGAAGTTAAGCTGCGGGCGATCATTGACTCTGGAGCCTGTAGTTGCTTCCTGGATATCAACCTAGCCAAGAACTTGCGCATACCCCTGAAACTGAAGGAACAAAGACTTGATGTACATTTAGCAGATGGCACTGCTCCTAGCTCTGGACCAGTCACTCAGGAGACTATCCCTGTCCTTGCCACAACAGAAGCAGGCCATCGGGAATTCCTCCGCTTTGATGTCATCGGGTCTCCTATTTTCCCAGCCATCCTAGGGATACCCTGGCTACGGGCCCACAACCCGCAAATTGACTGGCCCAAGGGAGAAATCATCTTCTCATCTTCCTATTGTCAGCAACACTGTGGCGTCCCCAAGCCTGTCAACTCTTCAGTGTGTCTCTCCGTTCAACCTACACCGGATCCCTGTCATGCTGTTCCTTCAGCCTACCTTGACTTCCTTGATGTGTTTGACAAAAAAGGTGCCGATGCCTTGCCCCCACATCGGTCCTACGACTGCCCAATTGAGTTGCTACCTGGAGCAGAAGTCCCCTTTGGGCGCATCTTTCCGTTATCCGAAGTGGAGCTGGAGGCCCTCCGACAATATATAGATGAAAACCTTGCCAAAGGATTCATCCGCCCTTCATCGTCACCTGCTGGAGCTGGCATTTTCTTCGTCGAGAAGAAGGATCGTTCTCTCAGACCATGCATTGACTATAGGGACCTTAATAAAATTACTATCAAGAACAGATACCCACTCCCTCTCGTCCCTGAGTTATTCCAAAGATTCTGAACAGCCCAGGTTTTCACGAAGTTGG
Source organism: Pelophylax lessonae (assembly GCF_965119305.1). Classification (NCBI taxonomy): domain Eukaryota; kingdom Metazoa; phylum Chordata; class Amphibia; order Anura; family Ranidae; genus Pelophylax; species Pelophylax lessonae. The sequence goes on from NC_138773.1 coordinate 156,653,809, forward strand.
ACTTGCGGGGGGCCTATAACCTGGTTCGTATTAGGGAAGGTGATGAGTGGAAGACCGCCTTCCGAACACGCTTTGGTCACTTTGAGTACCTTGTGATACCCTTCGGGCTATGTAATGCCCCCGCCACATTCCAACATTTTGTGAATGATATTTTCAGAGAATACCTTGACCTGTTCTTAATCGTCTATCTGGACGACATACTAATTTTCTCAGCCTCGCTTGAACTCCATCGAGAGCACGTCAGAAAAGTGTTAAAGACCTTACCCATGGCTTATATGCTAAAGCAGAAAAGTGTGAGTTTGAGAAACAATCTATCCAGTTCTTAGGACTCATAATCTCCACGAAAGGGATTTCCATGGATCCTCAGAAGGTATCAGCAATCTTGGAGTGGCCTGCACCTTCTGACAAGAAAGGGGTCCAGAGGTTTGTGGGCTTTGCTAATTTTTATAGGAAATTTATTCGGAATTTCTCAACTATTATTGCCCCGATCACCCAGCTCACTCGCCTGCACTCACGCTTCTCCTGGAACCAAGATTCTCAAGCGGCTTTAGAAAAACTGAAGGCTCTCTTCACCTCTGCTCCAGTGTTGCAACACCCTGACCCAGCTCTTCCCTTTGTCCTTGAGGTGGACGCATCCGAAGTAGCTACGGGAGCCGTGCTCTTGCAGCGTCAGGGCCCAAAGGCCCTGCTCCACCCAGTAGCCTATTGCTCCAGGAAGCTGAATCAGGCCGAAAGAAACTATGACGTGGGTGACAGAGAACTCCTGGCAATTAAAGTCGCTCTCGAAGAATGGAGGTACCTCCTGGAGGGCGCTAACCATCCAATTATGATCTTCACAGATCACAAAAATTTGGAATATTTAAGATCTGCAAAACGCCTAAGACCTCGACAAGCCAGGTGGGCCTTATTCTTTTCGAGATTTAATTTCCACTTGACATACCGCCCAGGTTCCAAAAATGGGAAAGCCGATGCCCTGTCCAGGATGTTCCCCGAATCTGCTGAATGTGCTCCTCCAAGCACTATCTTATCTGCCCATAATTTTTTGCTGATTCAAAGCAACCTAAAGGCATCCATTGAACAAGCTTCTGTATCGTGCCCCGAATCCGAACATGACTCGTTAAGGAGGCAGGGTGGATTACTTTGGCACCAGGACAAAATCTTTGTACCTCAAGAAGCTAGGTCTCTGGTTCTCAGGGCATTCCACGACCACCAACTTGCAGGGCACTTTGGGGCCCGTAAAACTAACGAGCTCATTCAGCGGTCCTTTTGGTGGCCTAACCTCAGTCGGGACTGTAGATCCTACGTCAAGTCATGCACCATATGTCTACGTAGCAAAAGTGACAAAGTCAAAGCCTGGGGGTTATTAAGACCCTTGCCTATCCCTAATCGCCCCTGGGAAATGATTTCTATGGATTTTATTGTTGATCTTCCTCCCTCTGAAAGATTCACGACCATCCTTGTTGTGGTAGACCGATTATCAAAAATGGCCCACTTCATACCAATGATTGGTACTCCCTCTGCAGAAACCGCTCACATGTTTATCAAGGAGATCATAAGACTTCATGGACTACCAAAGAACATTGTTTCGGATCGGGGGGTGCAATTCACCTCTAGGTTTTGGAGAGCCCTTTGTAAAGCCTTGGAAGTGGAACTCTGCTTATCATCTGCCTACCATCCCCAAAGTAATGGGCAAACGGAGCGTACTAACCAAACCCTCGAGCAATACCTCCGCTGCTTTTCAGCTTTTTCCCAAGATGACTGGGCATCCCTGCTTCCGCTGGCAGAATTTGCCTATAATAACTCTGTCCATTCCGCTACAAATCAGTCCCCATTCTGGGCTAATTATGGATTCCACCCTGCTGCCCTGCCTGAAATTATGCCTGAAACTTCTGTACCCACCTTGCAGGACAGACTTGTTTTCATTCAAAACAATTACCAGGTCCTCCGGGAGGCCATACAGAAAGCCCAAGTGGATTACAAAAAACACTTTGATCGGAAACGGAGGTTAAATCCTTCCTTCAAGGTTGGGGACAAAGTGTGGCTGTCTACTGCCAACCTGAAATTGGCCTGCCCTTCACGGAAGCTAGGGCCAAGGTATATTGGGCCCTTTCAGATCAAACGGGAAATTAACCCAGTGGCTTACAAACTATCTTTGCCTGACTCATATAGGATCCATCCGGTTTTTCACACCTCCTTGCTTAAACCAACTGCTCCAGATCCATTTCCAGGGAGAGTGGAGCCACCGCCAGTGATGATTGGTGAGGACACAGAATTCGAGGTGGAAGCAATCCTGGACTGCAGGAAGAGAGGGAGACAAACCCAATTCTTAATTAAATGGAAAGGGTATCCACCCGAAGAAAGCTCATGGGAACCCGAAGCCAATGTACATGCCCCCAGACTCCTCCAAGAGTTTAAGGACAAATACCCAGAGAAAATTTCACAAATAGGCATCCGGAGGCTGCCCGTCAGGGGGGGGGGGGCACTGTCAGGGCACAAACACCAGGAGAAGGGCTCTAGGACCCAGCAGCGCTATCAGCACTTTGGCAGGAGAAGGACTTTAGGACCCAGCAGCACTACCAGCAATTTACCTGGGCCTATTTAAGGAAGCCTGCCAGTGATTTTAGTTGCTGGTTGATCTTCAGCTCCTCCAGTGTGTTATCCCTGTGATATTCCAGTTCCTGTCTCCTGTTACCAACCCGGCTTGTCCTTGACCTGTCTCCTGATTGCTTCCTGTGTTTGACCTCGGCTATCCACCTGACCACGTTTGCTCTGATATCCACCTGGCTCCTGATCTCGGTATCCACCTGACCACGCTTGCTCTGATATCCACCTGGCTCCTGATCTTGGCTATCCACCCGACCACGTTCCAGTCTCAGCATTATCCAAGTCCTGCAAACAACTCATGGGCGCCACCTGTCTGCTGATTCCACTCCAGCACTCCAGCTGTACTCTGGATCCTCCTGCACACAGTCCAGCAGGCGACCCGTGCTACTTTGGGCCTGACCTCTCCTTTTCTCATCCTCAGGGGGGTCTGGAACTTAGCCGCAAGGGAAGTCCTCTCTCTCAATTGGCCTCTAGCACCAGGTACGTGATAGCAGGGTTCCTTGTTGGCAAAAGACAGACATTGAGTCCCCCCTCAGAGTTTTCATCTATTGGGCTGCCATTGACAGGGGTTTTTATTTTTTTATTTTGTGGATCATTGTCTACCCATGCAGTGTTCGATTTCTTGTTCACTTTTCGAGACATTTAGTTCAATTTTGGAGTGGGTGGTACGCTAGGTGTCAGGCCTCTCTTCGGTCACCCATTACTGTGTTGTTTTGTGTGCATAGGCCCAGCAGATTCTTAGACTTGTGCTACACTGCTGGCCACAGTTCAGCACGTGGCAGAGCATTTTGGGGGTCCCCTTGGCCCCTGATAGGACGAAGGGTCCTTCTGTGATGCTTAGTTTTCTGTTGGGCATTGTTCTTGATTCTTAGGCCTTGGAATGCAGATTGCCAGGAAATAAGCTGCTGGACTTGAGAGAGCCGGTGACCGCGGATCGGTGCAGTAATAAGATTACACTGCGTCAGCTGCAGTCTTTGTTGCACATCTTCTGGTTTGGGAACAATTCTTGTCTGACTATAATGGTAGATCAGTGTGGATGGAAGAATGGACAGGTAGTTTTGACCTGGAGCTTTTAACCACTTGCCGACTGCGCACAGTATATTTACTGCGGCAGTCGGCCCCGGCCAGGCAGAGTGACGTAGATCTACGTCACTCGCCTGTCACTCCTTCTAGAGCCAATAGCGGGCGAGCGCGCGCCCGCCGAGGCGCGCGCTCACCTCGGCTCGTTCACGGAGGAGTGCGGGAGTGTGACTGGCGGACCCGATGTCCACCGGTCACACTACGATCGCCGGTACAACGGGAGAAAGACAGAGCGGCTTATGTAAACAAGCCGCCTGTCAGTTCTCCCTGTGTAAAAATGAAGATCAGACGGTTCTACTATGTAGAACCGTTGATCTTTTTTTTTACACCAATAGCAATGTCCCACTACAGTTAGAAGCACGCCCCTAGGACACACTTAACCCCTCCCTGTCCAATACAGTTAACCCCTTCCCTGCCAGTGTCATTTTTGCAGTAACAGTGCATATATATAGCACTGATTACTGCAGTAATGTCACTGGTACCCCCAAAAGTGTCAAAAATGTCAGTCAAGGGTCCGATCTGTCCGCCGCAATGTCGCAGTCACGCAAAACAAATCGCAGATCGCCGCCATTACTCGTTAAAAAAAAAAAAAAAAAAAATGACAAAAATCTTTCCCTTTGTTAATAAACGTGATAACTTTTGCGCAAACCAATCAAAATACGCTTTTTGCGATTTTTTTTAACAAACATAGGTAGCGTAAAAAAAATTGGCCGAAAATGTTAAAACATTTTGATTTTTACATTTTTTTGGGGGGGAATTTCATATAAAAAAAGTGAAAAATATTGTTATTTTTGCAAAAATTACGCTCTTTTTTTGTTTATAGCGCGTGATCAAATACCACCAAAAGAAAGCTCTGTTTGTGGGGACAAAAGGACGTGAAATTTGTTTAGGTACAGCGTCGCACGACAGCGCAATTGTCCGTTAAAGTCACGCAGTAAAAAAATCGCAAAAAAACCCCTGGTCTTTTAGCAGGAAAATCCTCCGGTGGTAAAGTGGTTAAGGATTCCGTTGGTTATGGAGCCTACATTCAAGGTCGCTGAAAGTGCAGGAGGTTGGTTGGAGGCTGGTTTTGCCAGGAATTTGGTTCTGTTGGAAATATTTCCAACTGTACTGGCAGTGGAGCTTTGGGGTGCATATTTTTGTAGCAAGCGAGTGCGCTTTCATTGTGGCAACTTGTTCTTGTTCTTCTCTGCCTGTGATGCATTTGCTTAGGCTATTAGTGTTTGCATGCTTGCATTTGAATGTGCTATCCACGTTCCTGGTTGCACTAATGCTTTGGCCGATGCTCCCTCTTGTTTCCAGTGGGGCAAGTCCCATATGTTGGCACCGGGAGCAGATTGCTTCGGAGTCACCTGTCCAGCCTGGCTTTGGAGGATCACATAAGGTTGACAACTCACTCAGGACAGCGGCTTATGGAGGGGACTGCAGGCTAGCCTCTTGCCTATTAACTATGGGCCCATGGAACCCAGCTTACCTTAGAGAGGTTGAGAAATCCCTCTCTCAGCTCCCTAGGCCCCTTTTATGTGTGAGTCACCCTGTATCTATTAGGGACACAGTGTGACCAAGGAAATGATGGGCAGCTACTCAATGAACACTGAGAATATGGTTTAGATTACTTCAAATGGGACAGTAATATTTATTAACCATATTTCTCAAGAAATATATGAAGACTATTCCTAGCCTGTTTGATTCTGCGGATGTTCGTTGAAAGAGCTGGTCACATTTGCCTCTGTTCCATGTTCTTCCATGTAAGAGATGGACAGTCTGTTACTGGTGGTCTCCTGCTATTGTCTGTTTAATAAGGTGTGATGTGTTTATACTTAGGATAATGTGTAATATATTTTGTTTTAGCCTTGTGGCAGTGCTGAGTTAATTAACATGTTAATTATAACATTGTCTAGATGTGGATTCCCATTCACCTATTGTTTCTGTCCAGGTGGCTAGGTAATTCGTTCAGGTTAATTATAATTCTGTACACAATTTCATCTGCATAGAATAATGTAATCAGGCACCTGACCTGGTGGAGTAATCTAATCAGGAGGGGGATGTCCTCCTGTGTGGTATATACTGTGTGTGAGTTTGATCAATAGGTCCAGATTCTATACATTAGGTTCCAGATCTATACAAGCTAAGTTGTCGGCTAATTTTGTATGTAGGGTGGCTGTAATATCTGATATCTACTGTATGTTTAAGACTGAAGGAAGCGGTATTATGATGGAGGCCCACAAATGCAGTGTGTGTCACGGTTTTGTTACAACTTCCTTTATTCGCCAGTCTGTGAGTCTTCGTGGTATAGTGGGGTGAGCATGGCCAATGGGTTTTCTTTGGAGGGGAATGACCAGTTTTGAGTGCTGTATTTTGTGTTTCACAATGGTGTGTCATGGTTTCTGTTAATCAAAAATTGGTTGGCTTGGCCTTCTTGTTCAGGCAGGAAAGATTACACAAAAGATTTTTTGGTCAGGCAGGCCCTGGTCACCTCCCTGACTAATTCCCTTCTCCCCTGATCGCTCTGTTTGGCAAGGCGGCCCACTCTAGGAAGAGTCCTGGTGGTTCTAAACTTCTTCCATTTACGGATGATGGAGGGCACTGTGCTCATTGGGACCTTCAATGCTGCAGAAATTTTTCTGCACCCTTCCCCAGATCTGTGCCTCCATACAATCCTGTCTCGGAGGTCTACAGACAATTCTTTGGACTTCATGGCTTGGTTTATGCTCTGACATACATTGTAAGTTATGGGACCTTATATAGAAAGGTGTGTGCCTTTGCAAATTATGTCCAGTCAACTGAATTTATCACAGGTGGACTCCAATTAGGTTGTAGAAACATCTCAAGGATGATTCGTTGAAACAGGATGCACCTGAGTTAAATTTTGAGTGTCATGGCAAAGGCTGTAAATACTTATGTACATGTGATTTTTTTTTTTTTAAATATTAAAAAGATTTCAAACAAACTTTTTTCATGTTGTCATTATGAGGCATTGTTTAAGGAAAATAATGAATTTAATCCATTTTGGAATAAGACTCCGTTCACACTGGGGCGACCTGTGAGGTGACCTGGTCGCCTGACAGGTCATCGTAGGTCGCCTGCCATAGAGTAGCTGTGGACCCGTTCTAATAGGAGCAACACAAGTCGCTCCGACTTAGAAAAAGGGTCCGGAGCTTCTTTGGGGCGACCTGGAGGGACCTGCATTGACTTCAATGATATGAAGTCCGTGCCGGCCGCTCCGAGGTCGCGGTGCAAGCTGCGCACCGCGACCTGTGAGGTCGCCCCGGCAATTAGCATCGCCCCAGTGTGAACGGGGTCTAAGGCAGTAACATTACAAAATGTGGAAAAAGTGAAACGCTGTGAATACTTTCTGAATGCACTGTACATCGCATTCCTTTAGGATTGGAGTGGCAACTGAGGTGGCTAGATAAGGGTCTGGATGAAGGGGCGGTTCACCGCATTGGTAAGTGGGAATTCAGGCGATATCGATTGTATATTCGTCCTCACCTTTTGTTTTGTTTTTTTTTAACAGAAACATTTTTATTGATGTTTCAAACAACATTCACAACACAGTATACAGAAGATTATGCAACGAAGCAAACAGGGTATGAATCAAAGATCAATATTGCACAGTAGTCAAGTATAAACAATCAAGAACAGGAGATTGACAGGTACCAGGATATACACTAAAGACTGTATAAACCCTTGCCCCAAATGTAGGAAAAGGCGCAGTGACCAAAAGAAGTGAATCTCCAGTGGGTGAGCGAGAGGGGACGAGGCAGAGAGAGTATAGAAGATGCGGAGGAGCAGGGGAAGAAGGAACCGAAGAGAGGAGAGCAGCAGGAACGCCAGGAGACAGCAAGGTAGACAATAGAGAAGTAGGGCGCAGAGGATCAATACATCACATTACCACCCGAGAGCCCAACCAAAGACCCCAGACCTTGTCAAATTTCTGTGGACAACCCCTGCCCATGTAGGTGAGCTTATATAGTGGCAAGACAGAGTCAACCAGGGCCTTCCAGTGTGAGACCCGGGGAGGGTCAGCCGACTTCCACCCCAGCAGTATCATTTTCCTAGCATAGAATAAAAGGTAAAATACGAACAATTGCATATGAACCCGAGGGGAGATTGACTCACATAGGCCCAACAGCAACACCTTGGGGTCAAGGACCATGGAGGAAATCCCCATACTCCGAATTTCGGCCACCACCTCCTGCCAGAAGGACTGGAGCACAGGACAAGACCACACCATGTGATTAAAGGTGCCAACTGTCAACGGGTCTGTGATAGTGAGCCCTTATAGATCCCCAGCTCAGGATTCCCCAGGGCGTGGAGTCTAAGCCCCAGCCTGCTTCTTCACCAGGGCCCCTGATGGTGGGGATGGACTTGCAGCAGACTGGAACCAGGTTGCGGCCCCCAGGTAGGCCCAGCTGAGAATGTGGAGACCGCTGGCGTGTGCAGGGTAAACAGGAGACTATAGGAGATCCAAGAGACAAGCCGAGGTCAGGACATGCAGCAGACAAACGTAGACGGAGAAACAAAGCCGGGTCAGTACACAGGAGATCAGATACAATAGCCAAGGGATACACGGATGGGAGCTCAGAGAGCAGCGAAGTCGCTCAAGCAAGGAACCGTGCACTGAGCATGTGTATATATAGGGAAGCAAACAGGGAGGTGACCCAGGAAGTAATTGACAGGAACAGGATATAACCCACAGTGGAGCAGGCGACACCCATAGGAAGCAGAGAAGCCCAAAGACCACATGTGAAGGGGGGCAAAACAGAAGCACTGCAGCAAGGAGGTAAGAATATACAGACAAAACTATAGGCTAACTTGTGACAGTACCCCCCCCCCCCTCTTACGGGGCCTCCCCAGCCTTGAGAGGAAACTTCTGATGAAAAAGTTTCACCAAACGAGGTGCAGAAACATCAGTGGAAGGAATCCAACATCTCTCCTCAGGACCATATCCTTTCCAGTCCACTAGATACAAGAGCCTCCCCTGGAGAATTTGGAATCCAAGATTTGCTTGATTTCGTACTGATCCGAAGTACTGGCTATTGGAGAAGGACGACGAATAGGACGAGAAAACCTATTGATGATGTATGGTCTAAGGAGAGAAACATGGAAAACATTGTGGATTTTTAGATGTGACGGGAGACGGAGCTTAAAAGCGACAGGGACCAATGAAACGGGGAGCAAACTTCATAGAGGGTGCCCTGAGACGGATATTCTTGGTAGAGACCAAACCTTATCACCAGGGAGAATTTTGGGGCTCACACGGCGATGACGATCTGCAGCTACCTTGTACCTGGAAACTGCCAGATGTAAATTCTTGGAAACATCTGCCCAGATAGAATTGAGAGACCGTTGCACCTCTGCGGCCGCCGACACCTCAGCAGAGATCGGAACAGGAAATGGTACTGAAGGATGGCGGCCAAATACCGTGAAGAAGGGAAACTCACCAGTGCTTGCATTAGCATGGTTATTGAGGGCAAATTCTGCCCAGGGTAAAAGGTCTACCCAATCATCCTGATAGGCAGAAATGAAGGCACGTTCCACATTCTGGTTAACCCTTTCCGTTTGACCATTTGACTGCGGATGAAAAGCTGAGGAGAAATCCAACATGATTCCAAATGACGTGGCCAGGGCTCTCCAGAAGCGGGCCGTAAACTGAACTCCTCTATCCGAGACAATGTGTGAGGGCATACCATGGAGACGAAAGATTTCCCTAATGAAGATGGAAGCCAAAGTGACAGCAGAGGGTAGGCCTGGAAGTGGAGTTAAGTGACACATTTTAGAAAACCTGTCCACCACCACCCAGATAACGGTGGAGCCCGCTGATGGGGGTAGTTCAGATATAAAGTCCATAGAGATGCAGCGCCACGGTACATATGGAACAGGTAGAGGTAACAGGAGACCTGCTGGAGCTGAAGTAGAAGACTTAGACTGCACGCAAATGGAGCAAGCCTGGACATATTCCTCAACATCCTTCCAGAGTGAGGGCCACCAGTAGTAACGCAGCAGGAAGGCACAGGTACGTTGCACACCAGGATGTCACCAGGAGGCCAGGAAACAATTGACAGGAATAATATGTTCAGGTTCAATATGACACTCTGAGTCAGCAACGTCAAATGATCTGGACAAGGCATCCGCACGAGCATTCTTGGAGCCGGGCCGGAAGATGATGTCAAAATTAAACCTGGCAAAAAAGAGAGCCCATCGTGCTTGCCTGGGATTTAAACGTCGGGCGGACTGAAGATACTGGAGGTTCTTATGATCAGTATAGATCAGAATACAAAAAAAAGAATACGATGAGGAGACCCCTCCAGTAGATGTCGCCATTCTTGCAGTGCCAGCTTGATAGCCAGAAGCTCCCAATCCCCGATGGTGTAGTTTTTCTCTGCATCAGAAAACTTTTTAGAGAAAAAGGCACAGGGGCAGAGCTTACTGTCATGCCTTTGGAGAAGGACGGCCCCCACTCCCAAGGACGAAGCATCTACTTCCAAGAAGAAAGGCTGAAGAATGTCAGGACGTTTGAGAATAGATGCCGATAGGAAGGCAGATTTGAGCTTGTGGAAAGCCTCGACAGCTTCAGGAGGCCAGGTTCTGGCATTGGCACCCTTCCGGGTCAAGGAGGTAATGGGTGCCACCAGAGAGGAGTAATCAGGGATGAACTGGCGATAGAAATTGGTGAATCCCAAGAACTGTTGCGTTGCTTTTAGACCAGAAGGCTGAGGCCAGTTGGAGATGGCCTGAAGTTTGGCAGGATTCATAAGCAGCCCTTTATCTGTGACTATGTAGCCTAGGAAAGGAACTTGGGTTTGCTCCAAGAGGCACTTCTCCAACTTCACATACAAGCGGTGGTCCCGAAGACGTTGAAGAACCGTACAAACATGCTGGCGATGAGTGTTCAAATCTGGAGAAAAGATGAGTATGTCATCCAGATACACGATGACATAAACATATAGGAGATCAGAAAAAATGTAATTAACAAAGTTCTGGAAGACAGCTGGGGCGTTACACAAGCCAAAAGGCATTACGAGATATTCATAGTGCCCATCTCTGGTGTTAAAAGCGGTTTTCATCCCCCTCTCGAATCCTAATCAAATTGTATGCTCCACGGAGGTCCAACTTGGTGAAAATATGAGCATCTCGTAGCCTGTCAAAAAGTTCGGAAATCAAGGGTAACGAGTACCGATTCTTAATGGTGATGGCATTGAGACCTCTATAATCAATGCAGGGCCGGAGTGTACCATCCTTTTTCTCCACAAAGAAGAACCCAGCCCCAGCAGGAGAATTGGATTTACGTATAAATCTTTTCTGCAGATTTTCCTGGACGTACTTGGACATGGCTTGGGTCTCCGGGATATAGAGAGGGTAGACTCTACCTCGGGGTGGTGAAGCCTCGGGTTGGAGGTCAATTGCACAGTCGTAGGGACGATGAGGAGGCAAACTGTCAGCAGCTTTTTTGCAAAAGACATCTCGGAAGGCCAGATACTGCCGAGGAAGAATTGGAGAGGTAGAGACCTCAGCCACAGGTACACGGAGAGGTGAAGACACCTTAGGGAGACAGGTCTGACGGCATTGCGACCCCCAAGATAACACTTGGCCAGAGTTCCAATCCAGATAAGGTGAGTGTTTCTTCAACCATGGAAGTCCAAGAATGATGGGACTAGAGGACTTGGGAAGTATCAGGAAGGAGACTTCCTCCCGATGAAGGACACCGACATGCATGGTGATGGAGGCTGTTCTGAAGCGTAGGGGTCCGAAGGCCAAGGTCGAGCCATCCACTGCCGAAACAGCTAGAGGCATAGCCAGGGGAACTAGAGGAATGCCCAGTTCAGTGGCCAAAGACTGCTCAATGAAATTCTGTAACGTTCATGCGTTTTTGTTAATGGATGGATTTACAGCTGCTATCATATGTGGGGAGATTACATGTCGTTTCACAATAGGGAGAAGAGAAGGCTAGCGTTCTCGTTTTCCAATCGATGATTGGTTGATGTATGTGTAACCAGGGAAGTCCCAAAATGATTGGGAAATGTGGTGAAGTTAATACATCAAAGGTGGTGGTCTCCACATGAGACCCGTCAGCAGTTACAAGGAGTGCCTGTGTTTGACTGGTGATAGGACCAGAGGATAAAGGGGTACCGTTAATAAAACTAACGGAAACAGGTTTGGGTTTTGAAACAATAGGTATTTTATTAAGGGAGACGAAACAAATGTCAATGTAGTTTCCACAAGATCCTGTGTCGATCATAGCCTTGGTGGTGATCCTAGTTTGGTCCCACTGCAAGGTTAAATGAACAAAAAGATAAGGATTAGAAAAGGAAGTTGTAAGTCCCCCTAGTAAGACATTTGAACACTCACCCTCTTTTCTGCGGACAAGGGGACAGCCGCTTATCAAATGATCTGGGGATGCGCAGTACATGCAGAGATGTTCGGTTTTCCTCCTGGCACGTTCAGAAAAGGACAGAGGTGGGCGTATCATTCCTACTTCCATAGGAGTAGGGTCAGCAGGCAACATCCGAGAAGGACTGGGAAATGGTGAGCCCATCTTCTCAGCCTTTCTTTCTCGTAGTCGTCTGTCAATATTGATACTGGTCTGGATCAGTCCCTCTAGAGTGCCAGGTAAATCCGCTCGGGCGAGCTCGTCTTTTACGGCCTCAGATAGGCCGAGTCTGAACTGCGTTCGTAAAGATGTGTCGTTCCACCCTGAATCAGGCGACCATCTTTTAAAATTTGCCACGAAATCTTCAACAGGTCTCCTCCCTTGTTTTAAGGCCCTTAATTGGGTATCAGCAGTACTCTGCTTATTGGGGTCTTCATACAAAGTAGCAAGTTGTGCTAGGAACTAAGGGTAGGAATTGAGGAGTGGATCATCCTTCTCAAAGAGAGCGTCTGCCCAGGCCCGGGGTTCACCCGTCAAATAGGAGATAGTGGTGCAAACCTTAATTTGGTCAGTGGTGTAGGTTAGAGGTTTTAATAGAAAAAGCAATCGGCATGCTTTTTTAAATTCACGGAATTTGCTCCGATCACCCGAAAACACTAAAGGAGGGTTTATCTTAGGTTCACGGGGCTGAGCAGTAGGAAGCTGTGCAAGACGGCCAACCTGCTGTCTCAAGGCCTGATTTTCGTTTTGTACCTCTGTAAGCGCAAGGATCAATGCATCTACTTGCTGTTTTAATTGTAATACATGAGTGGGTAATTCTGCTGAATCCATATTTTTTTTAAGGCTCGTTCAATCTGTAACGTTCATGCGTTTTTGTTAATGGATGGATTTACAGCTGCAGAATTATTACACTCAGTATCCTTGTAGAGATCTGTTGAACAACATATCCAACTCTCAGGACTTCATCATAGTGCACAGCCTGTATACAATTTACATATACTCAATCAGATGTATAGATGGAGGGATAGAATATATGAGAAGTATAGATGAGAGACAGGCAATTGTATAGTGGGCACTTAGGAGAGTTGCAGGTGGTAATAATAGGCAGATAGGTTCTGATGTCAAGTATAATGCAGATGGTAAGAGGACACAGATGGAGTATACTTCAGACAGAGTAACCTAGTGCAAGGATAGTGTAGGTAGTCCCAAGAGCTAACAGTCTTATGCAGATGATAGGAGATAGATAGATATAGATAGTCCTGGTAGTTGCAGTAGATGACAGTAGGAGTGCAGTTAGTAAGGAATCCCCTGTGGGGTACTTATCACATAGATAGGTTAGTAAGGATAGAGTCCAATGGTGAGAGGTGATCCCGTAGCGAGGTACGGATCAGCAGCGAGGTTCCGGCTTCAGTTCAGCAAAGGGAAATGCCAGCAGCTCTGACTTCACAGGAGAAGGTGCGGTGAACATGTGGTTTGAACGAGCAATGAGTGAGAGAAAACCGGCGATTGAAATAGCCGCTCATAGCGGCGCTCGGCAATGATGTCATGCGGTCTTAAAGGTATATGCGTCTCTTGTGTAACAAGATGAGACGCAATTAGAAAAGGAGAAATATATGGAATAAGGGTACCAGCGGTACCAGAACATTACAAATTCCCGGCTGTTCCAGAGTCTACATATGCAGAAACTTGATATGAATTTAGGGCCCAATGAATAGAGACGGGTATAACAAATCGAGGGTAGGTGGCAGAGTTCAGATTCTGGTCTAGATCGCTACCCTCGGGGTCCAGGTGGAGATCCAGGAGGCTAAAACGGACAGATTTATGTACCAAAATACTCACACTCCTAGAATAAGAGGAGCAAGTGGAATGATAATATGAACCCACCCATGCCTTTTTGAGGGCCAGGACCCTACTCCCCATCAAGTGGGTCTCCTATAGAATACAAATATGGGGGCGGTAGCATTGTAGGAACATGAAGACTAGAGAACGTTTAAATTTAGAGTTCAACCCCCTAACTTTCCAGGAAACAATAGTAATAGGGCCCAGGATCAACTATTACCAATACCTGAAAGCCTCCGGATCAACACCTTGGGCCCCGCAGTGGCAACTGGGTCCCCCACAGCAATACCGTGCAAAAGTAGTAAGTAACATATAAGGACCTGAATTATACATTCCCTCTGGAGTAGCATAGCGTATACCGTGCCTAGGCAAAAAAGAAAAACAGAAAAAAAACAAACAAAAACAAACAGAAAACCCCGCACCCCCCCCCCCCAACACGGGTGTGCTTGAAAACCCCAAAAACTACCAAGGCAACCGCCAATGGGGGTCTCATGTCAGTGAGCACCGGGGATGGACATTAGTGCTGCAGCGCCACAATCTCCAAACCAGGAAAAACCGATGCCAGTGGGTAAAACGTATAGTCGGTCGGTGCAGAAAAGAGCACACACAGTACACAAACAACTCCCAGGGATGTCCTGAGGGCACAGGCTTGAACTTGTTGCAAACACGGCCACCATCAGGTGGATGAGATTGGGCCGGGCAGCAGGACAGGAGGCCAACAGGGCACACAACACCCCAGACCCATGGAACAAACGGCATGCCCGGGGTGAGCCGCACAAGCAGCCAGGGGCCGCGCTCCCCCAGGGGGGGGGGGGGGTGGGGGCACACATACTGCCCCAGGGACCCCCAATGGGGGTCTCATGTCAGTGAGCACCGGGGATGGACATTAGTGCTGCAGCGCCACAATCTCCAAACCAGGAAAAACCGATGCCAGTGGGTAAAACGTATAGTCGGTCGGTGCAGAAAAGAGCACACACAGTACACAAACAACTCCCAGGGATGTCCTGAGGGCACAGGCTTGAACTTGTTGCAAACACGGCCACCATCAGGCGGATGAGATTGGGCCGGGCAGCAGGACAGGAGGCCAACAGGGCACACAACACCCCAGACCCATGGAACAAACGGCATGCCCGGAGTGAGCCGCACAAGCAGCCAGGGGCCGCGCTCCCCCAGGGGGGGGGTGGGGGCACACATACTGCCCCAGGGACCCCCAAACAGGGGAATAAAGAGGATTTAGTGAGGCTCATCTTTAGTGAGGCTGCCTGGGTGTAGAGCAGCAAGCAAGAATTAGGTGCGGGAGCTAAGGGCGCGCCCGGGGAAGTGACTCCAACCACTGCATTGTATCCTCAGGGGAGGTAAAAAACCGCACCGACTCGCCATCTTGCACCCGCAGCCAGACTGGAAACAACATACTGTACTTGATGTTCCGGTTACGGAGCTGCAGCTTTACCTGGTAAAAGGACCTCCTTAGGCGCTGGGTATCGATGGAGTAGTCAGGGAAAATCATCAATTTGGCTGCTTCATGGCAGAGAGTGTCAAGCTTCCTAGCCTCGCGTAACACCAGGTCTCGATCCCTGAAATTCAGCAGGCGGAGGATGAAAGTGTGTGGAGGGGTGCCCGGCGGTCTCCGAGTCGCCAGCATCCTATGCGCTGCTCCACAACAAAGAAGCGGGAAAACTGAGCCTGATGTAGGAGTGTGTGGAGTAGGCGTTCCACGAACAGGACCGGGTCAGCACCCTCCACCCCCTTCGGGAGGCCAACAATGCGCAGGTTATTCCTCCGGTTCCTGTTCTCAGCTTCCTTGGCCCTCACCTCCAGGGTCTTCACTCTAGCAGAGAGCCTGCGGAGGGTGTTCACATGAGCATGCATGGTATCCACCGCATCCCCCAACCGGCGCTCCACCTCCGTCAATCTAGTACGAAATTTGTCCATATCCTTCCTGATCAAACCGATATCCAGCTGCACAGAATCAATTTTACCAGTGAGGGTCGTCTGGCAGGTGGCGATGGCCTGCATCAAAGCCGTGAAGCAGGCCATCGCTCCACCAAGGCCTGCTCTACATCCTCCGCCTGTGTCGCCATATTGAGAGAAGCGGCAGGATGCTGCCCCGCTCCGTCGGCAGACGAGGAAGGAAGGCCCACTTTCGCAGGGGTACGGAGGGCTGACGAGTCCCTGCCCTTCGTCTTAGAGGGCATAGAGGAGCGGGTGTCACACCAGGTAAGTAGGGAGATGATCTGCAGAGAGAAGCGGATAAAATAGGCAGCGAGGTCTGGAGCCATTAGCAAAGCATGTCTGCTGCAGTGGCCATCTTGGACACGCCCCCCGTCCTCACCTTTTGTGATGTCGTGCTGTGTGGATAGAGGGGTGGCTTTGTTTCTTGGTACGTCTCTTTCTTTGGTGGGGTTTTTTGTAGTGGGGAAGTTGTTTATTTGTGTGGGAGCCGTGTGGTGCTTAAGGTCCACCGTTTTGCAAGGCTGGATCGTGCTCCTGACATGTTGCTGGTACAGGCGAAGGGTAATGATTTTAGGCATCAGGTCTATGAGGGAGTTTACCAGAGATGTTAAATTTGATTGGTTACATTTATGCACTTCCTTCTCTGACTTAGTGTTTGGGTGGTCTTACATTGTGGCACGCACTCAAATGCGGTTTGTCTACTCAGTAGAGCCTGAACATGGCTAGTGTAAAAGTGAACAAGGCAGTGGCTCACTTTGTGGGGTCATGTTTGTGCATTTGTGGCGGGGCACAAGGTCCTGCTATGGGTTTTTTGAGTATAAAGAATATGTACATTGGTAGGGAACTATCCTGGGTACGGCTCCCATTATTATGGTTGGTGGTACCTGCGTGTAGTTGTTTGTCTTTGAGTCAGTGTTTGTTGCGGCTGGAGGCCTAAACATTTTCAGTGGTCACGCAGGTACGAGTAATTGATGCCCACAAGGACCTTGTGACTCCTATTTGTGGCAGAATGTACTGGATGTTCATATGTTGCATATGTTAATATGTTGATATGTTTATAAGTTATTTATAATTAGTTAATAAAAGGCTAATATGGCCATTGTACTCCAGCCTGAGTCTCGTGTGGTTATTCTTGAATAAAGGTTAGTGGAGGAGTGGTGGTCAAGCAGTTGGGAAAGCAAAGCATCTTTTATACCCTAGTCAAGTGCTTGCCTTTTTAAAGCGCGCTGGAAGCTCTCAGGTATTACCATTTGGGAAGACAGTTTAAAGGAGATGTACAACCAAAGCTCGTTTGGCTGTACATCTATGGATCACAGGAGTCAGCAGCTCTCTGCTCATGGAGCTGTGAGAACCGAGCGATGGGCGGTGTTCAATTGCCCGGTTGTCAATGTAAAGGCGCCAGATGATAGATGCAGCATCGGATCGATGCTGCATCCACCTAGGTAAGTACAGTATAATACTGGAAAAAAAATTAAACCCATACTTCTCTTTTAAACTGATTTTGACTATGCAACTCTTAAATGGATAATTGAAAATAAGTAAAATGGCTGGGGGATTAGGTGGTTCATGGCTCTTCAAGCCTTCAAATTTACAGTCAAACACAGAGCTGGTGAACCTCAGAGTAGTATGAATGCCCTTTTAGAAGTTCATTGCCTTCCATTGACATTTGCCCTGCTGTGGTCACTTAAGCAGAAAGAGGCATGTGGGACATTAAGAAGGGAGAGATCATTGAGGGAAAGCTATTTTTTTTACATTTCATGTCATAAAGGCTTGCAAATATACCCTTGACTTACTATGTGTTGTGCCACTTGGATTTACTGCTAATCCTAGCCAGTTTTTGCTTCTGTCTAATATTTTGTTTCTACTGGCTTTCTAATTGCTCATACAGCTGTGAGCAGTAATTGAAGGCTGGTAGCAGAGCTTTTTTCTCTGTCATGGGGCACAGGAAGCTACCTGTGAGAGTTGCAAAAAGTGTGCAGGTAAGGTTGCTGGAAATGTCTGGTTTTGGATTTGTCTGAGTTTCACAGATAGTGAGGTACCTAACTATGTTTATGTTTAGTTAGTTCATATTCAATTAGGATTAAATCAGCCCTGACCCTTTTTTTCTTAATTCTTTATTTAAAGCGACAAAAATAAAATACAGAGCCATGAATTTTCATATACCCTAATGCATAGTAAATCTACAGATTCTCAAGGTGCCCTCATATTATGCAGTACGTCAGAGATTTCTGCCCATTAACAATAACACATATCAAATATATAATTTATTGCGTTCACCCACTACGCCTACTCGGCTCTGTGCTTTCTCAAAAAGGAGAAAGAAAAAAAGAGAAAAAAATACACCTAATCAGAGATATTCTATACAATTCTGATAATACATGTATGTCACTTGATACATTTCAGAGCCCCAACAGTTTGTAGTTGATATTCGCTATATTATCTAGTATCATACAAACACCCTCAGGGCTGTTTACAGCAGTAACCCCCAAGTCACAGGTAGACTTATTGGTGTCAATACCAACACACCAAGTATCACCAATCTACATACTATTCCACCTAGTATTTTTCCTATACCATCTTGTTCCAGGATATGCGCTGTTGATGTAATATTTAATATTGCACAAAGTTCCCAGTTTTAGGAAGAACCTAAAACAAAAAAAAACACAGAGAAAAAAAAAAAGACAGAAACCCAAAAAAAAGTAAACAATAAAAGTAACAAAGGATAAAGAAAGAAAAAAGGAGAGAAAGAAAGGAGTAAAAAGAGAGAAAAAAGGAGTAAAAAAAATGTAAAATGTTATGTGCCACTGAGTTATTGCTTATACAAATAAAGGCTAATCAAGGAGTGCCTGATATCTCTGTGATATAGTAAAACGGGTCCATTGACCCCACGTCAAGCTGCTGGGTCTTGGTCAAGAGTAAGGTCGGACACAGCTTTAATTATGGTGCAGATGTCCTTCCAATACTAGCAAATTTGTGGGCAACACCAAAAAATATAAAACAATGTTTCCTTATCCTCCCCACAGCGCCAACCAGTGGAATCATCACTTGGGAACATACGGTGTACTTTCTCCTGGCTCCTGTACCATCTAGTCAATAGCTTATATTCTGATTCCTGCAATCTCTATGATATAGAAGATTTATGTATAAAGATATATAAAGCCTCAGCCTTGACCCTTTTGACAGTAATAGTTAAGTAAAAACTGTCAATATGGCTAATGAAGGAATTAGAACCTTCCCTTTTTCAGTAATGGCTGCAGGAGGTGGAGTCCGACCTTTAGCTTTTGAGAAATGTACAAAACCTTATGGCTACCCCTAATGGTAATGTGGGAATGATAATGTGCTATACCTAGAAATCAGAAAAACTGGATTTTTGTCTTACCGTAAAATCCTTTTCTCTGAGGCAGTGGCGTAGCGTGGGGGGTGCAGGGGGGCGGGCCACACCGGGCGCAACATCTGGGGGGGGGCGCATCCGCAGTGTCACTCTGTCTGTCTGACTATGACATACACAGTTCACACACTGTCTGTGGCTGCCTCCATCTTTAGGCTGGGAGATGTCCAGCGCGGCCGCCCTATGGCTGAAAATGGCGGGGAGGGGCTGGACTGTGCCTCACCTGTCCATTGGTGTAGGGTGGGGTGGCGTTGCAAACCAAGCCCTGCCTATGCCGCCTCTCCTCACTGCTCAGTCAGTGAGTCAGCAGCCTGGCGCTGTCACAAAATGTTTTTTTTTTAATCACCTGATTAGAGCCAGAGGCTCTAATAGGCTTCAAAAAAGGGTGGACCCGGGGCGCAGAGCAGTGCGCACCGAGCCCACCCATTGTGTGACAATAGCGAATGAAAATTCGCTATTGTCACATGGATCCTCCTCCATGTGAATCAGGAAGCGGGTCCGAGACCCGTTCCTGATTGGCCGAAAGGAGGAGGCGGGAGGACTCGAGGAAACGCGGGGAACTGAGGAGAACCCACCACTGCAGGTAAGTCTCTTTGCATTGAAGGGGGCACGCTGGTCACTCTGCATTGAAAGGGGGCACGCTGGTCACTCTGCATTGATAGGGGGCACGCTGGTCACTCTGCATTGAGAGGGGCCACGCTGGTCTCTCTGCATTGAATGGGGGCACACTGGTCATTCTGCATTGAAAGGGGGCACGCTGGTCTGTCTGTATTGAAAGGGGGCACGCTGGTCATTCTGCATTGAAAGGGGGATACGCTGATCATTCTGCATTGAAAGGGGGCAAGCTGGTCTCTCTGCATTGAAAGGGGGCACGCTGGTCTCTCTGCATTGAAAGGGGGCATGCTGGTCATTCTGCATTGAAAAGAGACACGCTGGTCTCTCTGCATTGAAAGGGGGCATGCTGGTCTCTCTGCATTGAAAGGGGGCACGCTGGTCATTCTGCATTGAAAGGGGACATGCTGGTCTCTCTGCATTGAAAGGGGGCATTCAAACTTGTATTTAGATGCATTTTACTTTGAAAGGAGGCACGCTGGTCATTCAAACTTGTATTTAGATGCATTTTACTTTAATTACATCAGTATTTTCATAGCAAACAATACATGTGCTTAGGGGGTAAGGGTTTCTTTAACTAATCTAGTGGAAGAGACTCGAGTGCTAAATCCTGCGGGTTAGGGGGCGCAAATTACTTGCCTTGCCCCGGGTGCTGACAACCCATGCTACGCCACTGCTCTGAGGTTCATCGACAGACACAGCTTCAATTCTTCAGACCATTGGGCTTATGCTCTCGCTCTCTAGGAGTAGGACTAGGCAGAAACCTTTCTGGCTTTGCCCTTGGGGCAGTCCCAAAGGGTATACCATCACTTCCTGCTATAGGACACCAGTTTGTAACAAGCAGTGTCAGAAGAACAAATGACTCAACCCCAACAGAGGGGCAGGTGCTGTGTTTGTCAGTGAACCTCAGAGAAAAGCATTTTACGGTAAGACAAAAATCCAGTTTTCTCTTTTCTTTCACTGACAGGCACAGCTTCAGTTCTTCCGACCATTAGGATGTCCCAAAGCAGTGTCCATATGAGGGGTGAGAAAAAAACACAGCAAATGCAGAATTCCCAACAAGGCTAAACATAGCCAACCAGGTATCAACTGGGAACAACTGGAGCTCACCACCAGGAAAAATGTTCACCCTCAAGAAGCGGAAGCCGCTGCAACCACATCCTGCAAAACTTTGCAGCCAAACGCCACATCCGAAGATGCAAGTACATCCTACTTATAAAATTTTGTGAATGTGTATACAGACGACCAAGTAGCCACCTTGCACACCAGAACCACTGAGGCCTGATGACGGAAGGTCCAGGAGGCACTAAGCCCCCTCGTAGAATGCGCTTTGACAGGGAAAGGAGGAACCTGACCCTTAATGGAGTAGGTTTGCACCACTGTCTGCCTGATCCACTTAGAAATGGTGGCAGCAGATGCGGCCTGCCCCTTACAAGGTCCATCCAACAAACAAAGTGAGTGTCTGGGAGTATCTGTGAGTACCTGAGTGTCAGTGAGTGTAGCGGAGTACCAGAGGGTGAGAAAGTAGAGTTAGGAACTGGGATCGTACCTGACAGGGGCAGGCCGGGGCCTGCACAGAGGAGGGCGGAGTAACGGAGGTGCAGGCATCAGAGCAAAGTAGATGGGTGACAGGAAGGGTAGAAGGGAAAAAGGCAAGGAGGCCGATCCTGGGCTGGAGCACCCCAATAAATACGCCCCATTGCGTGATGTTGGGGAAACCAGTCAGGGACCAGCATTGCTGGAGCAGAGCGACACCCCTAGCTGCCAGGGGAAGAACTCCTCCAGTGAGGCCGGGAGAAAGGGAAAGGAAAGACAGGTGCTTGTGGTAGGGGACTCAATCATTAGAAGGACAGACAGGGAAATCTGTCACAAAGACCGTGAGCGCCGAACAGTCTGTTGTTTACCAGGCGCTCGTGTTCGGCACATCACGGATCGGGTGGACAGATTATTGGGTGGGGCTGGGGAAGACCCAGCGGTCATGGTACACGTGGGTACCAATAACATAGGCAGAGGAAGATGGAGAGTCCTAAACGATTTCAGGGACTTAGGCGCTAAGTTGAGGAGTAGGAACTCCAAGGTAGTATCTTCAGAAATACTACCCGTACCTCGAGCCACACCAGAGAGGCAGCGGAGATTAGGGAGGTTAACAAGTGGCTGAGGAGCTGGTGTAGTAAGGAGGGTTTCGGGTTCCTGGAGAACTGGGCCGACTTCTCAGTCAGCCACCGGCTCTTTGGAAGGGACGGATTGCACCTAAATGGGGAGGGTGCTGCCGTACTGGGTGAGAGGATGGCCATAAAGTTAGATGGGCTTTTAAACTAGGTGACGGGGGGAGGGTACAGATGTAGAATTAGCCAGCGGGGAGCAAGATTCAGAGCGCACAATTGGGGACATTAGCGGTAGGGTGTTTATAGCTCCTAAACCCAAGGTGGGTATGGGGAAAAATCACAAGAGCAGCCTAAAAACAACATCAAACGAGGATATATGCAACCGGTAAAAATTACGAGGTTTTTATACCAATGCCAGAAGCCTGGCCAACAAGATGGGAGAGCTGGAGCTACTGATGTTTGAGGAGGACTAGGTTTGACAGCTCTCATGATTGGATGGCGACCATTCAGGGGTATTCCCTTTATCGCAGGGATAGAGAAGGTATGTCTGTATATTAAGAACAGTGTACAGGTAAATATGAGGGATGATATTAATAATGGAGCTATGGATGAGGCAGAATCCCTATGGGTAGAACTTAAAAGGGAATGCACTATAGGGAAGGTAATAGTGGGCGTATGCTATAGGCCCCCCAACCAGAGGGAGGAGGGTTAGGCGGACCTCCTTTTACAGATAGGATTGGCAGCAAGGATGGGAAATGTCATTATAATGGGGGACTTTAATTATTCAGTTATAGGCTAGGCAGAAAGAACCGCGCATTCAGCCAAGGCTCGGCAGTTCCTAAATGTTTTGCAGGACAATTTTATGGGTCAGATGGTGAATGCACCGACAAGAAACAATGCGGTACTAGACCTACTGATTACCAAAAATACAGACCTGATCACGGATATAGAAATATGGGGCAACTTAGGAAATAGTGACCATAGGTCAATAAGTTTCAGTATTAATCATAGTAATAGGAAACACAAGGGTAATATAAGGACACTAAATTTCCCAAAACTGCACTCTCTGCTAGAAAATATCAAATGGGATAGAACCCTGGAAACAAGGAACACGGAGGAAAAATGGGAGTGCTTCAAGAGCATACTAAACAAAGGGATTGGCCAGTGCATTCCAAAGGGAAATAAATTTAAAAGAGCAAAACGAAACCCTGGGTGGCTAAACTCCAACATAAAAATGCATATTAATACTAAAGAAAAGGCCTTCAAAAAATATGAGGCTGAGGAGTCATTGGCAGCATTCAAGCATTACAAAGAGTGTAATAAGAAATGTAAAGACGAAATCAAGGCGGCTAAAATAGAACACTAGAGACATATAGCGGAAGAGAGTAAAAAGAACCCCAAGAAATTCTTTAAGTATATTAACAGTAAGAAAGCGAGGCCAGAACACATTGGCCCCACAAAAGACGACAAAGGAAATATGGCCACTAAGGACAGAGAAAAAGCGGAAGTGTTAAATAATTTCTTCTCTTCAGTCTTCACAAAAGATTCGGGGGGGCTACACTAACCCAGCTTGTAAGGCTAAACTAAATAATACACCTCAGGAAGTACCGCCATGGCTAACAGAAGATAGACTTAGAACTAAACTATAGAAACTTAACATACTGTAAATAAATCACCGGGACCGGATGGCTTGCACCCGAGGGTTCTTAAAGAGCTCAGCCAGGTGATTGCCAGACCATTATTCTTGATCTTTAAGGATAGTCTACAGACGGGTATGGTGCCAGCTGATTGGAAAAAAGCCAACATGGTACCAATATTTAAAAAAATGCCCGAGATATATCCCGGGTAACTATAGGCCGGTCAGCCTAACATCAGTAGTCTGCAATATTTTGGAGGGGATGTTAAGGGACCACATATCAGACATTAGTAATGAAAACTGTATTATTAGTAGTATTCAGCATGGATTCATGAAAAATCGTTCTTGCCAAACCAATCTATTAACCTTCTACAATGAAGTGAGCTGCCACCTAGATAAAGGTAAGCCTGTGGATGTGGTTTATCTGGACTTTGCAAAGGCCTTTGACACCGTTCCCCACAAACGCTTACTGTACAAACTAAGGAAGGTAGGTATGGACCATAGGGTGAGTACCTGGATAGAGAACTGGCTCCAGGGGAGAGTACAGAGGGTGGTGAATAATGGGGAGTACTCGGATTGGGTGGTAGTGGAAAGTGGGGTCCCCCAAGGTTCTGTCCTGGGGCCAATCCTGTTTAATTTATTCATAAATGATCTAGAGGAGGGGATATCGAGTTCAATCTCAGTATTTGCGGATGATACTAAACTAAGCATGCCAATATCTTCTATGCAGGATGTGGAAACCTTACAAGCGGATCTGAACATAATAATGGGGCAGGCAACTACATGGCAGATGAGGTTTAATGTTGAAAAATGTAAAGTAATGCACTTGGGCGTCAGAAATACGAAAGCAAGCTACTCACTGGGGGGGAAACCTCTGGGTGAGTCTAGGATGGAAAAAGACCTGGGGGTACTGGTAGACAACAGGCTTGGCAGTGGCATGCAATGCCAAGCCGCTGCAAGCAAAGCCAACAGAATACTGGCATGTATAAAAAAGGGGATTCACTCCAGAAATAAAGAGATTAGGAAGGATGTGCTGGAACTGGAGAGAGTCCAGAGAAGGGAAACAAAAATAATTAGGGGAATGGAGGGCATCGGCTATGAGGAAAGACTACAAGCACTGAACTTATTCTCTCTGGAGAAGAGACGATTGAGGGGGGATATGATATCAATGTACAAATACTGTACTGGTGACCCTAGCATAAGGAACAAACTTTTCAGAAAAAGGAAATACAATAAGACATGTGGCCACTCACTAAAACATGAGGAAAAACGGTTTAACCTTAAAATACGTAGGGGGTTCTTCACTGTCAGAGCAGTAAGGATGTGGAATTCTCTTCCACAAGCAGTCGTATCAGCAGGGAGCATCGATAGTTTCAAAAAACTATTAGATTGGCACCTTAAAGACCACAACATACAGGGGTATACAATGTACGGTTAACAGCAAACACACGCACACATCATAGGTTGAACGGGATGGACTGGTGTCTTTTTTCGACCTCACAAACTATGTAACTATATATGTAACTAAAGAATCGGATTTCCTAATCGGTTCAGTCACCACCAGGTAATCCCGGATCGACCATACCACATCTAAGGAATGTAAGGCAATTTCCTTAGGATGTTTAGGCTTAGGACATAGGGACGGTAGCACAATGTCTTCATTCAAGTGAATCCCCGAGACAACCTTAGGAAGGAACGCCTGACAGGGTCGTAACACCACTTTGTCATTATGAATCACTAAGTAAGGTGATTGACAGGAAAACGCAGCCAACTCTGACACAGGTGTAATGGCCACTAAGAAAGCCACCTTCTGCGACAGAGTGAGCAGAGGAATTTCCCAAATGTTTTCTAAGTAAGACCTTTGAAGTACCGACAGAACCAAATTGAGATCCCACGGAGGTACCAGGGATCACACCGGAGGAGTCAGATGGTGAACTACCTGCACAAAAGTGGAAACCAAAAACTTAGCCGCCAACGGCCTTTGGAAAAAAATGGCCAAGCTGGAAATCTGGCCCTTGATGGTGCTCAGGGCTAAACGTTGATCTACACCCAATTGTAGAAACTCCAACAGGCGAGACACAGAAAAGGAGCGGGGAGAAACCCCCCGAGACTCACATCAAGTAATATATGCCTTCAAAACTCTATGATAAACCTTCCTGGAAGTAGATTTCCTAGCCTTCAACAGCGTAGGAATCATAGACTCCGACAGCCCTCTGTCTTTCAGCACCTGGCTTTCAATAGTCTTGCCGTTAAAGCCAGTGACCATAAAGCAGGATGGAAGATTGGTCCCTATGACAGAAGATCTTCCCTGAGAGGTAGGTTCCAAGGGACGTCTGCTACCAGCCTTACCAGGCCTGCATACCAAGATTGGCGAGGCCAGTCTGGTGCCACCAGACTGACTGGAATTCCTTCTACGTCGATTCTGCATAGCAGTCTCAAGAGAAGTTTTATTGGAGGAAAAAAAGAGGAATATGATCCGAAGCAAACACAGCCTCCATCCCTAATGGTTAATGCAAACAGAAAACCGAGGTTGTGGGACTTTAAATGAGGCAGGTCACAAACTAAGATATACAAAATTTGAATATAAATATAATAATTTATTATACATACAGTAATTGATACAAATGTTGACATCAGTTACAAATATGATGCAGACATGTATACAAGAAAGGCTGACACAAAAAAAATGCATATAGTAAAAACATTGTTATAATAGTAAGATATATTCAGTAAAAACGTACATGGTCGCTAAATGTTGCATCTATGTGTCTAGATAGCTCGTGTTTCATGGATCCCTGTCCGCTCATCAGAGCTTAAAGCCAAAGAATTACCTGTAAATGTATAATATGTAGGTTTGTATAGAAATACACGAAATGTAAAAAAAATAAAATATTGCCTCGTCACTTACACATGTCGGCATCAAAAATATACCCAGCATCTGGGGGGGTGGGAAGAAATGAACGCGCCAGGGCAGACGTCTGATCCGGAGCCATGGCAAGGATGAACCACCAAGTCCAAAGGGGAGGGAAGAGAAGGTAGGGCAGTCGGAGGGCAAACCAAGACATATGGAACCATTCCCGTGAGGAGTGAACATACATGTGGACAGGTGCTAATCTAAAAAAAAAAAAATATATATATATATATATATATATATATATAAGCATTAAAAAGGTGAAAAATATATGGTAATAAGTAGAAAGGTAGAGATTAGTATCTAATAATGTGTTCACCAAAGCCATGGGAAATTCAAAGGTACTGAGGGAGATCGGTGAAAGACAACAAACAGTGCTCAGTGACCAAAGGATGAAATGAAGGAAAAGACCATGGTGCATGGTGAAAAGAACAAAACAAACTAGAAGAGCAAAGAGTATGACCAAATATATGAACAAAGTGAGAAATATAGTGCGATGAGGGTGACCAAGACCCCACAAAAGATCGTACCAGTAATGTAACTCCTGGATCAACTGATCTGCCAGGTCCGCCAGCATAGAAGGATGTTGACTCCCCTCCAGATCCTGGCGCAAAACCTTAGCCCATTCCATTAAGGTCTGGGATACCAAGGTGGTAGCAAACACTGGTCTTAAATTTGAACCAGCCACAGTGAAAAGGTACCCGATCAGCGCCTCAGCTCTTTTGTCCACGGGGTGCTTAAAGACAGGGAATCTTCCACCGGAAAAAGTATGGTCTTATTTAGCCTGGAAACTTGAGAGTCCACCGACAGTGGAACCATCAGTTTCATCAGAAGAGACTCCTCAAAGGGATATCTTCTAGCAAAACGCTTAGGTATTCCAACCATGCTTTTTGGGGAACCCAACTGACTAGTGACAATCTCATCAAAATAGGCAGGAAAGGGAAAAACCTTATTCACCTTGGAAGATTTGCAGGTGCCAAAATGCACTGGCAGTAGCTGAGTCCTCCAACTTTAAAGTTTCCCACACTGATACAATCAGGGCCTCCAGCAGCGCTTTTTCATGTGCGGCTGCGGAGGAGGAGGACTAATCCTCACTATTAGGTCACTCAGCGTGCACGGATGCAGACCCAGTGGGCTGACTCTCGTCCGCGGCGGCCAAATCCACCTCAGAATAAGCAGAGGATACAGGTGAAGGCGGGGGGCGCTTCTTGCCAGGTCTCCTTTGCAGGGCCATATCTACTTTGGCTACTAGTGACTGCAGGGCTGCCGTCATGGCTGCCAGGGCAGACTGATATCCAGAGTGTCCCACAGCTTCCAGGAGTGGATCGGGTGGTGAAACAAGCTCTCTAGGCTCCATGACCATAAAGGGTTAAGCGGAACCACGCTGCTCAGCAAAGTAAAATTTATTAAAATAAAAAAAAACAGAACAAATCCATCACGTTAATCTCATATAGCCATGGAAGGACAGGGATGGCTGTAATAAAATATAAAAATATTACCCAAGCTCAAGCGCTATATTTTATATCCAGGAGCTGGGGTCTGGTGTGCTGGCTGGGGCGTTCAACTCCCAAGGTAGTCTAAATCGGTGTTTCTCAACTCCGGTCCTCAGGGCACACTAACAGGCCAGGTTTGCAAGAAAACTGAAATACATCACAGGTGATATCATTTGCTGCTCAGTGATTGCAGTATTCTAGTCTGCATCTCCCCAAGGCAATACTTATAATCTGGCCTGTTAGTGTGCCTTGAGGACCGGAGTTGAGAAACACTGGCCTAAATCAATGAGATTAAAGCTGACTTTAACCTTATTGATGGCTGTAATAAACCCTCAAAAGGATATAGTCTCTTCAATGCCAGAAATAAAAACAGCGGGAAACCTTATCTGTGGCCCAAAAAATTGGTAAACGAGTTCCAAATGAGGTAAAAGTGTTCCTTATAATGAATAGGAATATTTTCTCTTAGATACTTGGACAAACCACAGTTATTCAGAATGACATTGTAACTGAACTTGGCATCAGGCTGACCATACCCAGAGCAAATTTCTTTCCTGCAACCACGGGTAGCAGGAAAAAATTGCTCAATTCTGCCATCAACGCAGAGAGTGTTGATGCGGGAATCCCTCCTGCCAGCCCATTGTCTTCTCCTAGTGGGAGGGGGGGGGGGAGGAAGGGGAAGCCAAGCCAGCAATGATAAGACAGTGATTATCATTAGCGGCTATAGCAGCCGCTATAATATAATGTGATAATTGCAAAAGAATTCGGCAAGTTGAACTCGTTCAACTTGGTACATTCAGCCTGAGCATTAATGGTTCTAATCTGGATTCAAACCGTGTATGGCCAGCCTTAGGATTAATCTTATTCCATTAAGAATACCTGAAAATAGGCAAGAAACTGTTGTAGAAGAGATAAGAAAAATGTTGGTATTAATAGAGGAATCCCAAAGAGAATTCCAAAGCCAAATGGAAGCTTGACATTTTCAATTACTTTAGAAAATTGAATGGTGTATCCAAATTTGTTGCTTACCCTATGCCTTGGGCTGACGAACCTACTTTGTACAAATACAAAAAGGTAAAAAAACATTCAAGAAAAGGGCCCCTATTTTATGCGTCTCAGGGTGACATGGGAAAAACACCATTTCCTCAAGTTACATTCTACAGAGATGCCTTTAAAGCCTACGTTTTTTTTTTTTTTTTTTTTAAATCCGTCATCAAAAAACCTTCATATACACAGTCCTATACCCACAGTTGATCCAGAAGGTGGCAAAAAACCCTCAATAAAGCAAAGTCCAATTTGCTGCAGTAGGGGGGAAAACCCTTCCTGATCCCACCAGGAGGAAAATCTGATATTCCTTGGATCAACAATTTCTGGTGTTAATACCTATAAATAATATTAACCAGTTAAATTTTGTCTATTTAGGAATGTATCCACCCCTTTTTCTAAAAAAAATCTACTGAGCTGGACAGAACTAGTTCTGAGGGAGTCTATTATACAGCTCTTACTCTAAAGAAAAATAAGCCTTTCTGTATGTGGAGGTTACATTTATTTTCTTTCAGATGTAAAGAGCACCCCTTATCCTATATAAAGACCTGAAAGTGAATAACTCAACACCAAGTTTACTATATGGGCCACTATTGTATTGATACATGGTGATCATATCCCCCCTTAGTTGCCTCTTTTGAAGTGAGAATAAATCAAAGAGGAACTTCACTTGCCACCCCCCCCCCCCCCTTCCATGCTTACCAGGTGGCCTGTTGCTTCCATTTCTGATAATATCTACCCAGAGGATCCTGTGTTATCCTGCAGAGATCCTCTGGTTCTCTGCCACCTCTCAGTTCCTCCCTGCCATATTGCTTATGACCTCATCAAGAGGTATGCTGGCTCTTCCTGGTTTAGCTGGCACATCTCCTAAGGATGCGGCGCTAGGCAAACCCCCTCAATCCTTTGTGAATTAAGCACTATGCCTCCTAGGATATGCACATCACATATCCCAGAGAGGACAATGCTGGTCATTTGCCTATGCAAATGACGTGAAAAAAAATAAATAAATAAACAAACAACAAAAGAAAGACAGTCCTAATCTGGTAGCTGAGGGGAGCAAGGGTACATAGGAGGAAAGTGTTTTGCTGAGGGTGAAGATCCTCTTTAAGTTTAGCTAATCTTTCCCCATAGTTTTGTGCCTCCATTTCTCTTATCTGTTTACCCTTCTCTGTACTTTCTCCAGTTCTCCAATATCCTTGTTGTGAACTGGTGCCCACATTCAAGAGGTCTTACTAAAAATTAGTACAGGGGTAAAATGTTTCTCTCTTTTTCTCTCTCTTGAGTCTATACCTCTTTTAATACAAGAAAGTATTTTGTTGGCTGTAGAAACTGCAGCTTGGTGGGACACTGTGGGACATATTACTGTGTCAGCTAACCCACTCATCTTGGTATTACCAATTATGTTGAGGCCTCTCGCTATCTTAAACTGTTCATTTTTTTATACTGCCTTATATGCAAGGAGAAAAAGTCTGTTCAATGGAAATATTGGTCTCATTCCTCTTTGTCTGGGTGGAAGGCTGCAATTAAAGTGGAAGTAGACTCTCCTATAATTTCCGGCCAAGGAAGCTGCCATCTTGGCCTCTGTTTAATCTGCAACTGCCATGATGCTGCACATGTGATTTGTTATGACACCAGCCATTGGATGGTTTGACAGTTTGGTTGAGAGCACAAACAATGTGACAGCTAGCATTTCCGGCATGCCAGGAATGTTACCTGTTTTTTGAAACTATCAAATCGATGGGTTTATTTCCCCTTTTAATTAAGTGCTGCCATTGTATATGTAGCAAGGTTTCCAGGCCTGTGGCCTGATGTGGGTCTGCCATCAGTACCGGTACTCTCTCCAGCCCATGTGAGCTGTGACCCTGGGTGTGACAACTGAAGCAGCGACAACTCCAGCATCTTTGTTTGTGGTTTTTATTTGTTTTAAAGCCAATGGGAGAAGGGAATGAGTGGGATACTCCTTGAGGCTTGAACTAATTACATGTGGGACTTTGCTCTTGAAAAATGCCCATTGGTGCTTCCTTGACACCAGCCGGCGCCAGCCAACGCTCACTAACGCTGTATATAGCCTGTAGAACACGAAAGTGCTGAATCCTCGACTATGAGTCCAGAAGATCCAGGACTGAGAACTGTAGAACTCCTGACACTATTGTGCTGTGGAAGTCACTGAATACTGTCCCCCGCCTTGGCTAGCTTGAGGTAGTATGAAATAGAACTCTGTATAGCTGTACTTGCAACTGGCACACTCTGTACAATTCAGGGCCCAACCGCAGGTGCCCCCTTTCACTTGAATTCTTCAGGGCCCACTGACTATGTACCCCCTCTGTAACTTCAGGGTCCTCAACCTAGGTACCTCCTTTCACTAGCTGGCACTGGATCCCAGAACCTCTTCCGGAGTTGTCCCCTCTAGCTTCAGGCAGACCCCCAGGGGCAATCCGCAGTATTCACAAACTGTGTAGGCTTTCCTGGGACTGGACCCCTCTCTCTCTCCGCAGGCTCTCTTGGCACACCGGATCCCCTCAGCTCACTCAGCACGCTCTGGACACTCAGGCAACACCCCGAGACATCCACCTTCCTCAGACAGGGGGAGAGACAGCCGCACTCTCCTTCCTGGGACTCTGCTCCTGCCAAAGACACCCTGTCATGCACTTCCCCCAAATTTATACCCACTCCCAGAATCCTTTGCAGCCTAATCTGCCTTCTGGAGTAGTTACATGCTGGCATGTGTCCCCTGATTGGGCTTCCCACACTGCCCTATTAGAAGCCTCTCACAGGAGCCATTTGGGATACTTCTCCCTTCAGCAGGCACATCTGGAAGCCCTGACACCCTACCTAACAAATCACAGCCCTGCTGTTAAGCAGACAAGGCCCACTATATCTTTACCTAGCACCTACCTGTAGGGTGCTACATATAAAATTACCAGGCTTATATGTCCCAAAAAAGACAAATAAAAAAAATAAATTAACTAGCTGGATTGACATCTCAGGTTTAACAATATTATGTGCTTATCCAAGTCTCTTTTAATTTGTCAGTGTCCCACTCAGGAATGTTAGGCCTTAGTGAACTTTGCTTGCATTAAGTGGTCACTTATTTCTGTGTAGTAGACATTCTAAACACATCATGCTAAGTATTATTCCTTTTCCCCTAAACCTAAAAATGTTTTTTTATATGTTTTCCCCTCTGATACTCCACCGCTGCTATAGCTCTTCTTTTACTGTGGTCTCCTACCAATTGTACTAATGCTGTATATATGCCTTCTTCCTGTACCCAATTATATATAGCCACTGGAGGTGACTACTGTACCTGCTTTTTATTGATCATCCCAATATATGCTGTACATTTTTATACACTATTGTCACTGTCTGTACCTGTTTTCTTAAAGGACTAAATTACCATTTTTTTCTAAAAGAAAAAAAAAACCTAATTTGCCACATGGCTTGTAGTGCATACCACTAATAACAATAGACCACTCAGAGTATGAATCATTGATAACACCTCTGAATATGGTCTTTTAGCTAGTTTTCTATCTATTTTAAAAATGGATTTTCTAAGCCTGTAGACTTTAACTTACATATTAGCCATGTGTGGGGAACTGTGGCAAACACTTTTGCAAAATCCAAGTATACTATATCCACAGCCACTCCTTTGTCTGGGTTTTTGTTTACTTCCTTGTAAAAAGAAAAAACTTTTTACGTGATCTTTTTTATTAAACTCTCAAGTATCTTCCCAATTATAGAAGTTAAACTAACCAGTCTGTAGTTAATTGATAAAGACTTTTTCCCGTTTTAAATATTGGCACCACATTGGCCTTATGTCTATCCAGTGGTACTTTGCAAGTCATTAACCGCTTGCTGCCAAATTACGTACCTGGTATGTCATTTGACTTTAAGTTGTTGTACTGGGATGATGGCTGCAGCTGCAGGCATCACCCCAGAACCATTTTTTAGAGTCGACGGTCAGCTCTCTTTTAATAGCAATCAAAGTGGCTAACTAGTCACTCAATTGCTATTACAAGTAGCGGGAGAGGTCCCCCCATTCCGTGGCTCCCTCTGGCTCTCCTGTCCCACCGGGAGATCTGAGCTACTAGCAGGCACATCCACCGGCTAGTTGGAGACCCATACAAAGCCAGATTTGGTAGACGGTACTCTGCTATAGTAACCTGAAAGTGATGACATGACATCACTTCCATTTTACCTGGCTGTCAACCGTGTTTTTTAAAAAAACAAATGTATTCAAAAATGCAGATTTAGGCATTTTGAAAGCTTTTAAGTGCAAAGGAGGGATTTGGGGTCTTATTGACCCCAGATCCCTCCATAAAGAGTACCTGTAACGTGCCTCTTGCTGTCACAAGGACGTTTACATTCCTTGTGACAGCAATAAAAGTGATAAATAAAAACATTTTTTTTAGCACAAGTGTGAAAAAATAAATCATTAAAAAAAACAAAACAAATTAAAGTGCCCCCGTCCCCCTGTGCTAGCAAGCAAAGGTGAAAGTGTGCGTGGTCCTACACGCAAACAGAGATTGCCCCACTAATGTGAGGTATCGCTGTGAACATGTATCTCATGGACATCATGGACAGTAATTCGAGTACTCAATCTCCTCTGTAGATATAAAGTGTTAACCTTTAAAGGCTTTTAAAGCGTCCCCTATGGATAGTAAAATTGATGTTGTTTTTTGCCATTGCAACATGTTTGATATCTATTTACTCAGCGTGACTTCATCTTTTATATTTTACAGAAAAATTGGGTTATGTATTGTGTTTTTATGACTTCCTGATGACGCTACCCAGCGAAATACATTGTGGTCTGTTTAACATCTAAGCTTCCGGTTTATCCAGTGACGTCACTTTCTGCACTATCATGGAACGCACACCGGCCACGGCCTCTGGAGTGTCTAGGTGAAGGGTGAGCGAGTCAGCTGCTTCACGGAGGGAGATGCAATTTATACTTTGGTGGTTCTTACTGCCGGTCTGGGCACTTCTCTTTGTAAGCTCATTACCTTGAGATTGTTTTATTGGCTCCTCAATAAAACGGAGTTGCACTGTTATCTGTTTATGTCCTTTGCTTTTATATACATCTCGTTTGTTGGAGAGGAGAGAGAACGTTGTTTATGAGATTTGGCACCCAGTTATTTAGAAAGGCGATTTAGGTCCCAGTGGCCTGGGACCTTCTGGTGAGCATTTTAGTGTGGATTGGCTCACAAGGTGGAAAGGTTAACAATCAACTCTACAGGCACGGTGTTGGTCTTTGGGCAGACCATTTACTTCTATTTTATGGCATATGGACTATATTTATCTGTCCAACACTCATTTATATGTTGAACTGTTTTATTCACTATTTACATCTTACATGTTGAACTGTTTGATTCACTATTTACATTTTAGTTTATTTATGCACATGAGCACAGCGATTTGTGTATCATGCTTAGTGTATGATAATTATATTATATTGTGTTTTTGACACTCACTTATGTAATTTATGCACGTTGACACTTTACAGTTACACTTTGATAATAGTGTCTTATTTTATATGTATTTTTTGAATCACTTTATGGATATTTAGTCCATAGACAATAAAAAAAAACTATATTATTTTTAATTTTCGGAGTCTATGCACATTTACGGATGCACTTATAACCAAATAGCGTTTTACTTTTATTTTTTTCACGTTTTTCTGTGTTTTTCACATTTAAAGGGGCAGCAGTTTCTAATACAGAGGTTTTTTTGGAGTTGGGTATTAGGCACCTTCACACATTTTGCATTGTGTTTTTATGTATTAAGATTTAAAATAGTGTCTTTTTTCCACAAAAATTGCACTTGAAAAACCGCTGCGCAAATACCGTGTGGCAAAGAAAATTGCAAACCCACCAATTTGTTCTCTAGGACCTCTGCTTTAAAAAAATATATATATAATGTTTGGGGTTTCTAAGTGATTTTTTGGAAAAACAAAAAAGTCCCTAAAAATTAGAAACAATTTTCTTTGAAATATCAGAGCTGAACTCTTTGAGGACATGTAGGTGTACACCATCTGATCCAGGTGCTTTATTCACCTTCATTTTGTCTCAATACTATCCCCATTATGGACTTGAGCTTCCCAATTTTTCTTTGTATAAACAGAGCTAAAGAAGGTATTTTCTGTAATACATTTGCCTTCTCTTGGTCCCCAGTCATGAACTCTGAATTATCTTGTAAAGGGCATGTTCAGATTTCACTTTTTCTCTATTAATATATTTGAAGAATTTTATGAAATTTGTCCTAATTTCTTCTGCAAACTGCCATATGTTTTGAATTTTTGAAGCCCTGATTTCCTTTTTAAATATTCAGTTAAATTCCTTGTAAATGTGGTGTGGGGTGCGCTAGACAACAAATAAATAATGAATATATAACATATATCTATGTGTGAACCAAATCAACAAAAGTAAATATATATAACATATATCAATCTGTGAAGCCAATTGATAATGCAAATCAATTGGTGCATAAACATAAAAGTTCATAAGTGTCCATAAATATTGTGCAGGGGAGTAGAATTGTATTCTATCCAAATAATATGTGTATCCACCACCGAGTGAAATTCATCCTTACCAAATGGAAATAAATAAGGTGCAACTATATTTTCTTGTGCTGAAAAAATATCCAATCTCCTTGTGAACAAACACCACGTGTAAATCACCAAGAATTAGCCTCTTACCAGATGGTAATAGGTATGCACTTGTTCAGTGAAACCACCGCCTTGCTTCCTCTTTAAAATCCTGAAGTGGGATGTAGAACCGCTCTACCTTTCTTTCTCCACTAGATGGCAACGAGTACCAGCAAGAAACACAGCCTCATCCTTCTTTACAAGCTCACAAAACCACTGTGTATTAAAGGAAAAAAGAGGACTAATAGTGTATTACCCTTGAGATTTATTCAAAAAACAGTTGATAATGCACTTACAATTAGATGTCTTGTATTCAGCATAAACATAGGCATACGAATTCCTGCAAAGGCTTGCGGCCGGCTGCAGCACGGACCGCAAGTTGTGTGTGACGTGTGCACCTCCTAATCTGACCGGTTTCTTCCCATAGGACTTCTACTGAGACAGGAGTACTGGCGCATCGTCACTTCCGCTTTATTTATACAGGTGGAAGCAGATTGTCTAACTTCCGGTGTCTGCAGAGCAGGTAGTATAAAAACATCGATCCATAGCACATCCTGGTGACACAGGAAGTAAACACTTCACTTCCTGTCTGCACAGGAAGCAAACACTTTACTTCCTGTCTGCAGAGCAAGTGTCTGCAGAGCAGGTATGCTCTGGAACTTCTGGCTGATAGCAATTTAAGGCAAATTACTTAAATATGGGTAACTTTCCTTGTGTTAAAAGGAATGTATAAAAACATACTTTATTATTTGTTAAAAACAAATGTATAAAAACATCGATCTATGGCACATCCTGGTGACACCGGAAGTAAACACTTTCCTTCCTGTCCTACAACACACTGCTTTAGGAGCGTAGTGGGAAAGGGGTGACACCGGAAATATGTGTATAATAAAATGTATTGAACTATATTAAACCATATGCTCCAATACAAATTTAAAATAAATGTTAAAAGATAACTAAAATATAAAACCTGCCAAAATATATGTGGGGATCAACAGTTATTAATGTGTGCGTTTATGTCCCACTCTATGTTGAGTCCCCGGGGTCTGGAGCAGCCGAGCTCATATTTCCAGAAGGTTTCCTCCTCAGATTGCTCCCCCTCCAGTGTGGTGTATATTTCTCAATAACAATGATTTTTAACCTCTTGGGATTTTTTCTGTGACATTGGGCGAAGTGTTGAGATACACTATGCCCAGGAAAAGCTTTGTGTATGTTGGTCAGATGTTCTCCAATACGTATGGCGGCAGTACGTATGGTTCTTCCAACATACTGGTAATTGCACTCACACTGTAAAAGGTATACAACCCCTTTCGTATGGCAGGATATCCAGGGTAGGTTCCAGTTTTTCCACCCATACCTATTATAAGCCGACTGATAGGAACGGCTTTATAGCCCTGGACAGCTGTCACCATCCAGCCTGGCTCAGATCTGTACCCAAATCACAATTCAGAAGAGTCAGAAGAAATTGTACCGACAGCCAAATATTACGGAAACAAGCTATGGTCCTGAAAGAAAAATTTCTGGAAAAAGGCTACAAACCAGAAGTGCTAGAGAAAGAAATTCAGACCCTGGAGTTAGTTGAGCAAAGAAGTTTGATACAACCTAAGGAAGTTCAGAACCCAGGAAAAACCAGTTCCAAGTTTGAATTTGCTTTCATTACGAGATTCTCACAAAACTACAAGTGGCTAAATCATGCATTCCGGAAACACTGGGGAGTCCTACAGAAAGATAAAATTTTAGGACCCATGCTACCAGAAGTTCCACCTATCATTTACAGGAAGGCACAGAACTTACGAGATCTGGTAGCCCCCAATCCCATTGATCCTCCTACCATCCCAAAATTTTTTCCTGATATGAAGGGCTTCTTTCCCTGCAGGAGTTGCAGAGTGTGTAAAGAAGCTCAAACTATCAGGACTAATAAATTTCATTCAACTGTGACAGGTAAAGAGTACCCCATTAGAAATTTTATTTCCTGCCATACGAAAGGGGTTGTATACCTTTTACAGTGTGAGTGCAATTACCAGTATGTTGGAAGAACCATACGTACTGCCGCCATACGTATTGGAGAACATCTGACCAACATACACAAAGCTTTTCCTGGGCATAGTGTATCTCAACACTTCGCCCAATGTCACAGAAAAAATCCCAAGAGGTTAAAAATCATTGTTATTGAGAAATATACACCACACTGGAGGGGGAGCAATCTGAGGAGGTCTATATCCAGGAGGGAAACCTTCTGGATATATGAGCTAGGCTGCTCCAGACCCCGGGGACTCAACATAGAGTGGGACATAAACGCACACATTAATAACTGTTGATCCCCACATATATTTTGACAGGTTTTATATTTTAGTTATCTTTTAACATTTATTTTAAATTTGTATTGGAGCATATGGTTTAATATAGTTCAATACATTTTATTATACACATATTTCCGGTGTCACCCCTTTCCGACTACGCTCCTAAAGCAGTGTGTTGTAGGACAGGAAGGAAAGTGTTTACTTCCGGTGTCACCAGGATGTGCCATAGATCGATGATTTTATACATTTGTTTTTAACAAATAATAAAGTATGTTTTTATACATTCCTTTTAACACAAGGAAAGTTACCCATATTTAAGTAATTTGCCTTAAATTGCTATCAGCCAGAAGTTCAGGAGCATACCTGCTCTGCAGACACTTGCTCTGCAGACAGGAAGTAAAGTGTTTGCTTCCTGTGCAGACAGGAAGTGAAGTGTTTACTTCCTGTGTCACCAGGATGCGCTATGGATCGATGTTTTTATACTACCTGCTCTGCAGACACCGGAAGTTAGACAATCTGCTTCCACCTGTATAAATAAAGCGGAAGTGACGATGCGCCAGTACTCCTGTCTCAGTAGAAGTCCTATGGGAAGAAACCGGTCAGATTAGGAGGCGCACACGTCACACACAACTTGCGGTCCGTGCTGCAGCCGGCCGCAAGCCTTTGCAGGAATTCGTATGCCTATGTTTATGCTGAATACAAGACATCTAATTGTAAGTGCATTATCAACTGTTTTTTGAATAAATCTCAAGGGTAATACACTATTAGTCCTCTTTTTTCCTTTAATACACGGTGGTTTTGTGAGCTTGTAAAGAAGGATGAGGCTGTGTTTCTTGCTGGTACTCGTTGCCATCTAGTGGAGAAAGAAAGGTAGAGCGGTTCTACATCCCACTTCAGGATTTTAAAGAGGAAGCAAGGCGGTGGTTTCACTGAACAAGTGCATACCTATTACCATCTGGTAAGAGGCTAATTCTTGGTGATTTACACGTGGTGTTTGTTCACAAGGAGATTGGATATTTTTTCAGCACAAGAAAATATAGTTGCACCTTATTTATTTCCGTTTGGTAAGGATGAATTTCACTCGGTGGTGGATACACGTATTATTTGGATAGAATACAATTCTACTCACCTGCACAATATTTATGGACACTTATGAACTTTTATGTTTATGCACCAATTGATTTGCATTATCAATTGGCTTCACAGATTGATATATGTTATATATATTTACTTTTGTTGATTTGGTTCACACATAGATATATGTTATATATTCATTATTTATTTGTTGTTGTAACGTTCATGCGTTTTTGTTAATGGATGGATTTTCAGCTGCAGAATTATCACACTCAGTAGCCTTGTAGAGATACTGTTGAATAAACCTATCCAACTCTCAGGACTTCATCACGGTGTACAGCCTGTTATGCAATATACATATACTCAATCAGATGTTTTAGTGGAGGGATAGAACATATGAGAATGTATAGATGAGAGACAGGTTGTATGGTGATTACTAGGAGTAATATTAGGAGAGTTGCAGGTGATGGTAAAGCAGATAGGTTCTGATGTCTAGTATAGTGCAGATGGTAAGAGGACACAGATGGAGTATACTTAGACAGAGTAACCTAGTGCAAGGATAGTTGAAGGTAGTCCCAAGAGCTAACAGTCTATGCAGATGGTATGGAATAGATAGATAGATAGTCCTGGTAATTGCAGTAGATGACAGTAGGAGATTGGTTAGTAAGGAATCCCCTGTGGGGTACTTATCACTTAGATAGGTTAGTAGTAACAATGTCCATAGATAGAGAGGTGATCCCGTAGCGAGATACGGATCAGCAGCGAGGTTCCGGCGTCAGTTCAGCAAAGGAAATGTCAGCAGCTCCGACTTCACAGGAGAAGGTGCGGTGAACATGTGGTTTGAACGAGCGATGAGTGAGAGAAAGCCGGCGATTGAAATAGCCGCTCATAGCGGCGCTCGGCAATGATGTCAT
Source organism: Pelophylax lessonae (assembly GCF_965119305.1). Classification (NCBI taxonomy): domain Eukaryota; kingdom Metazoa; phylum Chordata; class Amphibia; order Anura; family Ranidae; genus Pelophylax; species Pelophylax lessonae. Next base: position 156,693,773 of record NC_138773.1, read on the forward strand.
CCGGTCTTAAAGGTATATGCGTCTCTTGTTACACAAGATGGGACGCAATTAGCAAAGGAGAAATATGGAACAAGGGTACCAGAGGTACCAGAACATTACAGTTGTTTAGCGCACCCCACACCACATATACATTTATCTATATTCAAAAGCACTGAATACCGGGAGCAGCTTCAACACACTATCAGCGCACCTATCCCCCCTTACAAAATTCCTTGTAACTTTAAAATTATGACAGTGTTCTTTCATTTGCATATTTTCAATGCCCTTTTCTTAATATTAAAACCTTTTTAACTTTGGATGTGAGCAATGCAGGTTTCATTTTAAGCCTTTTAAATGTACTGCCCATGGGAGTATATTTTGCAGTGTGTTTGCATACAGTCGATTTAAAGGGAAACTCCAGTCAAAAATGAAATTGTTCCTAATAATAGTATGTTAAATATCTTTATATTTGATATTATTCATGTTCTGGCTAGCTGCTTGTATAGCTTAGAAAGTCTTATCTAAACTAGACAAACAGCTTCTTCCTGTTCTTCACTAACAATGCTATATCCCTTTATCTGAATTTGCTAAGCTGTTTTTCACTTCCTGAAAAGGTTGTTGGTCTTTCTTAGACAGACATGCCTAGTCTTGCCCAGCCCCACCCCTCTTAGCCTTCACAGAACATAATCTCCTGTCTTCATAGCCTCATCTAGGCTAGCAGCTTCTCCTGAAAGAGAGAGAGGTGGGTGCAATATATAAAAGAAATAAGGTACAAAGGAACATTTGTGAAAGTTTAGAAGGATACAGATCATTTTCTATTGCTCATTACATGTGAGTAATGAGTTTTAGGCTCCATTTCCACTAGTGCGTCTTGTCATGCGACTTTGGACACACAAAGGGCCTAATTCAGTATAAGTTTGGAGTAGAGCTGCTCACTTCTCCAGAAATAACTCCAGCCTAAACTCATTGCATCCTAATTAGGTAAGTGGCTGGAGTTAAACCTTCAACTAGGTGCTTTAGTGAATTTGGAGTTGGAGTTAACTTAGACTGAATTCGGGTTTGGAGTTAACTTAGGCTGAATTTGAGTTTGGAGTTAACCAAATTCCCTTTGTGTTTTTCATAAAAGGAAATTTGTCTATTCTGAATCACTATTACACAGCAATGTCATCTATTATGGTTTATTTTAATTTTAAGGTATAGTTATGTATCTTTTGTGTTTTAACCTTTAGATTTACTAATAGCAGACTACACAGCTGTCTAATTAGCTAAGCTCATAGCCAAAGATTGCTAGGTCATGAGTTCAAGGCCCACCCATGATAACACCTTGTGTGATCACAGTTGTGTGTAATTATTTTTTTTGGCCACATAGTAATACATTGGCTACATCACCTAAAATTGCATGTCAATGGCCATGTATATTCAAGAAACAAACATGCATATGTGCAATTATGAATTTGCCAAGTTTCAGTATTTATTTACAGCTGTCTAAAATTTAAGGAGGTGATGGCACACTTGGGCTTTGAACTCATGCTCTCAGTGTTTATAGCCAGGAACACTAACCACTAAACCATTGAGTTGAGCATGATTACCCCTGGAATATTTATTCCCATTTTTCAATAGTTAACCACTTCCTTACAGGGCAGTTACACCCCTTCCTGCCCAGGCCAATTTTCAGCTTTTTATACTGTTGCATTTTGAATGACAATTGCGCGGTCATGCAACCCTGTACCTAACACAAATGTATGACACTATTTTCATAAAAAAATAGTGCTTTCTTTTGGTGGTATTTGATAACTGCAAGGTTGTTTTTTTATTGGCAAAAAGAAGACCTAAATGTTTGAACCCTAAAAAAATGTGTTTTTGTTTATGTAATAACATTTGGTAAATCAATATGTTTTTTGTTGCACTGACGAGCGCTTGCAGGCACTGACGAGACACTAATATGCAGCACTGATATGCAGCATTGATGGGCATTGATAGGTGGCACTGATGGGCAATAATTGGCACTGGTGGGCAGCACTGATAGATGGGAATGATGGGCAGCACTGATGAGGAGGGCACTAACAGGTTCCCTGAGTCCTGATTGGCATCAATGGTGGCATGGGTGGGCATCCCTGGTGGCTCTAGTGGCATCCCCCAAGGGTCTGCACTGGTAATCAATGCTCTGATTACAAGCACAGACCCCCCCCCCCCACACACACACACACACACACACACACACACACTTACTTTGCATATGAATGCCATTTCTTCACAGCTGAAAGTGGCCCTCACCATGATTAGCCAGTTGATTGTGACCACTTGCTGGAATGTGTGCAAGCCAATTCGGTGTCATGTCTGGTCCAGGGCGAACGCCAATGTGCCATTTGCAATTTATTGTAAAGAGATTTTGCTTTATTTTAAAAATGTTGCACACAGACAACTAAAATGTATTGGAAATGTTTTACCTAGGCCAGTGATGGTAACCCTTAAAGATGTTTTTGCCCTACATTTCCCATAATGCTTATGTACTCTGCAGTGTAGGTGACCATCATGGGAAATGTTACAAAACACCTGTGTTGCCAAGGTTCATCATCACTGATCTAGGCCAACTAAAAAGGTGAGTGAGCGCTGTAGCAATCTTTTATTTAGTAATCATTTTTAGTGATTTTTTATTAAATGTTTTGGTTACATTCATCCACAGAGGCTGAATGGAAATTTTGTATTATTCCTTAATTTATATATATTTTTAGCTAAATATATACATACACACTTTAATTATTTCTTACAATTTAGCCCCCCCACCCACACACACCTCCCCCCCCCCACACACACACACACCTCCCCCCCCCACACACACACACCCCCCCCCCACAAACACACACACACACCTCCCCCCCACACACACACCTCCCCCCACACACACACACCTCACCCCCCCCCCACACACACACACGCGCACACACCTCACCCCCCCACACACACACACGCGCACACACCTCACCCCCCCACACACACACACACCTCACCCCCCCCCCCACACACACACACCTCACCCCCCCCCCCCACACACACACACCTCAACCCCCCACACACACACACCTCCACCTCCCCCCCCCCCCCCACACACACACACACACACACACACACTTACACTTACACCTCCCCCCCACACACACACACACACACACACACACACCTCCCCCCCCCCCCCACACACACACACACCTCCCCCCACCATACACACTTCGCTGGAGTAAAGGGAGAAACCCTACCCATGTTCATACTGTACTGCCATTGCACACACACAAAAAATACAAGAAATGGATTACATTCAATAGACACAAAAGATATCTGAATTACATCTAGAAAAATATGAAGAAAAGAAAAACAAAAAACCAGGAGCTGTGTACAAATGAATAAGCTTTATTGAACATGTATAAAACATCAGTAATCACTCAAACAGGCATGTGAAATGTGAAATGCCCCCCCAAAACCCCCAAATCAAGTAATTTTTATTCAAAAAACAGTGCAAAGATACAACATATGATGGATAGATAGAGCTTACAATATCCAAAAGTCAAGCAAAATAAGTTGTAGACACCTTAGTATTAAGCCTAAGGCTGGCCATACACTATACAATTTTCTTGTTCAACTTTCCTTTAGATTTACCAAAACCATGTAATGTAGGGTCAAACCTAAACACTTTCAATTTGTATGCAATCAGGCAGGCCCTTGCACTACATAGTTTAAGGTAAATCTAAAGGAAATTGAATAAGAAAATTGTATAGTGTATGGCCAGCCTAAAACATACCCAACATACTTTTATGTTTATTGTTTGCATGAGCCTGCCTTTCCATTTAAATACCATCAAATCAGTAGAACATACAGCTACACAGAGGCATGAAAATTAAAAAAAAAAACATGTATAGAGTACATAAAGACACACTTTGCAAAAACTATACCAAACAGTTAGAGCATGAAAAGTATTCATCCACAAAATACACTTAACAGAAAATGTTTAAAGGGGTCATCATGAAGCAACTGCAAAAAAGTAGCCCAACTGGAATTGGGAAACGCCCATAGATCCAATGCTCAGTGGGCCACTGCATTCGCCATACAAATGACTCCAAGAAAACATATAAAGAGGGGGGGCAATGTGTGGGACTTTAATGGTGTCATACAAAAAATTGGTAAAGACAAATTAGTAAAAATTAAAAAAGAAAATTTATTGATACATCAAGACAAACATATCTTAAAAAACAGCAAACAATTTAGGCTGAAACCTATTCAGAGAACATAGGATATAGTATCATATTGTTGGAACAGGAGGGACATGGAGAAATACATATTATATCACAAGAACCAGACTCTCCGGTATGTTGGTGCAAAGGGTCCATGTCCGTCTCAGAAAACATTACATGTTTCGCGGTATTTAAACCGCTTCTTCAGAAGTTTATTATGCACAATAGTCAAACATCTCTGATGTAGGACAATAAAACAAACACAAAAAAGAAAAGAAAAACAACGTCAATGATATAGAATTCAGTAATACATGTTTTATTATACCAGCTCACTGATAGTAACCCATAAAGCCAGCACCCGTGCACAAAACCCTTTGACACCATAAAGGTGTAGTTGGAAATAATAGTGATTAGAGGTGTGCGCCCAGCCATATACAGGTCCCCAGGGCGAGTGCGGTGGCCCGAGAGGAAAAATAGACTCAGGGTAGAAAAAAGGGGGAGTAAATATAACCATAGAGGTAAGATGTCACTGCTCCCAAATAAATTATACAAATACCTCGCCATTATCCTTTCATCCTCTGAAGTTCTAATTTAAAAGCAATGGAGGGCCCATACTTAAAGCATGGTGGTATAATCTTTAGATTCCCTAACCTAAGGGAAAGAGTATATGAATAATAAAGATTATAGTAATGAGCCTTTAACTGGTAAAACAATATAGCAAGACAGTACACATAAGTGGAGAGTGTCCATAATTTGACATACCATATGTATGGTCCAAGTAGTCATAGAGGGGCCAAAAAGTGCGGACAAGAAAAAATCATTAAGCATATAAGGATGCTAATATGAAAAAATTATTATCCTTAGATGGTTACCGGTAATGGAGATAATCCAGGATACAAGATATCAACCTCAATGTAGAGAGACTGCAATACAGACAAAAGAGAAAGAGAGAGCAACACTAATAATAAGTAAGGGGTGAACATCCCATTGACCCATATTGTGAAGTCGATTGGTATGCAAAAAATGGTCTCTACCTGATATCCTGACCGCACATAAGTGATGGCCGCCTACAACTCCCAGGACGCCGAGTCCATTCCTTTATTCGCGCCACAATCCGGGCGTCAACCAATCCAGAAGAACCGGAAATGACGCTCCGGACCCGCTGTCGAAATGCGCATGCGCAGATTCCTGCGCACGCGCATTGCTATTCCCAGACAAAGTGGAGCTGAGAACTCCATATCCGGGATAGCTAGAGGAGGCGAAACACCACGGGCGGAAGACCGTACGTCAAGGGAACCGCCCCCTCTCCCGACAGCGCGCACCCGCCCATCGGACCAAACACGGCCGTGGAGCATCACAAAACATCAGGGGCAGTGACATGTAACAGGCGCTGTGCAAGGGGAAATGATCAGTGAGCCACATAGAAGGGACCACAATGGGTCTATACAGAAAGAATATCCGGAATGCAATATACAGGATTATACATAATCAATATAATACATTACATTAACAACCGCTAATCGGGTGTTTGCAACAATCTAATACATAATAAGTACAATTAGCAAAAACAGCTGGATCTTCATCCTACTGTACACATCTCGAAAGGAGCGGCTGGGAGCACGCCACAACGCACAGAGATCTGCCAAACTAACAAAAAGTAATAAATAAGAAATAAAAAATATAAAAAATAGCACTTAATAAAGTGAAAAAAAGGGGGAGGGAACAGAAAGGGAGGGAAAAAAAAATTTGGAAAATAGATGGGTTACTCGAATTATATGCCAAAAAGACATATAAGTTGTAGAAGGCAAAAGCATTAGAGTTCATAGAAAATATTTGTAAGTCAACATCTCATTGATCCCAGGATGAGAGGTGGCACTTAAACGTTCGATCCATAGTGTCTCTCTTTGTAGGATCCGTCGGTCCCAGTCACCCCCTCGGGGGTCCTGGGGGACAACCTCCAAAACAAAGAAAGACACTACTTCATTGTTGTACCTATGGTGTAGGCCAATATGTCTAGTGACACTAGTGAGTGTCTTACCACCCCCCGCGCAGTTCAAATGGTCGCCTATACGTTGACCAAATTGTGTAATCGTTTTGCCTACATAAAATGCTTTGCAACGGCAAGTCATGAGGTAAATGACTCCCGTGTAGTACAATCTGCAAAAGACTTGCATTTAAACCATTTACCATTTGGCAAACGTATACCCTTGGCTTGATGAACCCATGGGCAACGTATGCATGATCCACATCTAAATGTGCCCTTAAGGGACTTTGAGATAGGGGATTTTTCTGCATAATGACTATTCGTAAATTGATCCCTTAGCGACAGGGCGCATCTGAATGTAATTTGGGGAGTATTTTTGATATACTTGTTAAGCGTGGGGTCACTAGTTAGCAAATGCCAGTGTTTACTAAGAATGTGACGTAAAGTACCTTCATTTCCAGAGAATTGTGTAATTAATCAAACCACATTAGATGGAGGGGGTTTGGGTTTTTTGTGCAATAGAGAAGTCCTAGAATGACTAGTGGCCTTGTTGAAAGCCTTCCTGAGGGTCGATCGTGTGTAACCACGGTCCAACAATCTGGTCCGTAGTTGATTAGCCTGGTCAGCAAAGTCTGCATCAGAAGAGCAGTTTCTGCGTACTCTTAGGTATTGTGCATAAGGTATGCTTTTGACCAGGGGGGCAGGATGGGCACTTGCTGCGCATAGCACCGTATTTCCGGCACTTGGTTTCCTGTATAGGTTGGTAGAAATAGTACCATTGGGTTCCAGATAAACCTTGAGGTCTAGGAAAGACACTACCCTGGGATGAATGGAGTGCGTGAACTTCAAATTGAGTTCATTGTTGTTAAGGCTAGTAAGAAAGTTTTGTAAGTCTAACCGAGACCCTGTCCAAATAACGAACAGGTCATCAATATACCTGTACCAACATATGATTTGAGAAAGCCAAACCTCCATTTCATCATCCGAAAATAAATGTCTCTCCCATCCTCCTAAATACAAGTTAGCATAAGATGGTGCGCAGCAAGTGCCCATGGCTACCCCCTGGTCTTGAAGGTACAGTTGTTCATTGAATGAAAAATAATTCCGAGTCAGTACGAAATACAATAATTTGGTTACAAAGGCCATAAGAGGCCAAGTGTGCCTATCCTGCTCTTTTAGGAAGGATTCAGTCATCCGGGTGCCCTGCTCGTGAGGGATACTGGAGTGTAACGCCTCAATATCAACTGTCACAAGCAGGGCATCCAGAGGAACATGAATCCCATCCAGATGTCGTAAAAAGTCAGAGGTATCTTGAATATAAGATGGCAGGCGTAAAACATGCGGTAGCAGGAAGGAATCTATGTACCTACTGGCATTTTTGGTCAAAGACCCAATGCCAGACACAATAGGTCTGCCTGGGGGATCAGACCCACTTTTGTGTACCTTTGGTAGGCAATAAAAGGTAGATAGTCTAGGAAATTTGACATTCAAAAAGTTTAGTGTATCTTTATTGATCAGTCCTGTAAGGTGGGCATCAATGAGTAACGATCTAAACTCATTGATGTAGCCTTCTATTGTAGCTTGTGAGATAGGGATATACCATTCTCTGTTATCCAGGTCTTTGTAACACATGGCTAGATATTGGGGGTGTATCATAATGACAACATTGCCCCCCTTATCTGAAGGTTTTACAATAATTTGTTGATTATTTTTAAGTTCTGTAATGGCCAATTCCTGTTCAGGGGTTATGTTCATAGAGACCGGATGCCACGATTGAGATTTCAAGTCTTTGGTCATTTGCTGTACAAATGTCCAAATATTAGGGCAAGTAGTAAGATCAGGGAACTTACGAGATTTCGGCTTGAAAGTCCTACCTGACGGACCTGGCTGATCTTGAGGAGGGGGAGACGGGGAACCCAGAGCCCCAGAAGACAAATTCTGGGGAATCATGGGGTCGCCCGTATTCCCCTCCTCATACAGCAAGGCTAAATCACGCAGAGCCCTACACTCTGCCATAGTAAAATTTTTCATTTTTTCAGAGATGTCTCTCTCTATTTGTTTTTGTTTATGTTCTTCATCATATATATATTTAAAGGTCAGATTGCGTGCAAACATTTGTATGTCTTTAGGCTACATTCACACCTGAGCGTAGCGTTTTCGCGCGCTTTTACCGCAATTTTACTGCGATTTTTACCGCGATCTTTACCGCGATTTACAGGCGTTTTTTGTGCAGGCGTTTTTAGATTGAATAGAAACCAATGGAAAACACCTGTAATCTGCCCAAAAAGAAGCTCATGTACTTTTTTGAGCGTTGGGCGTTTTGCCTACAGCGTCAAAACGCTCAGATGTGAACAGGGGCCATTGAAATGAATAGGATTTGTCTTGTTGGGCGTTTTGATAGCTGATCCTAGAGCAGAAAAACTCCCCAAAAACGCCCCAAAACGCCTACATGTGAACGGAGCCTTAATGGTATTAGAAATGTCTATAGCTTGGGTGGGACAAAAGCCCAATCCCAGGCTAAGGACAGATTGTTGTGCCGGAGTAAGAGTGATGTCAGTGAGATTAATTATGTTAAAGTCAGTGCATTTGTTGTTGTGCTGGGTTGTGGGGTCTGGAGGACAAATCCGTCTAGACTCCCTTGTTTGGTTTGTGATTTGGGGGTCAGAGGTTGTGACATCGCCTGATCTAAAAAAATCTTGTTTTTTGTGGTTTGTGAATTGGTGGTGCTATTTTTCTGAGTCAAAATATTGTGCACTATAGGTGCCAAATTATTACCAGGAGGTATATCACCCCTAGTGTGAGATTCTGCACGTTTTTTTGGACATGTGATGTTGTGGGGAAGGTCCTAAATTAGTTCTACCTCTCTTTTGCTTACGTGTTTGTGCATTGTGTGGATTAGAAAATCGAGAGCGTGTGTCGTGTCTAGCAGAACTAGAAAGTGATGAGTCAGATTCAGTGGTTTCATCAATTTGTGTTTGTTCAAAAGCTGCATTACGTGAATAGTGTCCCCTGGTATGGCCTCTACTATTCCATCTATATGCTCGGCCTTCTAGAAAGGCCAGGTGATCCTTATTGTATTTATTTTGTTTTTTAAAATAATATCTTTATTCATAGTTTCAAGTCGTGTCTTTAATTCTTGCCATTTGGTAGTGAAGGTAGGCAAATCTTTTATGTATTCATATTGTTTATTTAATTGTTCAATTTCTTTGTTTAACCTTCCTAGCGGTATTCCCGAGTGTGACTCGGGGTAAGATTTTTGAGCCAAAAGCGGTAACCCCGAGTCACACTCGGGGTAGCGCTAGGAAGCTCGCTGGATCCTGGTGGAGGTTTCACTTACCTTTTCTCTGGGATCCAGCGATGTATGAGAGCGGTGTCCGGCGGCGGATGTTCCTCTCGATCGTCTGTCAGCCCCGGCTTCCGTCTCCGGTGACGTGACGTCCGCCGGGGGGTGGAACCGGCGGCAAATTCAAAAACTATAAACACCAAACACACTGATACACTGTAATCCTATTGGATTACATTCCCAAAATATAATAAAGTGACCTTTATTTGCCCCCCCAGTGCTTTCTCCATTGCACTTCCTGCATTATTCCCATACTTTGGGGAGAATTTAGGTATTAGGCTGTACTTACACTTTAAAGCATTATAATTTCTGTTCTTTGATGACAATCTTCCCTCCCAGTCTAAATCTTCAAGAGCAACCCTCAGCCATGGAAATTTGCCCTCTTAAAAATAAAGTGGTTCTAAAAGCTGGTGTTTTTTTTACTTTCATGCATTCTATGCATAAAGATAAAAAAACTTCAGTATGCAGCTCCCCCTGCAGCCCCCCTTGTACTCAGCTGATCCTGATCCTGATCCAGCCATGTGCACGAGAGCCGAGGCTCTCCCAGGTCTCTCCCTCATTTTCTTTTTTTAACAACAAGGAGTGCTTTATTGAGAGAAAACGTGAGTACATAATCAGAAAATGAGAATATACAATCAGCATAGAACAGGTGTCAAGAGAAATACCACAGAATAACAGTAGTACACATCAACCAAGCAAACAGGGTCAGAGGGCGAAAACACAATCGACATAAAATACACAGCAGCTAGTCCAGGACAAAGCCGAACCGGGGGAAAGGTAAGAGGGAAAGGGAAAGAAAAAGGGGGGGAGAGGAAAAAGGGGAGGAAGGGAGGGGGGGCGGAGATGGGGAGGCTTGAAGGGGGGGAAGGGGCATATAGACCAACATCAATCCGCAGTCCAAGGCGCCCAGACCTTGTCGTACTTCCAAGGGCAACCCCTATTCATGTATGTAAGTTTGTACAGAGGTAGGTCCGCATCCACCAGCTTAAGCCAAGACGGCACATCCGGAGGAGACGGAGCCGACCACTTGAGAAGTATGCCATTTTTCGCATTGTACAGAAGATATGAGAGCAGGAGCTTGGAGTGATGAGAACGCCGGTCGTCCTCATGTATACCCAAGAGTGCCAATTCGGGGGAGGCCAGAAGAGAGAGCCCCAACTTAGCATTGATAGCCCCAAATACTGCCGCCCAATAACCAGCTATAACCGGGCAGTCCCAGAACATATGGAGGTAAGACCCTGGGTGGGAGTGACAACGATGGCAAGTAGCATCCCTGTCGGGGTAGATACGGTGCAACCTCTCTGGAGTGAGAGATGTGAGTGCAGCGCTGCTTTAAAATTATAAATCTATAAATATATATAAAAAATAATATAGAATTGTGCAATAACTTAATACATCTGTGGTGATCTTCAAAGGAATAATATAAAGTGTACAATCATAAAAATCTAATATTTATACACAAAGTGTTCCAAATAGATAAATATATAAATAATTGTCCATATATAAATCTTTCCAGAATGCTGTGACTTTTTCCGATATTCATAAAGTGCTTGAGTGTTCAAAATGTGCAATAAGCGGGGTTTCCCCCTTAAGATGTCTGCTTACCATCAACTGGATATAATCAGGCATGGAATAAAGGTTTTACACTCTGTTTTTCAATTGGTGAGGAATATTAGCTGGAACCTCAAGATTCATCGCCCCCGTATCCTCAAAAAGAGAAGCTCTACCTATCGCTAGACGCGTTTCGCTGTGACACACAGCTTCATCTGTAGCTGCAGCTACAGATGAAGCTGTGTGTCACAGCGAAACGCGTCTAGCGATAGGTAGAGCGAGTACCACGTGATCCCCGGCCGGAGGATCGTATGCTGCGGGAGCAGCACACCACCGAGCCGCTCTATGCTTGTTTTACTTTGTTGTTTGTGAGTATAAATCCCCGCCATGTACCCAATAAATGTGTTGTTTAAAACAAACTTCACCATGAAAAGCTTCTCTTTTTGAGGATACGGGGGCGATGAATCTTGAGGTTCCAGCTAATATTCCTCACCAATTGAAAAACAGAGTGTAAAACCTTTATTCCATGCCTGATTATATCCAGTTGATGGTAAGCAGACATCTTAAGGGGGAAACCCCGCTTATTGCACATTTTGAACACTCAAGCACTTTATGAATATCGGAAAAAGTCACAGCATTCTGGAAAGATTTATATATGGACAATTATTTATATATTTATCTATTTGGAACACTTTGTGTATAAATATTAGATTTTTATGATTGTACACTTTATATTATTCCTTTGAAGATCACCACAGATGTATTAAGTTATTGCACAATTCTATATTATTTTTTATATATATTTATAGATTTATAATTTTAAAGCAGCGCTGCACTCACATCTCTCATTTTTAAAAGAGCACCAGCACTTTTCACTGCAGCTAGCAGCTTGATGCACAGTATTTTATTTTATTTTAATATCCGTAAGCGCAGGGCCCCTTAGTTATACAACCTCTCTGGAGTGTAATAGACCCTATGAAGGAATTTCACCTGAATCAACTTGTCCAGGGAGGGGATAACCAACTTGGGACCCGCTTCTAAGCACTCCTCTCAGCCCTCCCTATCCAACAAGGGGAGATCAGACTTCCATTCCTGCCAAAGGCGCTCAATTTTAGGAGAGTCAGTACCCAGGAGTGAGGCATACAGTGCAGATAGAGGTTTTTGGAAGTTCCCGGGAGCCAGGATCTGTTCCATGGGATCAGACCGGAGAAGAGGAGGCACCCAGAATTGTGTCCAGAGGGCATGGCGCAGCTGGAAGTATCTAAATCTCATCCACAGAGGCAATCTAAACCTGTCCCTCAACTGCGCGAACGGCAGAACCCCACCCGCCAAGGATTTCACCCCATAACACGCCCATACCTGCGAATCCGGGAGCATACACAAATGGGAAAGAAGGGTTTTCCCCAGAGGGGGTGGTCCGGGGACCACTGGTTAGGTTGAAGAAATCTTTTACGGGCCGCAACCCAGACACGCCAGGTAACACGGGATGGGCCGGCACAAAGTCATATGCCCTTGGGCCTCTGTAAACAAAATTACGCAAATCAGCAAGGGAGCTCAGATGAGCCGCTTCCAAACATGTAGCAGCATTCATAGTCGAACCCTGAAACCACCAGTGTACAGTAACTAAAATTGCCACCCAATAATAAATTTGGAAGTTAGGGAGAGCCAGGCCCCCCATGCCAGGCGGCAGCCACAGAGTGGATTTAGCCAAGCGCGGGACCGAGCCCCCCCAAATGAAGGACCCCACGTATTTATCCAGTTCGTGGAAAAACCTACCAGGCACCCAGCACTGGGTGTTACGAAAAAGATATAAGTAAATTTGGGTAGAATCGTCATTTTTCTAAGGTTAATTTTCCCCAAGAGATTCCACGGCAGGATAGCCCAAGAGGAACATCTCGCTTTCAAGTCAGAGAGGAGAGGCATTAGGTTTTTATCCACAAAGGACTCAAGGGGCTTGGATACCTGAACCCCAAGATATCTAAACTCAGTCACCCATCGGAGGGGGGTCTGCGGAGCCAGCTGCCTTGCTGAATCATCAAGCGGGAAAAGCACCGATTGATACGAATACCGGAACATACCCCAAAGGTGTCAAAAATGGTAAGCGCCGCTCCGAGAGAGGGACCCGCATCCTGGAGGTAGAGAAGGGTGTCGTCCGAATATAGAGAAATTTTCTCCTCCAGAGCACCCACCCGCAGACTCCCCACCGCATCCGCCACCCGGATCAAAATAGCAAGAGGCTCCAGAGCTAGAGCAAAAAGGCTGGGGGACAGAGGGCACCCCTGACGAGTGCCCCGGTGGAGGGGAAACGATCCAGAGAGGTCACCATTCGTACAAACTCACACTCTAGGCACCCTATACAGTAGTTTCAAACCGTGGATAAACTTAGGGCCAAAGCCGAATCTATGTAGAACCTCCCAGAGATATTCCCACTCCACCGAGTCAAATGCCTTCTCGGCATCTAAGGAGGCAATAACTCGGGAGCCAGCGTTATCATGTGTAAGGGACATATTGAGAAATAGCCTCCTAATATTGATGTCAGTACCCCTGCCTGGCATAAAGCCCATCTGGTCCACATTGACCAGCTCCTCAATGACTGTAGACAGACGAGAAGCCAAAATCTTGGCAAAAATCTTGGCGTCCACATTCAGTAACGAGATGGGGCGATAGGGTACGCAGTCCAGGGGGTCGTTGCCCGGCTTGGGAATAAGGACCACCACCGCCTCCTCCATCGAAGCGGGGAGAGAGTCCAGAGAGGCAAACTCCGACAGCAGAGAGAAGAGGCGCGGGGCAATTAGTTCCTCATGCACTGAGTAGAATTCCCCCGGAAGCCTGTCTGCACCCGGCGTCTTACCCTTCTGCAGCCCAGATATCGCCGCCTGAACCTCCTCCAAGGAAGTCACCTCCTCCAGTCGGTCTCTGGACGAGGCCTCCGAAACAGGAAAGGAGATCCTGTCCAGATAGGCGGACAGAGCAGACAAGGTGTACTCGGCCCTAGAAGAGTATATAGACATAAAAAATTCTACAAACCGGGCGTTAACCTGGTCCGGAGAGGAGACAAGGTCTCCCCCCCTCCAACCGGATAGACCCCACTGGAGTAGTCAATGACTGGCTCCTCGTCAGCCAAGCCAAAAGCCTGCCATTCTTGCCCCCATGTTCAAACACCTGTTGAGCAGAATGCACCTTGGTAGTTGCCTTCATTCGGAACACTGACAGGGCGCGGAGAGCCTGCTGAAACTCCGCATACCTCTCCGGCGAAGGGTTCGAAGCATACGCCTCCTCCAGGGCAGCCGTCCTCTCCTCCAGTTCCCGCAAGGAGCCCAAGGCCCTCTTTTGAATATGAGAAATGCGAGAGATGTAGTCCCCCCTGATCCACGCTTTAAAAGAGTCCCACACAACTGGGGCTGTAGTAGTGTCAGCGTTTGAGTCCCAATGGGCAGCAATTACCTCAGTCATCTGAGTCTGTAATCGGTCATCCTGAGCCCAATACCTCGACAGTTTCCAGAGCCTGGAGACCACAGCAGGAGAAAGCTTCAGAGACAGGCAGACAGGTGCGTGGTCCGATATGCCGCGGGAGAGGATCTCCGCCCTCGTTATCAGGCGCAGAAGAGGGGCAGAAGCAAAGGCCAAATCGATGTGAGACAGAGCTCGATACGAGGCAGAATGACACTTATAAGCCCTATCTGTCGGTTGCAGAAAGCGCCAGACTTTAGTCAGGGCAAACACATCCGCCGAGCGCGGGAGATCTGGGGAATCCCTCCCCGCAGCATGCAGTCTGTCCAGGCTCTGAGAAAGTACCAGGTTAAAATCCCCCAAGATCAGAATATTAGGAGTGTCAAATTGCAAAAGTGTCTCCATAAGGGAGTATAGAAGTTGGGCGGAAGCAGGGGGGGGGGGGCAAATATACCCCCACAAGCACCAGAGGTACATCATAGACTTTAGCATAGATCACTACATATCTACCACCCGGTCTGTTTTCACTTCTAGCACATGGAAGGGAAGGGACCTGCGTACTAAGATACTAACACCCCTAGCATAGGACGAGTAAGTTGCATGGTATTGAGGTCCCACCCAGGGTCTTCTAAGGCTACGTAATCTGGAGCCCTGCAGATGCGTTTCCTGCAGTACACAAATATGAGGATTATGCTGCTGCAGGAATTTAAAAACCAAGGACCGCTTAACCACTTAAGCCCCGGAAGATTTTACCCCCTTCCTGACCAGGGCCTATTTTGCGATTCGGCACTGCGTGAATTTAACGGACAATTGCGCGGTCGTGCGACGCTGTACCCAAATAAAATTGACGTCCTTTTTTTCCCACAAACAAAGCTTTCTTTTGGTGGTATTTGATCACCTGTGCCATTTTTTGATCATGCGCTATAAACAAAAAAAGAGCCACAATTTTGCAAAAATAACAATATTTTTCAAATTTTTTCACATGAAATTCCCCCCAAATAAATGTAAAAATCAAAATTTTTTAACATTTTAGGCCAATTTGTTTTCTGCTACATATGTTTGGTAAAAAAATCGCAATAAGCGTATTTTGATTGGTTTGCGCAAAAGTTATTGCGTTTACTAACTAAGGGAAAGATTTTTGTCATTTTTATTATTTTTTTTTTTAACGAGTAATGGCGGCGATCTGCGATTTTTTTGTGGGACTGCGACATTGCTGCGGACAGATCGGACCCTTGACTGACATTTTGACACTTTTGGGGGTACCAGTGACATTACTACAGTAATCAGTGCTATACATATGCACTGTTACTGTAAAAATTACACTGGCAGGTAAGGGGTTAACTTTATTAGAGAAGGAAGGGTTAAGTGTGTCCCTAGGGGCGTGCTTCTTTTCAAATTCTTTATTTATCATCAGAGAAAAAACAAACAGTGCAGCAGAACATAGTCAATAATTCAGTCCACTGAAAATCCCATCAAGTGCAAAAATGTATAGTCGCAACAAATAGATAAACACGTAAAACCCTTAGAAGGACACATGAAAATCACCGTACCGACTCCTAAAATCGGGAGCAACAGAGTGATGGCAAATCAAATGACAGGCACGATCCGTATGATGTGCGGGATAGGCACCACATGGGAGAGAATACCTGGTGGATCCCTAGCAGTTAGACCATGTGCTGACGGTAGAATGATTAGAATCAGAGAGGAATATTAAGACAGCTTAGAAAACAAGGGGGGGTAAAAAGGGGAGGTAGGGAGCGCCCGGTCTATCGCCGGCAAGGAGGGGGCGGAGAGGGATAAGGGGAAAAGAAGGGAGGCCAAGTATGACTAAGGGGGGTGAGCGGGTACTCCTCCCGTGCGGGCAACTCCCCCATCAATCAGGTACCCGACTGCGGGGCGAGGCCATGTAATGCGAGTCCATCATCAGAGAGTATAAAAGAGTTCCAGCAAGACCACGTTTTAGAGTATTGTTCTTTTCTACCCTGTGCAGTGAGTACCAGATCCTCCAAGTCGTTTATCCATTTAACCCTCTGCAGCCAGAGGGCAACCGTCGGGGGCGAAGTACTCTTCCAGCAAAGGCTAATACAGGGTTTTGCCGCGTCCGCGAGGTGCCGTAACACAGAGTTTTTGTAACGTTTAGGAGCCATGCCCGAGCAGTGGAGCAGGAAAAATTCTGGGTCATCAGGGATGGCCCGTTCAATCATCAGTTGAGAAATGCGACGGACCTCTGACCAAAAATCCCAGAGTTTAGGACAGTTCCAGAAGATATGTGATAAAGTGCCTTCCTCTTGTAAGCATCGCCAGCACCTATCAGACACCTCCGGGAAAATACGGCGTAGTCGGGCCGGGGTGAAATACCAGTGAGTAAGAATTTTGTAATTGGATTCCTGGATCCGAGTGCAGATGGATGATTTAAGAGAGAATCTAATAATATTGCGTCTCTGAGGTTTGGAGAACGTCCGATTGAGTTCCCCCTCCCACCTGAGGATACCTGGTAAGACAAAGTCCTCCGGCGGTAGGGAGAGAAGGGCATATAACTGAGAGAGGACGTGGGGCATGTGCCCCTGAGTAACTAGAATGTGCTCAAAGGGCGTCAAGTCCCGCTCAAAGAGGGGCGTGCTTCTAACTGTAAAGGGGCGTGGCTTTTCATGTAACAGCAGAGATCTACAGTCCTACATAGCAGGACCATATGATCTCTGCTGTTACACAAGGGAGAACGACAGGCAGCTTTGTTTACAATAGGGTCGGGTCCGCCGGTCACACGCGCGGGGATCCCAGTGAGCGAGCGGGGGCGGGAGCTCGCCACCTATTGGCTCGCAGGCGAGTGACGTACCGGTACCTCACTTTGCCTGCACAGGGCTGACCGCCGCAGTATACGTACTTGCGGCGGTCGGCAAGTGGTTAACGGCAGCATTGAGCCCCCTAACATTCCATGAAATGATCTTTAAAGAAGACATAGCAACACCATAAAATCATAAGAAAGTGGCGATGCCCGACCGCGGTGAGCCCCCCTAGCAGAGAGAAAGCCCCCCCCACTGCGGAGGCCCCCCACAGACGGCCACCCCCACTGGATAAGTCAACATACACATATATACAGTATGGCACTCCCTACACCCTTAAATCTGTAGATCAGCACTCCCAAAACACAAAAAGAAAACAAGAAAAACAAACCCCCAAAACTGGCATCAGGTGCAAAAACATCCCCCCACCCCACAACACCAACCCAAACCTTGGTAAGCATAGTTCCCAAAACCATGCAACCGCACAACCAATGGGAGGGGCGATCACCATGAGAGATCTTCCCGTAGGAGCAGCGGTCCATGCAGCAGAGATGCTGAAAAAGTAGGATTACCAGGTACAACAATCGAACTCCTCACCGGCCATGAAGTACATATATGAAAGAGGCCTGGTTGTCCACTCGATTCAGGGGTGCAAAAAATACAGTAAAACCTTGGTTTGAGAGTAACTTGGTTTGAGAGCGCTTTGCAAGACAAGCAAATTTTTTAAATAAATTTTGACTTGATATACAAGCAATGTCTTGATATACAAGTAGCGTCATGTATAAAAAAGAAGAGAGGAGCCTCTAAAGTGTAGCAATATGGTTACATTTAATGAAGGTTTAATATTTAGCAACTCACATGGTTGATGATTAAAACAGGCACATCTAGGTATGCAGGCATCTGGGGTAAAGCTGTCCACATAGACCATCTTCTGCACATCCATCTTCATCATCCCTTCCCCGCTGCACTCCACAAGTGATTCAAAGCCTCACTTTCAGATCACTCTACTGCAGGCTATTCTTCCCACTCATGATTGCAGACTGACAGTGGTGAGAGCCAGTGGTTCAGAAGATGGTCTATGTGGACAGCTTTACCCCGGATGCCTGCATACTTGGGTGTGCCTATTTTAATCATCAACCATGTGAGTTGCTAAATGTTGAACCTTCATTAAATGTAACCATATTGCTACACTCTCATCTCTCTTATATTCTGTAGCTCTGCTAGATTTTGCTTCTAATCCCCTTGGGAAGGCTGCATATTGTGGATGGACATTTTATGGTTACACAACCTATCACATTGCTATAATCTTTGTATATAGACTATAAACTGAAGGACTTGTGGAACGAATCATCTGAGTTTCCATTATTTCTTATGGGGACATTCGCTTTGATATAAGAGTGCTTTGGATTACAAGCATGTTTCCAGAACGAATTATGCTCGTAATCCAAGGTTTTACTGTACATGGATGTAAACTGAAGAGGAACAAACGGACAGCCCAAAGTGGGGCCCAGTAAAAAATAAAAAGCAAAATAAAGGGCTCCAGTAAACAAGGCACGTCCAGGCATTTCATCCCTGAGTTAAAGAGGGTACAGGGGGAGAAAACCTAGGGCCAAATAGGGAAGTAAATTGTAGAGACAATCAGCAGCAACACAGTCTCCTGGAGTCCCAGGGGCACATACTTAGAGGGACCAGGTAGAACTCAAGGAACGCAACCGATGCAGGACGAGTCATCCCGGGTCCCAGGCAGCAGAACTTGCAACAACAAACAGGGATTATTCCTCCTAGGGCATTGTCAGAGGCAATCAACGCTGCAGAGGCAAGGTATCCATCCAGGCGGAAACATCCGAAGGGGTCACAAAAAAACGAACCAATTCCCCATCTTGAACGCGGAGACGAGCAGGAAACAGCACACTGTATTTGATTACGCGGGCGCAGAGGGCAGCCTTAACGGAGTCAAAGGATTTCCGGAGCTTCTGAGTCTCTATGGAATAGTCCAGAAAAATGAGGAGTTTAGTATTCTGATCGGAGAGGGCACCCTTCAGTCTAGCAGCCCAGAGCACCTCATCCCTGTCCCTGAAATTAAGTAGGCGCAGGATCAGTGTGCGAGGGGGTGCCCCAGGGGGGCCCGGTTTAGGTGGGACTCGTGGGCCCTCTCCACAGCATAGAAGGGGGAGAAGCGGGCCTCAGGGAGCAGGCTTCTTCCACAAAGAGCGTTGGGTTAGCCCCCTCCACCCCCTCAGCCAGACCCACAATGCGAAGATTGTTATGCCTATTGCGGTTCTCCGCATCTTCCGCCTTGTATTCCAGCGCCTTAACCTTGGTTTGTAGGGAGCGGATGGCCCCGGTGTGGTCCCCGACCAGATCCTCGGTGTGTCCTAGGCGCTGCTCCGCAGTGGACAAGCGCAATCTCAGCTTGCCCATGTCCTGCCGAAAGAGCCCCACATTCAGTTGCACAGCCTTGATTTTTGAGGTGAGGGCAGACTGGCAGGTAGCGATAGCAGCAATGATGTCCTCTAAACCCAGCTGGGAGGGGGAAGCATGCAGGTCAGAGTCAGTTTGGGACGCCATATTGGACCGAGGGCGTGGGCTTCCCGCCACTAGGCCCGGAGCGTGTGGGGAAGAATCCTCCGAAATGACCGGGAATTTAAGCTTCTTACCCCTCCCCATGTGTCCCGCAGATCTCCGGCGCATGGAGAGCAGATCAGGGTAAGTCCGGGAGCCGTAGGAGAAAAGTAGCAGGCAGAGAAGGCAGAAAGTTCAGCAGAGCTCCGTCAAGTACAACTGCTCAGGTCTCCATCTTGGCCACGCCCCCTCTCCCTCCTCATTGGCTGAGACACAGCTGCGGGAGCCATTGGCTCCTGCTGCTGTCAATCACATCCAGGAGGGAGTGGGGGCGGGGCTGAGCTGCGCTCTGTATCTCATAGACATACAGAGGCGGCACAGGAAAGAGCACGCACAAATGCCCACAGAGCAAGCAGCTTGCTCTGGGGGCACTCAGCAGAGGGGGCAGGAGCGCTGGTGGAGGACCTGAGAAGAGGAGGATTGGTGATGTTCTGTGTAAAACTAGAGCACAGAGCAGGTAAGTAACACATGTTTGTTATTTTTAAAAAAATTGAACATAAAAGCAAAACTTGTTTTTAGTTTTGGATAGAGTGGAAATGGATTAGAACCCCTGTCAGTTTTTATTGCTGTCTGTGCCCCTGTAAAGGAGATTCATCCTCTCCATCTGTCCTGTATACCATTATCGTTGAAAGTGAAAGTAAAAGAAAATCAAAAATTTTCGGTGCCCCCAGAAATGTAATAGGGGGAAATCTTCCAATGGGGACACTAGTCCTGGTGACCTGTGGGTGACCAAAGGATTCTGCTAATTTGCGGGGATTATCTATTTTTTCTTGTTTGGCTATGGGACAGGAAGTGACTAGAAATCTCTGCAATGGGACACAGTCTGACAGGTTTAAAACCCTTCCTTGCTTTATCCAACATGAAAAATATAAGGTTTTGCCTAAAGTTCTATTTTAACCACTTCCATACTGCGCCATTGTAAAATGATGGCGGCAGGAAGCTTTTGTCAATCCGGGTGGGCGTCATATGACGGCGGCCCACTCTCGCCGCTGCCGCGCACCCCCGGGGACGCGCAGCGCGGCGTTTGGGGACGAGGCTCGTCCCTCGGACAGAGCCCATCCCCGATCTAGGTAAAGAGCCAATTAAATTGGCTTTTTACCACATGACCGGCTGTCAACCAAAGCCGGTCACAGAATGTCAACAGAGAACACGGTAACTAGCTGTTACCGTGTTCTCCTCCTCACACACTGATCCTGTGTGAGGAGGAGATTGTGGTAACAGCTAGTTACCGATTACAGTGCACCCCAAAACACACTGATCCCCCCCCCCCCAATAACGAGGACCTGTCACTAGCCCATCAAAGTACCTGTCACCAGCCCATCAAAATACCCGAGTACCTGTCACCAGCCCATCAGGTACTCTGATGAAAGGTACCCGGGTACTCTGATGGGCTGGTGACAGGTATTCGGGTACTTTGATGACAGGTACTTGGGTACTCTGATGACAGGTACTCAGGTACTCGGGTACTCTGATGACAGATACTCGGGTACTCTGATGACAGGTACTCGGGTACTCTGAGTACCTGTCATCGGAGTACCCAAGTACCTGTCATCGGAGTACCCAAGTACCTGTCACCAGCCCATCAGGTACTCTGATGACAGGTACTCAGGTACTCTAATGGGCTGGTGACAGGTACTCGGGTACTCTGATTGGCTGGTGACAGGTACTCGGGTACTCTGATGACAGGTACTTAGGTACTCTGATGACAGGTACTCGGGTACTCTGATGGGCTGGTGACAGGTACTCGGGTACTCTGATGGGCTGGTTACAGGTGCTCGGGTACTTAGATGACAGGTACTCAGGTACTCTGATGACAGGTACTCTGGTACTTTGAGTACCTGTCATAGGAGTACCCGAGTACCTGTCTCCAGCCCAGAGTGCCCGAGTACCTATCTGCACCCCATCAGATTACCCGAGTACCTGTCTCTAGGCCATCAGAATACCCAAGTACCTCTCTGAAGCTCATCAGAGTACCCGAGTACCTTTCTGAAGCTGATCAGTGTACCTGAGTAACTGTCTGCAGCCCATCAGAGTACCTGAGTACCTATCTGCAGCCCAACGCCTCCTAGATTATGTGTCGGGGTGTTTGCTTTCCAAAATGGGGTCATTTTGTGGGGGTTTCCATTGTCCTGGGGTTCCAGGGCCTTCAAAAGTGTGATTTGTTGTAATGAAATTATATGTGTAATTTATGCTCCTAGAACACCTGAAGGTGCTCCTTGCATGTTGGGCCTCTGTATGTGGCTATGCTGTGACAAAGTCCCACATATGTGGTATCGCTATACTCGGGAGGAGTAGTAGAATGTATTTTAGGGGTGTCATTTTTGCTATGTACATGCTATGTGTTAGAAATATCTTATAAATTGACAACTTTGTGTCAAAAAAAAATGCGTTTTCATTTTCTTTCCACATTTTCCAAAAACTTGTGGAAAATTCTTTTTTTTCATAATTTTCGCTCTTTTTTAACTTATATCGCAAAAAAATAAAAAACCCAGTGGTGATTAAATACTACCAAAAGAAAGCTCTATTTGTGTGAAAAAAAATGATAAAAAATATGATTGGGTACAGTGTTGTATGACCGAGTAATTATCATTCAAAGTGTGAAAGCGCCGAAAGCTGAAAATTGGTCTGGGCAGGAAGGGGGTGTAACTGCTCTGTATGGAAGTGGTTAAATTATTTTATCTTTTCAGTAGGTGCTTGTTTACAGCTTACATTAAATAAAATCTTTGTAATGTCACCGCTACCCAGATGTTCTTTTATATGAACAGTATGAAACAACTCTTCATGGTTGAAGATTACCAGGTCAAGCAGAGTATAATTTCAAGTCAGGGCTTCTATAAACTGTACCATGTCTTGCAATAGGTTTATACAGTGCCTTGAAATTTTCCACATTTTGTAATGTTACAACCAAAAACGTAAATGTATTTTATTGGGTTGTTTTTTGTGATAGACCAACACAAAGCGGCACATAATTGTGAAGTGGAAGGAAAATGATAAATTTGATGATAGATTTTCACATTTTTTTTTTTAAATATCTGAAAAGTGTGGCGTGCATTTGTATTCAGCCCCTCTGAGTCAATACTTTGTAGAACCACATTTTGCTGCAATTACAGCTGTATGTCTCTACAAGCTTTAAACATTTAGAGAGTGAAATTTTTGCCCATTCTTTTTGCAAAATAGCTCAATCTCTGTCAGATTGGATAGAGAGGGTCTGTCAACAGCAATTTTCAGGTCTTGCCACAGATTCTTAGTCCTGCAAACAGCACTTCTTATGGCTTTCTTTCAACAATTGCTTTCTCCTTGCCATTCTTCCATAAAGGCCAGATTTTTGGAGTGCATGACTAATAGTTGTTCTGTGGACAGATTCTCCCACCTGAGCTGTGGATGTCTGCAGCTCCTCCAGAGTTACTATGGGCCTCTTGGCTGCTTCTCTAATTAATGCTCTCCTTGCCTGGCCTGTCAGTTTAGGTGACCGGTATTGTCACACAACTGGGTGGACTCGGGGCGCAGTGCTCTGTGCCCCGAGACCACCCTTTTTTTAGCCTGTGAGAGACTCTGGCTCTAATCACATGGTTTAAAAAAAAAAACCCTATTGAACTCCATGCGTCCGGCGCCCCTCATGTAGATTAGGGGGGCGGCGCCCCTGCACCCCATATACACCAGTTTCCACTGAATTAGGTGACTTCTGAAGGCAATTTGTTCCACTAGATTTTAGTTAGGCATATTCAAGTAAAGTGGGGTAAATACAAATATGCGCCCCACACTTTTCAGATATTTATTTGTAAACAATTTTGAAAAGCATTTATTATTTTCCTTCCACTTCCTTATTATGTGCCACTTCGTGTTGGTCTATCACATAAAATCCCAATAAAATAGATTTATGTTTTTGGTTGTAACATGACAAAATGTATAAAATTTCAAGGCACTGTATATTTCTGCCTTCTTCAAATATTACCACTGTCCCAGCCCTTGCAGCCCTTTCTGTCTCTACCTTCTCATTAAAAAAATACAATAACTTTGATGTACACACATCCATATGCAGCTCCACCCATAATGCTTCAGCACCATCATATTCTTCATCAACAAGTTCCTCTTTCACACTCACTTTGGGATCACAACTACATACCAACTGACACCGCCACCATTTAGTTTACCCTGAGAGCACAGCCAGCAGTATTAATAGCTCAGTCGTGTGAAAAATGAAGCCTAGATTTAGCAATACCAATTTAAGTAGGAACAGGAAGTGAGTAGAAATCCCTGCAAATTAAAGCGGAGTTCCGGCCTCAAACACCATTTTTAACTTAAAACACCCCTATAATACTAATCCATCGCCCTTTACAGAACCGCTATTCTTATACTTACAAGGTGTACAGTATTGGATTTTAGTCAAAATCTTACTTTTAAAAACGCTGTCTGGGCGCGGCCATCTTAGACGTGGGCATCTGAAGCTGCAGTGTAATTTACTGTGTCCTTCTTCCTGATTCCAGGGAGTGTTCTGGGAGTTCTTCCTGATTCCAGCCTCCTGGGAGTGATGACAAACAGCTCCCAGGATGCAATGCAAATGCGGAAGTGATGTCGGTGGCCGTGGCCACAGAGGGGGGAGAAGGAGGAAGTACAATCAAAAATGCCCTGAAAATAAGGTAAGGGACCCCAGAAAAAAATTGAAAATGCCCAATTGTTGATCAGCATAGTGAGCACTCCAGGAATCACTAAAGTTGCAAAAAAGTCCGGAACTCCACTTTAAGGGAATTCCTGAGCTACTGTTCACCCCCCCCATAATTACATTTCTGGGGAAAACCCAAAATTTGGCATTTTCTTTTACTTTCACTTTCAATGGTAGTGGTAAGCAGGACAAAGAGTAGGGATGAATCTGCCTAAAGGGCACAGACAGTAATAAAAAGTGACAAGCATTCTAATCCCTCTCCACTGTATCCAAAACTAAAAAAAAAGTTTTGCCTTTAGTTATACTTTAACCAGTGGGGCAAAGTCTTCCTCTGTATGCACCTTATGCAGGAATGGCAGTAGCCCTTGACTTTATGTAGAGTCAGTAGAATTGGTCCCTCACTAAATTGAATGTCCTCTCAGGCCCTAGGTGGCCATGGTTGTCAGGTAGGGCAGTTAGCACTATCTCTATAGCTCCCTAGGTAGAAACAACTGCCATTTCTCTTCAGGATTATCAGAGGGGTCGCTTCGGTAGACCACTTTGTTGCGCATCTGTAACCGATTCCACTCTGTGCAGCAGAAATGCTTCCTTTTGAGAGTCAGTAAGGCGTTGGCTCTCCAAAGCCTTCAATACAAAGCTGCAAAGAGGGATCCCTTCTAAAGTCTTTCTTGGAGTGCTTGGGCAGACCTTCATCCTCAACTTGAGGAATGTTACAGTAACATCTGGGGACACCAGCCGCTGAGACCCTTATGTCTTCAGCTCTTAAACCCTCAACCATGGGGTTTACTTGATAAAGTGTCCGCATCTTTGTTCCCGATCCTCGAATGGTACTTAAGGCTGGGGGTGGATCCCGATCGGGCGACCGACCACCTGTGACCAGTGGCATCCAACTTGGCAGTGTTGAGGATATATGTGAGTGGATTATTATCAGTTTTGACCACGAAGTCTGCACGGTACAAGTAATCCCTTATCTTATCCACTACTGTCCACTTCAGAGCCAGAAATAGTTTGTGTGTGGGATAGTTGTTCTTGGCGGGTGTCAGGCTCTGGCTCACATAGGCAATAGGCTGTAGGTGCCCATTATGTTCTTGATATAGCACCCCGGTAACCCATCTCAGCTGATATTAATGTGCAGTTCATACAGCTTGGTTGGATCTGCATAGACAAGGACCAGAGCAGATGTTAGCCTCTACTTCAGCTGCTGAAAGGCCTCTTTACACTGGTCAGTCAACTGCTCTTGAATCTACTTTAGAGGCATCCTAGGGCCTCCGGATGATCTAACATACTTGGTTAGGTCTGGGCTGTCATCTTCCCCTTCGCTTTTTGATAGCTCATTGAGTGGGCAAGCTATTTTAGGGAATCCCTTGATGAATCTCCAGTAATAGGAGCAGAATCTCAAAAATGACTTAAGCTTGGTCCCATTGGTAGGCCTCAAACAGGAGGTGACAGCTTCCAGCTTCTGGGGGTCAGTGACCACTCCTTCAGCAGACATAATATGGCCAAGGTAGTTAACTAAAGGTTGGTAAAACTGGCATTTCTCCAGTCACAGCTTTAACCCCTCATCATGGAGTCTCTTCAGGACCTTCTCCAGGTGTTCCTCATGCTCTTCTAGGGTTTTGTCTAAGAGGATGATGTTGTCTAGATACACCAATACTTCAATCAGTTTCATGTCACCCACTATCTTCTCCATCAGCCTCTGGAATGTGGCTGGAGTGCCAGACAGGCCTTGAGGCATCCGGTCGATTCAAAGAACCCTACTGGGGTAATCAAAGCTGTTTTCTCCCGATCTTCAGGATGCATGGGAATTTGATAGTACCCACTGCTAGAGTTACACTTTATACTTCTATGTTTGTTTTTAGTTCTTGATAGAGTTACTTTTTAAGCCTCTATCTCTTTGTCTGTTTCCCAGCATCTTTCTCTGTTCTCCTTGAGCGTATGTCCTTGACAGATGTAACTTAGATGATAAGCATGGCATGTTGTGTGAATGCAACTAACTTCTGATAAAAGTACAATTTCCCACAGGAAAGCTAGAACAATAGATGTTTTAGATGAGTTTTCATGACTTATGAATATGCTAAAATGTATACGCCTTTTGTCAACATGTATTATTATTTATTGTTTAAAGGGCTATATTATACCTGCCCACTTGCTTTCACATATACCTGTACAGTAAGTTTGTATACCAGAGAAAGGCTTTGAATAGATCTGGAATATTACCTAAGTGTGTGTTTCAGATCTGTTCCCAGGTACTCGTTTAGTAAAGTACCCCAGGTTGGATGGGAGAGCGAGTGGATCCTGACTGAAATTAACTCTTATACCTACTCTTCAAATCCAGCACACTGAACCACTTTTCCCCAGACAGGCTCTGCAGGGCATCTTCTATCCTTGGGGTGGTATATTGGTCGGGGATGGTCTTTCGGGTTCAGCGCCCGATATTCAATGCACAACCTCAGGGAATCATTCTGTTTCCATACCATCGGGGAAGCCTGTGGACTCGGGGACTCTCTGATGATGCCTGCCCTCTTTAGTTCTGCCAACTGTATACGCAGGTCTTCCAAGTCCCCTTAAGGAATTTGTCGGACTCTTTCCCTGGATGGCTTATCTTCTTCAAGCCAGATCCGGTGTTGGGCCCTTTTTGCACATCCCACATCAAAGTCACTCTTAGAGAATGTAGCCTGCCATCTCAGGAGCTGAGTCTTGGCTCTTTCCTTTCATTCAGGTGAGAGTCGAGTGTTCTTCAGGTAGAACTCCTCGACAGGGATTCCATCCTTGCTTCCCCCACAAAATCAGATGGTGAGACTAGGGTGACCGGATTTACTTGCCCCAGCAACATCCAAGCTTCCATCTTCACTGGTGAGACCATGAGGTTGCAGACACTAACTGGAATCTTCCTGTGATTTTGCTGCAACACTTTTGTCAATCTCACTTCTGGGATTATCTCCACCCCCGTGTCTTTGTTCTGACAATCAGCCTCAAGAACAATGAAAGGGCCTGGTTGCGTTCAACTGAGCTTGACTGATGCTTGTAAACATGCCACTCCACCTGGTTGTAATGCCTTCTGACATCAGTCTAAGTGATATATCTTTCCCATTCCTTCAGACGGGGCCTTCTGTTCTTGCACCAGGCACTGGTAAGCTGTAACGCTCCTGCGTTTTACGTATGATGTGGATTTTCAGCTGCAGAAATATTCCACTTCAGTAGTCATGTAGAGAAACGCTGAGACACCATTCCCAACTCTCAATGACTCATCATGTGTGGATGATCTCAATTCAGCAAGTAAATACACACACTCAATAAGATGTTTCCTAGAGTGACTTATGTATATAGTAACACAGTGATGATAGGCTGAAGAGACAGGTTGGGTAGAGATGGTAGATGACAGACACTTGAAAGGAAATGTTCTTGAAAGTAAGATAGTAGCAGATGGGATGCAGATAGGTTTAGCAATCATGTATGGTAGTAGATGACAGAGTAGCAGGTGGACATACAAGAGAGATCAACCCATTGCAAGAACAGGTGGTAGTAGGCTCAAGAGCTTGCAATCTTAGATAATGCAGATGTAGTAATAGTCCTTAGTATGCAGAGCTAGATAGTGTAAGCTTTAGTATAAAGGTTATAGAGGTTTCCCCTGTGGGGTACTTATCACTAATAGCAATGTAGCAGAGGAGAGGTTCGGCAAGAGCGGATGATCCGGTAGCGGGATACAGGGATCAGCGCAGCGTGGTTCCGACTGTGAGGTATGCTTGCAAGCATGAGAGCTTCAAGACAGGTTAGCATCAAGGCACAAAGCAGTTTGAACGAACACATGTGAGTGAGAGCCGGCGATCTAAATAGCCATCCAGTCCGGCGCTCAGTGATGACAGCATCAGTCTTAAAGGTGTATGCGCACCTTACCAAAAGAGAATGGTGGGGCGCATACACTTATGAAAGAGTAATTAGGGTACCCAAAGGTACCAGAACATTACAGTACCCCCCCCCCCTTAAGGCCGGCTCCTGAAGGCCTCTGGAGCTGGTTTGTCTGGGTACTTCGCATGAAAATTGCGGATTAATCTAGAGGCATGTATGTCAGAGGTGTTTAGCCAGGTGTCGTCTTGGGGCCCATAGTTCTTCCATCGAACCAAGTACTGAAGTCTTCCTCTGTGGATACGAGAATCCAGAATCTCTTTTATCTCATATTCTTCTCCACCTTCAACTTGTACAGGAGGAGGAGGTGGGATAGTAGGCCTTATTCCTTGGTCAGGAACATGGGGCTTCAGTAGCGACACATGGAAAATGGGATGTATTTTGAGGTCTATTGGCAATGTAAGCTGTACTGCAGCTTTTCCAATAAGTTTCTTGATTGGGAAAGGTCCCAAGAACAGAGGTCCAAGCTTTTTGCTAGGGATTTTCAGTCTTAAATTTTTTGTTGAGAGCCAAACGAGGTCCCCGATAGCGTACTGAGGTGAAGGTCTTCTGCGAAGATCATAGTACTTCTTTTGTTGACTATGAGCGTGTGCAATGGTAGTATTAAGCAAACCCAGAGAGTCCTTTATTTGGGTAAGATAGTCTGAGGCTACTGGGTTATTTGAAGGAAGGATGCGTGGTGGAAGAATAGAGGGATGAAACCCATAGTTCAAGTAGAACGGACTCTGCTTGGTCGTACTGTGGGTTGCGTTGTTGTAGGCAAATTCTGCCAGAGGGAGAAGATCCACCCAATCATCCTGTTGGTAAGAAGTGTAACAACATAAATATTGCTCGATGCATTGGTTGACTCTTTCAGTCTGTCCGTTGGTCTGTGGATGGTAAGGAGAAGTGAGCTTCCGCTCGATCCGTAGTATGTGACATAGTTCTTGCCAGAACTTGGAAATAAATTGTGATCCACGGTCAGACAGAAGAGTTTTTGGGATACCATGTAACTTAAAGACATGTTTCATCAGGAGTTCTGCCGTTTGTTTGGACGAAGGTAGTCTGCGAATAGCAATGAAATGTGCCATTTTTGTCAGATGGTCCACTGACACTAAGATGGTATTAAATCCTTTGGAAGGAGGCAATTCCACTATAAAGTCCAAGGACACAACTTCCCATGGAGTTTGGGGTATTGGTAGACTGCATAGTAGACCGGATGGTCTGGTAGTGTCAATTTTGGACCTGGCACAGACATTGCATGAAGAGACGAATTTTTGTATAGATGTTTTCATGTCAGGCCACCAGAATTGTCTGGTAATCAGATTAAGAGTCTTTGTCATACCCATATGTCCTGCCATAGGCACATCATGCGATAATTCCAAGATCTTGGTGCGTATGGTAGGTGGTATATAAAGTTTGTCGTTGTAGTAGAGGAAGCCTTCTGCATCAGTATTTAGTTGTGGTGGGGGTGAATCCAAACTTATACCATGCAAAACCTCTTCCTTCAAGGAACGGACAACTCCAATAATGCGTTTGTGAGGTATTATAGGAACGGAAGGGATTTCGAAGTAGTTTTCTTCAGTTAGTCGTGATAGTGCATCCGCCTTTTTGTTCTTATCTGCAGGTGTGTAGGTCACTAGGAAGTTAAACCTTAGAAAGAATAGTGACCATCGTACCTGTCGGTGAGAGAGAGTTTTGTTAGTCTGAAGATATTGGAGATTTTTATGGTCCGTGTATATAAGTATTGGTAATTGGGTGCCTTCGAGTAGATGTCGCCAATTCTCCAGAGCCAATTTTATAGCAAGCAGTTCCTTTTCACCCACGGGGTAATTTATCTCTGGACTGCTTAGGGATTTAGAAAAAAAGGCGACTGGATGAAGTGGTGAAGTTTGAGTTGGTCGTTGGGAGAGTATTGCCCCTACTGCCATGTTTGACGCATCTACTTCCAGAATGTATTGGAGGGATGGGTCTGGATGGCGTAATATGGGAGCAGAAGTAAACCTTGTCTTTAACAGGTGAAAAGCTTTATTTGCTTCATCTGACCATTTGAATGGTTTTTTAATGCTAGTGAGCTGTGTGAGGGGTCTCACAATGGCAGAGAAGTTTCTGATGAACTTCCTGTAGAAATTCGAAAATCCAAGGAATCGTTGTAGCGCCTTGGGTGTGGTTGGTGTAGGCCAATCCTGAATGCAGGATATCTTACTCATGTCCATCTCGATTCCTGTTTTGGATATGACGTAGCCTAGAAACAGTACCTCTTCTTTATGAAACAAGCATTTTTTCAGTTTCACATAAAGGTTGTGTGCAAGCAATTTCGATAATACTAGTCTTACATGTCTTATGTGTTCAGACAGGGATCGTGAATATATAAGTATATCGTCCAGATATACCACAACACAGACATCTAGTAAGTCTCTGAAAATATCGTTTATAAATCATTGAAAGGCTGCAGGGGCGTTGCATAGCCCGAATGGCATTACAAGATATTCGAACAATCCGTATCTGGTTCTGAATGCAGTCTTCCACTCGTGTCCATCACGGATTCGAATGAGATTGTATGCCCCTTTCAGGTCCAATTTTGAAAAATAGGTAGCTCCCCGCACCTGCTCAATGAGCTCAGGGATAAGCGGTAGAGGATAGCGATCTTTTATTGTAATAGCATTCAATTGCCTATAGTCGATGATAGGCCTGAGACTTGAGTCCTTATTGCGGACAAAAAAGAGTCCTGCTGCTGTGGAAGAAGTGGAAGGTCTAATAAAACCTTTCTTCAAATTCTCATCCAAATAGTCTTTGAGAAGTGAAAGTTCATCCTGTGAAAGAGGATAAACATGACTGAACGGCAATTTGCTATTTGGGAGTAGATCAATGCTACAATCATAGTCTCGATGGGGAGGTAGTGCTTGAGCATTTTTCTCAAGAAAAACCTCAGAGAGATCCTGATAACATAGTGGTGCAATCTCATCTGTCACCACAGACAGGATCTTCCCGAAAGACGGGAGGTTACACGTACCCTCGCAATAGCAAGAGAGGAAGGCCAGGGTCCGTTTCTTCCAATCTATGGTTGGTTGATGTGTGTGCAACCAGGGAAGTCCCAACACAATGGGAAAGTGGGGTGAAGGTATTAGATCGAAGGTAGTGGTCTCCATATGAGACCCGTTAGTAGTGACTAGGAGTGCCTGTGTCTGATCAGTGATCGGACCAGAGGATAAAGGAACACCGTTAATAAGACTTACTGAGACAGGTTTAAGTTTAGAAATAATAGGAACTTTATTTAAAGCAGCAAAACGTATGTCAATATAATTTCCACAAGATCCTGTGTCAATCATGGCCTTAGTAGTAATCCTGTTCTGGTCCCACTGTAATGTTAAGCAAACAGAAAGGTAAGGGTTAGTGATTGAAGTTGTCAATCCCCCTAGGAGGACATGTGAACACTCACCCTTCTTTTTGTAGACTAGGGGACAGACGTTTATCTTGTGATCCGGGGATGCACAGTACAAGCAGAGATTACCAGATCGTCTTTTGGCTCTTTCCATAGTTGATAGAGGTGGGTGTATGGTTCCTACCTCCATAGGAACGGGGTCAACGGCCGAAATCTGAGAAGAACTGGATAATGGCATTCCCATTTTCTCAGCCTTTCTTTCTCGTAGTCTTCTATCTATGGTGATACTGAGTTGTATCAATGCATCCAGGGTTTTTGGCAGATCCGCTCGGGCGAGCTCGTCTTTAACGGCCTCTGATAGGCCAAGCCTAAATTGGGTTTTCAGAGATGCATCATTCCATTCTGAATCAAGGGTCCATCTCTTGAATTCTGCGACAAAGTCTTCTACAGGTCTCCTACCTTGTTTCAAGGATCTTAATTGAAGATCGGCAGTACTCTGCCTATTGGGATCATCATATAGGCTAGTGAGTTCTGCTAGGAACAAGGCATAGGAGTTGAGAAGCTGGTCGTTTTTCTCAAAAAGAGAGTCTGCCCAGGCCCGAGTATCGCCTGTTAGGTAAGAAATAATAGTACAAACCTTAATGTGATCAGTAAGGTAGGTACGGGGTTTTAGCAAGAAAAGTAACTCACATGCGTTTTTAAATTCGCGAAATTTTTTTGCGATCGCCTGTAAATACCAAAGGAGGATTTATTTTTTGTTCAGGGGACTGAGCAGTGGTAAGTTGTGTCAGTCTAATTACCTGCTGCGACAGAGCCTGATTGTCTTCTTTTAATTCAGCAAGTGCGTGTATTAACGCAGTTACTTGCTGTTTTAATTGTGTCATCTGAGTGGTTATTTCTGCTGAATCCATTTGTGGTTCGTTCAATCTGTAACGCTCCTGCGTTTTACGTATGATGTGGATTTTCAGCTGCAGAAATATTCCACTTCAGTAGTCATGTAGAGAAACGCTGAGACACCATTCCCAACTCTCAATGACTCATCATGTGTGGATGATCTCAATTCAGCAAGTAAATACACACACTCAATAAGATGTTTCCTAGAGTGACTTATGTATATAGTAACACAGTGATGATAGGCTGAAGAGACAGGTTGGGTAGAGATGGTAGATGACAGACACTTGAAAGGAAATGTTCTTGAAAGTAAGATAGTAGCAGATGGGATGCAGATAGGTTTAGCAATCATGTATGGTAGTAGATGACAGAGTAGCAGGTGGACATACAAGAGAGATCAACCCAGTGCAAGAACAGGTGGTAGTAGGCTCAAGAGCTAGCAATCTTAGATAATGCAGATGTAGTAATAGTCCTTAGTATGCAGAGCTAGATAGTGTAAGCTTTAGTATAAAGGTTATAGAGGTTTCCCCTGTGGGGTACTTATCACTAATAGCAATGTAGCAGAGGAGAGGTTCGGCAAGAGCGGATGATCCGGTAGCGGGATACAGGGATCAGCGCAGCGTGGTTCCGACAGCGAGGTATGCTTGCAAGCATGAGAGCTTCAAGACAGGTTAGCATCAAGGCACAAAGCAGTTTGAACGAACACATGTGAGTGAGAGCCGGCGATCTAAATAGCCATCCAGTCCGGCGCTCAGTGATGACAGCATCAGTCTTAAAGGTGTATGCGCACCTTACCAAAAGAGAATGGTGGGGCGCATACACTTATGAAAGAGTAATTAGGGTACCCAAAGGTACCAGAACATTACATAAGCTTATCTCAGAACAAGGTGTATACCTGTGTTTGGAGTATCAGGCTCCAGGACACGAGGGGTCAACAGCCTTCTGACAAGATCAGTGTTGGTTCCTATGATCAGGAAACTCTTGTGGGCCCCTGGTGGACGAGGACAGACCACTGCCAGTGTGTTAATTGTCTGTCTTTCAGGCTACAGAGGGGGTTAAAGTTCATTTTAACTGGCAGATAACCATTGTAGGGAAGTTTTGGGTCCCAATGCCCCATATCTCTAACTCCTCCAACTTCTACAATGGCAGGTGTTTAAGATGTTTATCGTAGAAGTGCGGTAGAGAAGGGTCACTTGTGCCTGAGTATCCAGGAGGGCTTTTGTATAGATTCCTTCTACTTGGATGGATAAGACAGGTCCCACAAGCTTGACAGGGAATTTGCGAGAGGTAGTCGAATTGGCCTGTCCTGTGGCCTTTATTTGTGCCCACTTTTTATTGGGCTTTTGGTTTCTTTACCGTT
Source organism: Pelophylax lessonae (assembly GCF_965119305.1). Lineage (NCBI taxonomy): Eukaryota > Metazoa > Chordata > Amphibia > Anura > Ranidae > Pelophylax > Pelophylax lessonae. Next base: position 156,727,880 of record NC_138773.1, read on the forward strand.
TTGGTCGAGCCACAGAGGGCTGCTATGTGCCAACTCTCCTCAACAGGGGACTTGATGTTGATGGGGGCGGATTATCTGGCCATTCAGAAACAACAGTGGGGCTCTGAGACAGTTTAGGCTTCCACTGTTGCTTCCTTGCCTCTCTCCCCTTTGAGTCAATTGCTTTAGATGGGCACCCAGTTGACTCCTTCACCGGGGCCCTCCATGGTTTCCTGCTGGCTTCTCGGGGACTGGCTGGCATGTTTTAGTGGATTCGTGCAGACGTGTTGGTAATGACCCACTCCTGTGCAGTTGAAGTAAACTACTTGGCTCCTAGGTTTCTCTGCAGGAGTGACTGTAGGGTTCGAAGTCTGCTTGGATTTCGTAGATGCCCTTGACAGACAATGTGGTGAGTTTAACTGCGAGGAAATTTATCATGTCCATCAATTGAGACATCTGTGACTTCAGGATGGCTATTTCCAAATTTGGCTTGGTTACCCCCATCGACCTGACATTGACTTGAAATGCTGATGCTGACCTAGCTACAGCCTCCTCGTCCTCAAACATGGCTTCTTCCTCCCTTAATATCTTAATGAGCCTAGGATATTTTAATGACATGCCATCGACTGAAGTGTTCAGCTGAATCCAGAGTGGATCAGAGCGTAAAGCACCTCTCAAGATCTGCTGCATTCTAGCTTGATCTACGGCAGAAGGTTGCATCCCTTTCTTCAACATGATCTGGTACAGCAGATTATTCAACCATCTTATGTATTCAGACAGGCATTCACCTTGGCGTTGAAGAGCATGCCCGAACTGGTAAATCAAGTCTGCCGCACACTCCGTCCGTCCAAACTCTTCCTGTAACATAGCAAGATGGTCATAGGTTGTCCAGTTTGTTTTACTGAATTTTAGGTTTCCGATGGCTTCTTACCTCTTATGGTCTTTGGACACATCCCACTCTTCCAAGGCCTGCGTGGCTTGCTCTATCCAAGTTTCATACCCTTCTTCCCCAGCCAGTAGTGGCTGCTTCCCGCAGAAGGGTTGCAGTCCTTCATTCTGAGTCCCTGTCTTGTGAGGATGTTCTGTAGGCATTTCCCCAAACACAATACACAAATTACACAATAGTAGATAGACACAAACGATAGTAAACCAGAAAGTATTTTTACTAAGAGGCTTTTTGTCATAAAGCAATAGAAATAATATAACCGAGTAGTAAAGAATAAAAGACTCTGGTGTAAAACAGTATATCACAAAGACACATGCAAGGTAAAAAATAGCACAGTTCAACCAATTCAAATGGCTCAAATGTTACCTATGTGTCCAGGCATAAAAGGGGAACAGAGTTGACGTGTTGTGGGCCAGTCTGTCTCCCCGAAATTCTGAAATCACAGGCCCTGACTGTATTAACGTGGTACCATATGCAAAATTCTTGCTAAATTAAGTAGAGATGTGGAAGTTTGCACAGTGGATATGTCCAATATCTTCCACTAGCTCTTTGGTGGTGTACTTTAGGTGTTATGACAAGCAGGTATGCTTGTAGAGTTCTGGCAAGCAGGAGAAATCCTGTCACTGTTCAGCAAAGAGTATGTGTAGCACAAGGTCTCTCTCTGGCTTAGTTAAAGGGACAAGACAACGGTGTCTGCATGCAATGTCCTCTGTTCTGAAAAGATGGGCAAGTGCCCGCTCACCAATCCTGTGACAGAAGGCCCAGAAGGAAAGGTGTCCTTAAACAGACTCTTGTAGGTTGCCTGACTGGCTACCTGGTGACCAGAGCACCCAGCTACATCTGTCCGAGCACCCACACAGCCAATGGGGTGCCCGAGGTGATCAGTCTGCGTCCGACCATGGAACTGTTGACGGGGAATTAGTCACACTAACGGTGAAGCAGCAGCACCCTCCACTTGTGTCTGGTCTTCTCCCCTGTCTCGTGGTATCTCTCCCTGCTCCCAGGCAGCCTTCTTGTGTCTCTGCTTCCCATGTCTCTCCCCCTGCTGGGGTTTGCAGTCTGCTTCCAGAGGATTAACATGGGGGCGCTTATTTTCGGGACTACATGTCCCAGAACCCTTCACTTCTGTAGTCCCTCCTCATCATTTGGTCTGCTCCCCCTGCCAATGAGGAAGGGCAGGGGAGGGAGCAGAGTGGTCGGCAGTGTCTATGTGAGCGCCGCTGGCCTATTGTAAGCAGATCGGGAAGGAGAGGGAGGATGGAGTAATTCCTCCCCGCAGCTGTGACAGGCTCTGTGTCTCTCCCTGCCTGTCAGCAGTATCGTCGCCGTTGCCTGTGTCCAGCAGCAGCAGCAGAATGTGCGTAGAATGAGTAGGTGAGGTCTGCACCCACTACACAAGTTTAAATATTCCCCCAGCCTTCCCATAAACCTCTCCGCTAGTGCAGAAGACCCCCTTCCATTTTGGTGCAAACCATCTTTAGCATATACAGTAAGTTTTAAGTAATATAGTTAGTAATATAACAGAGTTTTTTAACCTTTTTCCAGTCAAGGTTCAAGACACCCCACTCTAAGGCTTGGTTCACATTGCTGCATGTCGCAGAATGCGTGTAAAAACACGCTCATTCCTGACATGCAGACAAACGCACTGCTCTTTAACAGACAGGCTGTAAGATCCTGGCACTCTCAGTTCCTTTCTATCATCTCACTTCCGGGTTGCGTTCCACCACTCAGGTAGGTGGAACGCATATAAGGTGTGTATTCCTTTAACAGTGCTGACGTCATCATCAGGCGCCGCACTGAGCGGCTATTTCAACTGACAGTCTGCACTCACACATTGTTCGTACAACCGCTCCTGATACCTGCCTAACCTGACGCTGCCGAATCTTCCAGCTACATACCCTATACCTGGATTGACCGGAGCCTCGCTACCTTGTCCTACACTCCCTCACTACTGGCTATTGATAAGTACCCCACAGGGGACCCCCTCTTATCAACAACGCTTGCTATCTATACCTGCAGTATAAGAACTATTGCTAGCTCTAGGATACATGCTCTCCATTATCTACCATCTGCATTTCTAAACCTAGATCGCTAGCTCTTGTGCCTATTATTTGTTACAACCTGCATTACCGAACTAAGCTTAGCAACACCTGTATATCTTGCTTGCTATTATCTATCACCTGTTGATTATACTAGATTGCTAGCTCTTGTGATTGCTATCTATCATCATCTACTATCATTCCTGTAACATCACTATCTGAGTGCTTATCATCATCTACTATCACTCCTCAGAGCTTATACCTTCAGTGTAACATCTCACTGCTACTTGCATAATTACTATCACTCCTGCAACATCATTATCTGAGTGTTTATATATGTGCATACTGAATCAGGCTGAACCACTATGAGTCAAGAGAGTTGGATCAGGTGATTTAACAAGATCTCTACAAGACTACTGAGTGGAATTCTGCAGCTGCAAATCCAGTATCCTTGAGCTAAAACCCAGAGCGTTACAGATTGTACGAACCATAAAAAATGGATTCAGCAGAAATGGCCACTCATGTGATGCGCCTCACACAAAAAGTAGAAGCATTAGTTCATACTCTTACTGAAGTACAAAAGGAAAATCAAACCTTGAGACAGCAGGTGGCCTGTGTATCTTAGATTACTGCTGCTCAACCCTGTGAGCCCAAGATAAACCCTCCACAAGTGTTTACAGGTGACCGGAAAAAATTTAGTGAGTTTAAAAACACATGTCAATTGCTTTTCAGTTTAAAACCTCGTACTTACAATACAGACCGTATTAAAGTATGCACTACTATCTCTTATATGTCAGGTGATCCACGGGCTTGGGCAGACTCCTTCTTTGAGAAAGATGATCCTATTCTCAATTCCTATCCTGCGTTTTTAGCAGAACGCTCCCGTCTATATGAAGACCCAAACAGGCAAAGTACTGCTGACAGCCAATTGAGAGCTTTAAAACAGGTAAGGAGACCTGTTGAAGACTTTGCAGCAGAGTTCAAGAGATGGACCCTTGATGCAGGGTGGAATGATGCATCTCTGCGTACCCAGTTCAGGCTTGGTCTATCCGAAGCCGTTAAAGACGAGCTCGCCCGAGTGGACTTACCTGGCACTTTGGATGCTTTAATACAGCTCAGTATCAACGTTGACAGACGGTTACGAGAAAGGAAGGCTGAGAAAATGGGAGTACCATCACCCAATCCTTCTCGTTTCTCGTCTTCTGATCCTACTCCCATGGAGGTAGGGATCATACGCTCCCCATTATCATCTGTTGAACGAGCCAGGAGAAAATCTCAGAACCTTTGCATGTATTGTGCTTCCTCTGATCATCTAATAAGCGTCTGTCCCCTTGTCCGCAAAAAAGAGGGTGAGTTTTAACATATATTATTGGGGGGTTTAACGACTTCTTTTTCTAACCCCTATCTTTTCATCCAATTAATTTTACAGTGGGACCAAAATAGAATCACTACCAAGGCTATGATCGACACAGGATCTTGTGGGAACTACATTGACACTAGTTTTGTTGCTTTAAATAAAATACCTATTATTTCAAAATCTAAACCTGTCTCTGTTAGTTTAATTAAGGGTATTCCCTTATCTTCTGGTCCAATCGTTAAACAAACTCAAGCACTTCTAGTTACTGCTAACGAGTCTCATGTTGAGACAAACACTTTTGATGTGTTACCTTCACCACATTTTCCCATTATTCTGGGACTTCCCTGGTTACACATGCATCAACCAAACATCGATTGGAAAACACGAACACTGACTTTCCCCTCACACTACTGTGAGACCACGTGTAAGATCCAGTCGTACCGAAATATCCTTTCCATGGTGTCAGATGAAATCACACCACCACCATGCTATCAGGATCTGGCTGAAGTTTTCCTTGAGAAAAACGCTCAAGTGTTGCCTCCCCATAGGGACTATGATTGTTCCATTGATCTACTCCCTAACAGTAAACTACCTTTCGGACATGTTTATCCTCTATCTCAGGATGAACTTTCTCATCTCAAACAGTATTTGGATGAGAATTTGGCGAAGGGGTTTATTAGACCCTCTACTTCTTCCACAGCTGCAGGACTTTTCTTTGTCCGCAATAAGGATCAGAGTCTCAGGCCTATCATTGACTACAGGCAATTAAATAACATCACAATAAAGGATCGCTATCCTTTACCTCTCATTCCGGAACTCATTGAACAGGTGCGTGGAGCCACTTACTTTTCAAAGTTGGATTTAAAAGGGGCATACAATCTCATCCGTATACGCAAAGGGGATGAGTGGAAGACGGCATTCAGAACTAGGTATGGATTATTCGAATATCTGGTGATGCCCTTCGGATTATGCAACGCTCCCGCAGCATTCCAGCGTTTTATAAATTACATCTTCAGAGATCTACTCGATGTTTGTGTTGTGGTATATCTGGATGATATACTCATCTACTCACAATCCTTGTCTGAACATGTAAGACATGTACGACTTGTATTATCCAGATTGCTCTCACACAATTTATATGTAAAATTGAAGAAATGCCTATTCCATATGGAGGAAGTGTTATTCCTGGGATACATCATATCAAAGAATGGCATTAAGATGGATAAAAGCAAGATATCGTGTATCCAGGATTGGCCTATACCAACAACATGTAAGGCATTACAACGATTCCTTGGGTTCTCAAACTTTCACAGAAAATTCATCAAAAACTTCTCTACCATTGTAAGACCGTTAACTCAACTCACAAGTGTGAAAAAGACGTACAAATGGTCTGAAGAAGCGAATCAAGCTTTCCGCTTGCTAAAATCAAGCTTCACTTCTGCTCCCATATTACGCCATCCAGACCCATCTCTACAATACATCCTAGAGGTGGATGCATCAAATATGGCTGTAGGAGCAGTTCTCTCCCAAAGACCGACAAATACGTCTCCTCTCCACCCAGTTGCTTTTTTCTCCAAAGCACTGACTGCCCCAGAGGTGAACTATCCAGTGGGTGAAAAGGAGTTACTTGCCATAAAATTGGGTCTTGAAAATTGGCGACATTTACTTGAAGGTACCCGGTTGCCAATACTCATATATACGGATCACAAGAACCTCCAATACCTCCAAACCAACAAAACCCTTTCCCATCGGCAAGTGCGTTGGTCATTATTCTTCCTAAGATTTAATTTCCTAGTGACCTACAAACCTGCAGATAAAAACAAGAAGGCGGATGCATTATCACGGTTAACCGAAGATAACTGTGCAGAAATCCCTTCACTCCCTATAATACCACAAGATCGTATTGTTGGCGTTGTTCGTTCCTTAAAAGAAGAGATTCTGCATAGTCTAGGATTGGATTCACCACCCCCACATCTAAATTCTGATGCAGAAGGCTTCCTTTACTTTGATAACAAACTCTACATACCTCCTGACATGCGCACTAAAATCTTGGAACTAACACATGATGTACCTATGGCAGGACACATGGGTATGACCAAAACATTAAATTTACTCACCAGGCAATTTTGGTGGCCTGGAATGAAGACGTCTGTACAGAAGTTCGTTTCCTCATGTGACACCTGTGCTATGTCCAAAATTGAGACTACAAAGCCATTCGGGCTACTTTGCAGTCTACCTATACCCAAAGTTCCATGGGAAGTTGTGTCCCTAGATTTCATAGTGGAATTACCACCTTCCAAGGGATTCACTACCATTTTAGTGTCAGTGACCAAGATGGCACATTTCATTCCCATTCGCAGATTACCATCATCTAAAGAAACAGCGGAACTACTAATTAAACATGTGTTCAAGTTACATGGAATTCCAAAGACCCTTTTATCTGACCGGGGTTCACAATTTATTTCTAAGTTTTGGCAAGCATTATGTCGTATATTACGTATTGAGCGGAAGCTTACTTCCCCCTATCACCCACAGACTAATGGACAAACTGAACGGGTCAACCAATGTATTGAACAATACTTGCGCTGTTACACCTCCTATTTACAGGATGATTGGGTGGATCTTCTTCCTCTGGCGGAATTTGCTTACAATAATGCAACCCACAGTACCACTAAGCAAAGTTCCCATCTTTCTGAATTATGGGTTTCATCCCACATTTCTTCCTCCACGCATCCTACCATCATGTAACCCGGTGGCTACTGATTACCTTACGCAAATAAAAGACTCCTTGGATTTACTGAACACCACCATCTCTCATGCCCACAGCCAACAGAAACGGTACTACGATCTTCGTAGAAGACCTTCCCCTCAGTATACCGTTGGAGATCTCGTGTGGTTATCCACGAAAAATCTGAGATTGAAAATCCCCAGCAAAAAACTTGGACCTCTGTTTTTGGGACCTTTCCCGATCGAGAAAGTCATTGGAACATCTGCAGTTCGACTCACATTACCCACAGATCTCAAGATACACCCTATATTTCACGTATCCTTACTAAAACCACATATACCTAATCAGGGAATTAGACCTACCATCTTGCCTCCACCTCCAGTACAAGTAGAAGGGGGAGAAGAATTTGAGATTCGGGAGATTTTGGATTCTCGTATCCATAGAGGAAAACTTCAGTATGTCATCAGATGGAAAAATTATGGACCTCAAGATGACACCTGGTTGGATGCTTCTGATGTTCATGCATCCAGACTTATACAAAGGTTCCACACCAAGTACCCTGAGAAACCAGTTCTATAGGCCTTCTGGAGCCGGCCTTAGGGGGGGGGGTACTGTAAGATCCTGGCACTCTCAGTGCCTTTCTATCATCTCACTTCCGGGTTGCGTTCCACCACTCAGGTAGGTGGAACGCATATAAGGTGTGTATTCCTTTAACAGTGCTGACGTCATCATCAGGCGCCGCACTGAGCGGCTATTTCAACTGACGGTCTGCACTCACACATTGTTCGTACAACCGCTCCTGATACCTGCCTAACCTGACGCTGCCGAATCTTCCAGCTACATACCCTATACCTGGATTGACCGGAGCCTCGCTACCTTGTCCTACACTCCCTCACTACTGGCTATTGATAAGTACCCCACAGGGGACCCCCTCTTATCAACAACGCTTGCTATCTATACCTGCAGTATAAGAACTATTGCTAGCTCTAGGATACATGCTCTCCATTATCTACCATCTGCATTTCTAAACCTAGATCGCTAGCTCTTGTGCCTATTATTTGTTACAACCTGCATAACCGAACTAAGCTTAGCAACACCTGTATATCTTGCTTACTATTATCTATCACCTGTTGATTATACTAGATTGCTAGCTCTTGTGATTGCTATCTATCATCATCTACTATCATTCCTGTAACATCACTATCTGAGTGCTTATCATCATCTACTATCACTCCTCAGAGCCTATACCTTCAGTGTAACATCTCACTGCTACTTGCATAATTACTATCACTCCTGCAACATCATTATCTGAGTGTTTGTATATGTGCATACTGAATCAGGCTGAACCACTATGATGAGTCAAGAGAGTTGGATCAGGTGATTTAACAAGATCTCTACAAGACTACTGAGTGGAATTCTGCAGCTGCAAATCCAGTATCCTTGAGCTAAAACCCAGAGCGTTACACAGGCAAGGGTGTCATTAATGCTTAACGGTACCCCTATGCATTGGCAAACGCGGTGCATTTTTGGTGGAGCACAATTTAAAAAAGAAAAAGATCAGGGAATTATTTTCCTGTGTTTCTATGGGGCAGCCTATTGCAGTGAATGGGCAACCTATATGCAGCCGCACAGTTGTAAGGTGGGGTTCACCCCTAATATGAATGCGGCCCACAGCAGGGGTACAGTGCGTCCCTATTCTCCGTTACAGGGACGAATCAGGCTCAAATTTTTGCCTGAATTTGGATCTGAAACCGAGCCAAAGACGCATAGAACCCTTGTGCAATCTGCTCCGCAGCCACCACGGAGATGTGTGAACCGATTCCTTTGAGACCTGGGCACTCTCTCCTGTCATGCAAATTGGATGCGGGGAAATCCACATCAAATTCGCACTAGTGTGACCACAGTCTGAACCAAGGGCATGGTTAGCATCTGAGGCTGGGGGACAGTAAAATCACACGCTTGAGCTGCATTTTAACCAACCCCAACTGCTCCCTCTCTAGACTGCAAGTTGAAGGGGATATCCAAGTCTATATTCTTGGGAATGTTGTTTGTGCCATGTGCAACACAGTAAAGGCAGGGGGAGCTGTGAGAACTGAATGTGTGGCTAAAGTCCTGGTGTAAGAGGGAAGGAGTTGAGTTTCTAGAGCAGCCATTTTCAACCATGGTGCTGCGGCACCCTGGTGTACCAACCAGTGCTGGGACAAGGTCACCTAGTGCCCAGGGCGACCATGCCAAGCTGTGCTCCCACCCCAAAGATGTATAAGCATTATGTGTCAGCAAAACCCCCCCCCCCCACAAAAAGAGCACTAATCTGCATGCTTACCCTCTAAGCATTAATCCCCCCTCCCCCCAGCACAAATCTTTGCCACCGCTATACCCCATATCCCAAAGGCTCAAATGTCCCTCCACCCCCAACAAATCATCTCCCCCCAGCACAAATCCTCTACCCCTAAAAATGTACCCTCCTAGTACACATTCACCCCCCCCTTACACTCCAACCCCCCCCCCCCCAGCACAAATACCCCCTCAATCCCCCTCCTAGCACAAATCTTCTTCCCCTCATCCCAACTCCCAACACAAATCCCAACTGTGCCTGATTTGGAACAAAGTCCCTCTGTCCCTCTTTCCCCTATGTGTCCCTCATTTTGGTCTGATCTATAAAGTTGTATATTAAATTTACTTTTTATTTTTCAAAAAGTGTTTCCCAGTGCTAAACCTTTCATCCAATGGTCGCCCTGGGCTCTAGGTGACCTTGTCCCAGCACTGGTTGGTACACCAGGGTGCCGCAGCACCATGGTTGAAAATGGCTGCTCTAGAAACTCAACTCCTTCCCTCTTACACCAGGACTTTAGCCACACATTCAGTTCTCACAGCTCCCCCTGCCTTTACTGTGTTGCACATGGCACAAGCAACATTCCCAAGAATATAGACTTCGATATCCCCTTCAACTTGCAGTCTAGTTCTTGCAATTGATTCTTAAAAATCCTCGATCTTCTATTTATTCTGTCATTGGTTCCAACATGGACCAAAACAGCTAAGTCTTGCCTAGCCCCTTTAAGTAAATTATCTACCTAGTCCACCACATGCAGGACCCTGGCACCAGCAGACAGCAAACCTGGCGACAAATTATTCTATCAGTTCTTCTTATTACCAATTGTTATCAACTGTTTAGGCCAGGGTTTCTCAAACTTTTTACCTTGGAGGAACCCTTGGCCAAACATTTGAGATCTCAGGGAACCCTTAAAATAATTTTCAGATCTACAGCTCATGAAATATTGGGGTGATTAGCAAGATGGTAATACAACAATTATTTTTAGAAATATAATTAAATAATAGAATAAACATTAAAACATGCCTATTTAATGTTAAACGTGTGCTTGCTTCTTTTTTTTTCCCACAGATGCTCAGTAATAGCCAGAAAATGCTTAGTTGAAGTAGTAGTCAAAACAGATGTAAAAGCTCTCAAAAGGTTTCCAAAACAGGCCCCATTCCCACATACACGTTCCAGTAACACACACAAAAAAAACACAACTCGAAAAGATGCGGGAGTTTCTTTGCTACATTCACCGCGTGTTGGGCAACTATTCAAGTGAATAGGGTAATGGGCAACCTGTCAGCAACTGACTAGTTGGGTAAATCAGGGGGCTGAAATCTAGGAACCACTATAACATAACAGCATAACATCTCCACCTTCAAGAGCTCTACCAAAGGCAAGGCAGTTCCTTAGATTATGCTCCTTGGCCCATCTTAGAGCTCTAACCATTGGTTATTGAGTGGGCTCTCTGCTTACTCTGTGGATTTTGCCACTGTCTACCCAGCTTCTACAACCAAGTCCTGGACAACCAGTCTGCCTCTAGTGGAAATTGATTCCCAATCTATGACAGCCATGTTTATGAGACAATAGTCAGGCACAATGGCCGGATATGTAAACAGCTTGATTGGGCAGCAATGTAAAAGAGAGACACAAGTTTTTTGTTTTTTTTAAAAAAAACCTCAAATAAGAATTACACTGGATTATGTCAGAGGCAAGAAGAAGAAATATTGCAAAGACACATGGCACATCATGCAGCATTTTTAGTAGGTCTCATTTGAGCAGGGAGAGACAGGCATGTTTGATCCAGAAATAAAAAAATACAGTAGATTATGTCAGGTAAACAGTGTAGAAACAGAGTAGAAATATTAGAGAGACACATATAAAGAAGAACATAAGGTGGGATCACATCTAAGTGTAGATATAATAGTAAAAAAAGGTTAAAATCAATATCTCACTCACTTTATTAAGAATGCCATAATGCTCAGGGAAGGCCTCCTGGAACCATCGGTATCTGCGCTTTGCATTGGTCCCCTGTCCCTACACTTGCCACTCGCAAAAATGCGCACCAAACCTGGGAGCCAGGGTCTTAAATAGACTCTGTCTGACCCATGATGGCTGGCAAAATCTCATGAGGCACCAGTATCCAATCAACTAGCTGCCTCTCTGTGACTGAGAAAACCATGGAGGAACTAAGTTCCTCTCAAGTTCCTCCTCCACATGCATTGCTGCTGCGGACAAGCATCACCTGTCATTGGGTTATATTAGATACACAAAGCAGAAATATTGTATAATCATCACAAAATCAGTTGAAGTAGGACACATTTTGAGAGGGACAAACTTCATGCCCCTTTTTATCCTACAAATCCACATCTAAATGTATATGCCTGAGAAATAAGACATACAGTAGACAGCATTTCTTCTGTTGTAGTAGGCCAAATTTTAGGGGGGTTGACGCAAAGCCATTCAGCTGTTCAGGCCACATTTATAAAATAAAGAGTATTTTTCACACTAGATAAAGGAAGGAATACTGTGCACACTGCAGTGCAGTGTTCTGGAATATTTTAGCGAAAAACATGGTGGATAAACATCTAAGGGAGACCATCCCTCCAGGGGTTAAACTATGTCATCAGGTATAAATCTTTTTTATAGTTACATGAAGATGAAAAAATGTTGGTCCTGAAATGATTAAATAGGGTGCTATGGGGTTCTGATAGATCTCATTTATAGATATAGATAGGTATAACTGTAAGATACACATTCTATGAGAACGTTTTTTTAGTGTGTTGTATAGTGAGATGTGGGGTTTGTTCATGTTACATGCTAATATAATTTTATCTTTGTTTTGAGTGAACTCAAAAGGAAGTTATAGGTATTCTTATCTTTCAAGTTGTTATATTATTTGATATGTGATGGATGGCGAAATATGACAATTGGGGACCCTTTTGTACTGGATTGATTTTAAAATAATTGGAGTAGTTTTTCATTGATAGAATTATACAATAAGATGTTTTAAATGTTATATTGTATTATTGTGTAAGTTTTGCCCCAAAAATTTTGCCAAATATTTTTTGTATTGATCCTTTGAGTTATGTTAGAGATGTTAAACATTTTTTTGAGCCAATAAATTATACGCCTTGCAATTTTAATTAGACATCAGTTATCTATTTACTCGATGCAACCTCGAATATGAATTTTACTAAAAATAAGGGATATTATATAATGTATCTCTGTGCAATAAATGTAACTTTCATGTATTTTTACTGAAAACCGAGTGCCACAGCCAGGTGGCCCAGCCCCTTGCCTATTTAAGAAATGTCAAATGCATTCGGCAAGAGGCCTCCCAGGAGGGGAGAGTGTTTTTTAGTTTTTTTTATTTTTCGGGTCCGGCGGACAGCATGATTGATGATGAATTTACATCGAGGGACACTATTATTTTTTTGACACAGGATTTGTCAAAAACTGTTTCTTGTGTTTATTACTTTTTTACACTTTTTTGGTTAAGAGGTACAGGTACTATGTACCCGTTACCCATTTACATTGGGGAGGGCTGGGATCTGGGGGCCCACTTTTTAAAGGGGGCTTCTAGATTACGATAAGCCCCCCGCTCGCAGACCCCGACAAACACAGCCCAGGGTTGTCAGTAAGAGGCCATTGTCCCCATCAACAAAGACCCAACCCCCCCATGTTTAGAGCATGTCACCTGGTATGATTCAGGGGGGTTTCCTGACCTGCCAGGCTGCATGCTCAGAGAAGGTTCCGGTATAGATTTTGAGGGGGCCCCACGCTATTTTATTTCTTAAATTTGGCATGGGATTGCCCTCCAAATCCATTCCAGAACCGAAGGGAGGCTGGGGGAGGCCCCACGGCATTTTTTCCTTTTTTTTTTTGTTGACAATTAAATAAATAAATAAATCCCCGGGACTGGATGGCTTGCACCCGAGGGTTCTTAATGAGCTCAGCCAGGTGATTGCCAGACCATTATTCTTGATCTTTAAGGATAGTTTACAGACGGGTATGGTGCCAGCTGATTGGAAAAAAGCCAACGTGGTACCAATATTTAAAAAGGGGTAACCCGGGTAACTATAGGCCGGTCAGCCTAACATCAGTAGTCTGTAAAATTTTGGAGGGGATGTTAAGGGACCACATACAAGACTTTAGTAATGAAAACGGTATTATAAGTAGTAATCAGCATGGATTCATGAAAAATCGTTCGTGCCAAACCAATCTATTAACCTTCTACGATGAAGTGAGCTGCCACCTAGATAAAGGTAAGCCTGTGGATGTGGTGTATCTGGACTTTGCAAAGGCCTTTGACACCGTTCCCCACAAACGATTACTGTACAAACTAAGGAAGGTAGGCATGGACCATAAGGTGAGTACCTGGATAGAGAACTGGCTCCAGGGGAGAGTACAGAGGGTGGTGATTAATGGGGAGTACTCGGATTGGGCGGGTGTGGAAAGTGGGGTCCCCCAGGGTTCTGTCCTGGGACCAATCCTGTTTAATTTATTCATAAATGATCTAGAGGAGGGGATATCTAGTACAATCTCAGTATTTGCAGATGATACTAAACTAGGCATGCCAATATCTTCTATGCAGGATGTGGAAACCTTGCAAGCAGACCTGAACAAAATAACGGGGTGGGCAACTACATGGCAGATGAGGTTTAATGTTGAAAAATGTAAAGTAATGCACTTGGGGGCCAGAAACCAGAAAGCAAGCTACTCACTAGGGGGGGAACCTCTGGGTGAGTCTAGGATGGAAAAGGACTTGGGGGTACTGGTAAACAACAAGCTTGGCAGTGGCATGCAATGCCAAGCCGCCGCAAGCAAAGCCAACAGAATACTGGGATGTATAAAAAAGGGGATTCAGTCCAGAAATAAAGAGATTATTCTCCCACTCTACAAGACTCTGGTCCGGCCACTTTTGGAGTATGCTGTCCAGTTCTGGGCACCGGTCCTCAGGAAGGATGTGCTGGAACTGGAGAAAGTCCAGAGAAGGGCAACAAAAATAATTAGGGGAATGGAGGACATCAGCTATGAGGAAAGACTACAAGCACTGAACCTTTTCTCTCTGGAGAAAAGACGATTGAGGGGGGATATGATATCAATGTACAAATACTGTACTGGTGACCCGAGCATAAGGAACAAACTATTCAGAGAAAGGAGATACAATAAGACACGTGGCCACTCACTAAAACTAGAGGAAAGGCGGTTTAACCTTAAAGTGCGTAAGGGGTTCTTCACTGTAAGAGTGGTAAGGATGTGGAATTCTCTTCCACAAGCAGTAGTATCAGCAGGGAGCATTGATAGTTTAAAAAAACTCTTAGATGGACACCTTAGAGACCACAACATACAGGGGTATACAATGTACGGTTAAAAGCAAACACACACACGCATCATGGGTTGAACTGGATGGACTGATGTCTTTTTTCAACCTCACTAACTATGTAACTATGTAATTGTAACCGCAAGTCATTTTAACTGGGATTTTTTATCTTTAGAAATGTCATTTTTGCTGAAGCATACTTTATACATGCTACAGATGCGCCACTCTACAGGCACATTAAGGGGACCCCCTAGGCACTATATTTAACCACTTAACCACTTCTGGGCCGGAAGATTTTCCCCCTTAATGACCAGGCCATATTTTGCAATTCAGATCTGCATTACTTTAACTGACAATTGCGCGATTGACAAGTGCTTTCTTTTGGTGGTGTTTGATCACCTGCCCGATTTTTTATTTTTTGTGCTATAAACAAAAAAAGAGCGACAATTCTGAAAAAACAACAATATTTTTATTATTTATTTCAGGTACTTATATAGCGCTGTCAATTTACGTAGCGCTTTACATATGCATTGTACATTCACATCAGTCCCTGCCCTCAAGGAGCTTACAATCTAAGGTCCCTAACTCACATACATACACAGTAGGGACAATTTTTTTTATACAGGATCCAATTACCAGCATAGTTACATAGTTACATAGTTAGTGAGGCTGAAAAAAGACACAAGTCCATCCAGTTCAACCTATGTGTGTGTGTTTGCTTTTAACCGTACATTGTATACCCCTGTATGTTGTGGTCTTTAAGGTGTCCATCCAATAGTTTTTTGAAACTATCAATGCTCCCCGCTGATACGACTGCTTGCGGAAGAGAATTCCACATCCTTACCGCTCTTACAGTGAAGAACCCCTTACGCACTTTAAGGTTAAACCGCCTTTCCTCTAGTTTTAGTGAGTGGCCACGTGTCTTATTGTATTCCCTTACTCTAAATAGTTTGTTCCTTATGCTAGGGTCGCCAGTACAGTATTTGTACATTGATATCATATCCCCCCTCAAGCGTCTCTTCTCCAGAGAGAATAGGTTCAGTGCTTGTAGTCTTTCCTCATAGCCGATGTCCTCCATTCCCCTAATTATTTTTGTTGCCCTTCTCTGGACTTTCTCCAGTTCCAGCACATCCTTCCTGAGGACCGGTGCCCAGAACTGGACAGCATACTCCAGATGTGGCCGGACCAGAGTCTTGTAGAGTGGAAGAATAATCTCTTTATTTCTGGAGTGAATCCCCTTTTTTATACAACCCAGTATTCTGTTGGCTTTGCTTGCAGCGGCTTGGCATTGCATGCCACTTCCAAGCCTGTTGTCTACCAGTACCCCCAGGTCCCTTTCCATCCTAGACTCACCCAGAGGTTCCCCCCCTAGTGAGTAGCTTGCTTTCTGGTTTCTGGCCCCCAAGTGCATTACTTTACATTTTTCTACATTAAATCTCATCTGCCATGTAGTTGCCCACCCCGTTATTTTGTTCAGGTCTGCTTGCAAGATTTCCACATCCTGCATAGAAGATATTGGCATGCCTAATTTAGTATCATCTGCAAATACTGAGATTGTACTAGATATCCCCTCCTCTAGATCATTTATGAATAAATTAAACAGGATTGGTCCCAGGACAGAACCCTGGGGGACCCCACTTTCCACACCCGCCCAATCCGAGTACTCCCCATTAATCACCACCCTCTGTACTCTCCCCTGGAGCCAGTTCTCTATCCAGGTACTCACCTTATGGTCCATACCTACCTTCCTTAGTTTGTACAGTAAGCGTTTGTGGGGAACGGTGTCAAAGGCCTTTGCAAAGTCCAGATACACCACATCCACAGGCTTACCTTTATCTAAGTGGCAGCTCACTTCATCGTAGAAGGTTAATAGATTGGTTTGGCATGAACGATTTTTCATGAATCCATGCTGATTACTACTTATAATACCGTTTTCATTACTAAAGTCTTGTATGTGGTCCCTTATCATCCCCTCCAAAATTTTGCAGACTACAGATGTTAGGCTGACCGGCCTATAGTTACCCGGGATATATCTCGGCCCCTTTTTAAATATTGGTACCACGTTGGCTTTTTTCCAATCAGCTGGCACCATACCCGTCTGTAAACTATCCTTAAAGATCAAGAATAATGGTCTGGCAATCACCTGACTGAGCTCATTTAGAACCCTTGGGTGCAAGCCATCCGGTCCCGGGGATTTATTTATGTTAAGTTTCTCTAGTTTAGCTCTAAGTCTATCCTCTGTTAGCCATGGCGGCACTTCCTGAGGTGTATTATTTAGTTCGGCCTTACAAGCTAGGTTCGTGTAGCCCCCCGATTCCTTTGTGAAGACTGAAGAAAAGAAATTATTTAACACTTCCGCCTTTTCTCTGTCCTCAGTGGCCATTTTTCCTTTATCATCTTTTATGGGGCCAATGTGTTCTGGCCTCGCTTTCTTACTGTTTATATACTTAAAGAACTTCTTGGGGTTCTTTTTACTCTCCTCCGCTATATGTCTCTCGTGTTCTATTTTAGCCGCCCTGATTTCATCTTTACATTTCTTATTACACTCTTTGTAATGCTTAAATGCTGCCAATGACCCCTCAGTCTTGTATTTTTTGAAGGCCTTTTCTTTAGCTCTAATATACATTTTTATGTTGGAGTTTAGCCACCCAGGGTTTAGTTTTGCTCTTTTAAATTTATTTCCCTGTGGAATGCACTGGTCCACCCCCTTGTTAAGTATGCTCTTGAAGCACTCCCATTTTTCCTCCGTGTTCTTTGTTCCCAGGGTTCTATCCCAATTGATATTTTCTAGCAGCGAGCGCAGTTTAGGGAAATTGGCTCTTTTGAAATTCAGTGTCCTTATATTACCCTTGTGTTTCCTATTACTGTAATTAATACTGAAACCAATTGACCTATGGTCACTGTTCCCTAAGTTGTCCCGTATTTCTATATCCGTGAGCAGGTCTGTATTGTTGGTAATCAGTAGGTCAAGTACCGCATTGCTTCTTGTCGGTGCATTCACCATCTGACCCATGAAATTGTCCTGCAAAACATTTAGGAACTGCCGAGCCTTGGCTGAATGCGCGGTTCCTTCTGCCCAGTCTATATCAGGATAATTAAAGTCCCCCATTATAATGACATTTCCCATCCTTGCTGCCAATCCTATCTGTAACATGAGGTCCACCTCACCCTCCTCCCTCTGGTTTGGGGGCCTATAGCATACGCCCAATATTACCTTCCCCACCGTGCCTTTCCTTTGAAGCTCTACCCATAGGGATTCTGCCTCGTCCATAGCTCCATTATTAATATCATCCCTCATATTTACCTGTATACTGTTCTTAATATACAAACATACCCCTCCCCCTTTTTTACCCTCTCTATCTCTGCGATAAAGGGAATACCCCTGAATGGTCGCCATCCAGTCATGAGAGCTGTCAAACCAAGTCTCAGTTATCCCCACAAAATCTAAGTCCTCCTCAAACATCAGCAGCTCCAGCTCTCCCATCTTGTTGGCCAGGCTTCTGGCATTGGTATATAAGCCTCGTAATTTTGATGTTTTTAGGCTGCTCTCTTGATTTTTCCCCGTACCCACCCTGGGTATAGGGGCTCCGAACACCCTACCGCTAATGCCCCCATTTCTGCCCTCTGAAACTTGCTTTCCACTGGCTAATTCTACATCTGTACCCTCCCCCCCATTCCCTAGTTTAAAAGCCCCTCTAACTTTTTGGCCATCCTCTCACCCAGTACGGCTGCACCCACCCCATTTAGGTGCAATCCGTCCCTACCAAAGAGCCGGTGACCGACTGAGAAGTCGGCCCAGTTCTCCAGGAACCCGAAACCCTCCTTACTACACCAGCTCCTCAGCCACTCGTTAACTTCCCTAATCTCCCGCTGCCTCTCTGGTGTGGCTCGAGGTACCGGTAGTATTTCGGAAAATACTACCTTGGAGGTCCTAGTCCTCAACTTAGCGCCTAAGTCCCTGAAATCGTTTAGGACTCTCCGTCTTCCTCTGCCTATGTCATTGGTACCCACGTGTACCATGACAGCTGGGTCTTCCCCAGCCCCACCCAATAATCTGTTCACCCGATCCGCGATGTGCCGAACCCGAGCGCCCGGCAAACAACAGACTGTTCGGCGCACACGGTCTATGTCACAGATTACACTGTCTGCCCTTCTAATAATTGAGTCCCCTACCACCAGCACCTGTCTTTCCTTTCCCTTTCTCCCGGCCTCACTGGAGGAGTTTGTCCCCTGGCAGCTAGGGGCGTCGCTCTGCTCCAGCAATGCTGGTCCCTGACTGGTTTCCCCAACATCACACAACGGGGCGTATCTATTGGGGTGCTCCAGCCCAGGATCATCCTCCTTGCCTTGTCCCCTTCTACCCCTCCTAACTGTCACCCCTCTGCTCTGCTCTGATGCCTGCACCTCCGATACTCCGCCCACCTCTGTGCAGGCCCCTGTCTGCACCTGATTGGTACAATCCTGGCTCTCCTCCGGTATGGACATTCGTCTCAGTGTTGCCAGCTGCTTCCCTAGATTCAGGACCTGAGCTTCCAGGGAAGCAACGTGCTCACATTTTGCGCATTTGTATTCGCCCTCTATCGCATGACCGAGGAACGCATACATATCACAAGATGTACACCGAGTCGCATCTCCACACCCGCCGGGCATTGTACCTACTAATCTAATCTAATGGGGATTCAGCGATTTAAGTCTATCCTATGTGGCTATTTCCTGGCTTCCTAACGCTACCTTCTCACCCTCTGGTATTCCGCTCCACTCACTTGACACCGGTCAGTCACCCAACACTCACAATCTCACAGCCCGGTCAGACGCACAACGCTGAGTCGCACAGCCCGGTCAGACGCACAACACTAAGTCGCACAGCCCGGTCAGACGCACAACACTAAGTCGCACAGCGCGGTCAGACGCACAACATTCAGTCGCACAGCCCGGTCAGACGCACAACACTGAGTCGCACAGCCCGGTCAGACGCACCACACTGAGTCGCACAGCCCGGTCAGACACACAACACAGAGTCGCACAGCCCGGTCAGACACACAACACAGAGTCGCACAGCCCGGTCAGACGCACAATACAGAGTCGCACAGCCCGGTCAGACGCACAACACCGAGTCGCACAGCCCGGTCAGACGCACAACACCGAGTCGCACAGCCCGGTCAGACGCACAACACTAAGTCGCACAGCCCGGTCAGACGCACAACACTCAGTCGCACAGCCCGGTCAGACGCACAACACTCAGTCGCACAGCCCGGTCAGAAGCACAACACAGAGTCGCACAGCCCGGTCAGACGCACAATACAGAGTCGCACAGCCCGGTCAGACGCACAACACAGAGTCGCACAGCCCGGTCAGACGCACAACACCGAGTCGCACAGCCCGGTCAGACGCACAACACTAAGTCGCACAGCCCGGTCAGACGCACAACACTCAGTCGCACAGCCCGGTCAGACGCACAACACTCAGTTGCACAGCCCGGTCAGAAGCACAACACCGAGTCGCACAGCCCGGTCAGACGCACAACACCGAGTCGCACAGCCCGGTCAGACGCACAACACCGAGTCGCACAGCCCGGTCAGACGCACAACACCGAGTCGCACAGCCCGGTCAGACGCACAACACCGAGTCGCACAGCCCGGTCAGACGCACAACACTCAGTCGCACAGCCCGGTCAGACTCACAACACTGAGTCGCACAGCCCGGTCAGACGCACAACACTGAGTCGCACAGCCCGGTCAGACTCACAACACTGAGTCGCACAGCCCGGTCAGACGCACAACACTGAGTCGCACAGCCCGGTCAGACGCACAACACTGAGTCGCACAGCCCGGTCAGACGCACAACACTGAGTCGCACAGCCCGGTCAGACGCACAACACTGAGTCGCACAGCCCGGTCAGACGCACAACACTGAGTCGCACAGCCCGGTCAGACGCAAAACGCTCAGTCGCACAGCCCGGTCAGACGCACAACGCTCAGTCGCACAGCCCGGTCAGACACACAACGCTCAGTCGCACAGCCCGGTCAGACGCACAACGCTCAGTCGCACAGCCCGGTCAGACGCACAACGCTCAGTCGCACAGCCCGGTCAGACGCAAAACGCTAAGTCGCACAGCCCGGTCAGACGCACAACACTGAGTCGCACAGCCCGGTCAGACGCACAACACTGAGTCGCACAGCCCGGTCAGACGCACAACACTGAGTCGCACCGCCCGGTCAGACGCACAACGCTCAGTCGCACCTCCCGGTCAGACGCACAACGCTCAGTCGCACCGCCCGGTCAAACGCAAAACACTCAGGTAGTGATAGGTACTCCCAGTCACTCAGGTAGCAACAGGTACTCACAGATACTCAGGTACTCACAGATACTCACAGGTACTCAGGTACTCACAGGTACTTACAGGTACTCACAGGTACTTACAGGTACTCACAGATACTTACAGGTACTCACAGATACTCACAGGTACTTACAGGTACTCACAGATACTCAGGTACTCACAGGTGCTCACAGATACTCACAGGTACTCACAGATACTCACAGGTACTCACAGATACTCTCAGGTACTCACAGGTACTCAGAGGTACTCACAGGTACTTACAGGTACTCACAGATACTCAGGTACTCACAGGTACTCACAGATACCCAGGTACTCACAGGTGCTCACAGGTACTCAGGTACTCACAGATACTCACAGGTACTCACAGATACTCACAGGTACTCACAGATACTCACAGGTACTCACAGGTACTCACAGGTACTCAGAGGTACTCACAGGTACTTACAGGTACTCACAGATACTCACAGGTACTCACAGGTACTCAGGTACTCACAGATACTCACAGGTACTCACAGGTACTCACAGATACTCACAGGTACTCACAGGTACTCACAGGTACTCACAGGTACTTACAGGTACTCACAGATACTCACAGGTACTCACAGGTACTCAGGTACTCACAGATACTTACAGGTACTCACAGGTACTCACAGGTACTCACAGGTACTCAGAGGTACTCACAGGTACTTACAGGTACTCACAGATACTTACAGGTACTCACAGGTACTCACAGGTACTCACAGATACTCAGGTACTACACTACACCCTCAGTCAGTGTACAATCTCAGTCACCAGTCTTACTTACCTAGTGTATGTCCCTTTAAGTCTGACTCTAGCAGTTCCTGGCTGTTTTTCTTTTTTTTTTTTTTTTTTTTTTTTTTTTCCCTCAGACGGTCAGTCTCCGCTCTGCACCCGCCTCCCTCTGTCACTTCCCGGTCAGCCTTTGCTCGCTAGTCTCCTCTGCTCCCTCTCTGTCTGGGGGGGGGGGGTCCGCACCACTCGCCGCCCGCCGCAAAAAGGGGGGGGGGGTTTACTGTTCGGCTCGCCACCCGCAACAAGAGAGGGGGGGGGGGTTACCGACCCGCTCGCCGCTCGCTTCTGGGGGGGGGGGGTCGGGGTTCGAGCGCCGCTCCCCGCCGCTGCTCTCGGGGGGGGGGTATTCACACGCGGTCACGCACACACTCTCCTCTCTCCTGCACGCCCTGACAGCCTCTGATCCCGCGCTCTGCTCCACAGCATGTCTTTGGAGTGTGGGAGTAAACTGGAGTACCCGGAGGAAATTCACGCAGGCACAGGGAGAACATGCAAACTCCAGGCAGGTAGTGTCGTGGTTGGGATTTAAACCAGCGACCCTCTTGCTGATAGGTGAAAGTGCTAACCACTACACCGCTGTGCCGCCCATAACTTTCTGCTATATAACATTCTAAAAAAAAAAAAAAAAAAATGTAAAAATCAAAGTTTTTTAACATTTTAGGCCAATTTGTTTTCTGCTACATATTTTTGGTAAAAAAAAATCACAATAAACGTATTTTCATTGGTTTGTGCAAAAGTTATACTACGGGAAAGATTTATGTAAGAAAAGACAAAAGAAAAAGAGGCGCACCGACCTAGTGCATCACCACTAAAAACATTTATTAAAATATTAAAAAGTATACAATATACTCACAAAGCATTTGTGATATTGCACACATCAATATTGCATATACAATCTCCAAGGTAGCCAAGGTCCCATATGTGGCAAATTGGCATGCAGAGTGCAGCATATAGGACTAAAAATATGCACTGTTACTGTAATAATGACACTGGCAGGGAAGGGGTTAACATTGTGGGTGATGAAGTGGTTAAACGTGAGCCTAGGGGAGTGATTCCAACTGTGGGGGTGTGTGGCTTGTGAAATGATCATAGAGACCTGTGATCCTATATAGAAGGATCACAGGGGCTCTGTGATCATTCCAGGGAGAAGAACGGTCAGCTGTGTTTACAACAGCTGACCGTTCTTCGATCCCAGGTGTCAGGCGGCAATAGGAGCCGGCTTCCCCGCTGCCGAGTGGTTTGCACAGGAGGGCCACCCTGCCGCAGTAAAAAGGCGGCAGGCGGGGTGGAAGAGGTTAAGGACCAAGCCTATTTCTAACACATGTTGTTTACAAGTAAATATCAGTACATTTATATATATATATATATATATATATATATATATATATGTTTTAAAGCAAAATGGCAGTCATTGCAATATTTCATGTCACATGGTATTTGCGCAGCGGTCTTTTAAACGCAATTTTTTTGAAAAAAATACACTTCACTGAATTTTAAAAAACTAAACAGTAAAGTTAGCCCAATTTTTTTGTATATTGTAAAATATTATGTTACGCTGAGTAAAAAGATACCTAACATGTTACGGTTTACAATTCCGCACACTCGTGGAATGGGACAAACTACGGTACCTAAAGATCTCCATAGGCGACGCTTTAGAACATTTTAACAGTTACCAGTTTACAGTTACAGAGGAGGTCTTTTACTAAAATTATTGCTCCTGCTCTGACAATTGTGGCAATATCTCATATGTGTGATTTAAACACCGTTTACATTTGCGGCGTGACTTGCTTATGCATGTTTTCTTTGGTGCGCGAGCACACGGGGACGGGGGCGCTTTAAAAAAAATGTTTTCACTTTTTATTTTATTTTTTATTTTTTTCACTGCTCCTTTAAAAAAAAGGAGGGATCTATGGTCTAAAAGAGCCCAAATCCCTCCTTTGCACTTAAAAGTAGTGATGTACCGAACGGTTCGCCGGCGAACGGCTCCCGGTGAACTTCGCATGTTCGCGTTCGCCGCTGCGGGCGAACATATGCGATGTTCGGTCCGCCTCCTATACATCATCATTGAGGCAAACTTTGACCCTGAATCTCACAGTCAGCAGACACATTCCAGGCCAATCAGCATACCTCCCTCCCACACCCTCCCACCTCCTATAAATAAGCAAGGGCAGCATCCATCTTAGATCATTTCTGTGATACTGAGAGCAGGGAAAGTGCTGCTGCTGTTATAGCTAGGGACAGTTAGTCAGTGTTCCCGGTCTTGTTAGCCAGTGTTCTTGGTACACTCCTGCTGTAAGGACAGCACCCCAAAAAGCCCTTCCTAGGGCTGGTATTTGAGTTTTTTTTTGGATATATATATATATATATATATATATTGTCCCCAAAAGCCCTTTTGAGGGCTGGTATTTGTATAATTTTTTCTGTTCTGTGATATATATATATCTATTGTCCCCAAAAGCCCTTTTGAGGGCTGGTATTTGAGTATTTTTTATATATATATATATATATATATATATATATATATATATATATATATATATATATTGTGCACTGCAGTTACCTGCCCGCTGTGTGTGAGAGGCCACAGACCCACCACAGACTGTACTGTGTGCACACCACACTCATTTCCGGTGGCACAGGCACAGTACCTTGCATTTTAAAAAATATTTTTTCTTTTCCTCTGTCATAATTGCAGTGAGTGGTGTGTCAGGTCCACAGAGTGTACTGTACCCACTGCAGTGCACTGCCCACCACTGATATATATACGGTGGCACAGCATCTTGTTGCAAATTGAAAAAAAAAATATTTTTTATTATTGCAGTTGCCTGGGCTGCCAGTGACTGTCAGGTCCACAGAGTGTACTGTGCCCACTGCAGTGCCACTGCGTGCCCACCCACCACTGATATATATACGGTGGCACAGCAGCTTGCAAATTAAAAATATATATATTTTTTTATAATTGCAGTTGCCTGGGTGCCAGTGACTGTCAGGTCCACAGAGTGTACTGTGCCCACTGCAGTGCCACTGCCCACCCACCACTGATATATACAGTGGCAGGCATGACTTTTTTTGGATTAGTGTCTGGGGGGGTCTAAAAAGCGTACCTGTGAAGTTTCAGCTCTGTAGCATGTCCAGAACCAGAAAAAAAAGATCATATAGGTGTAAAAGGGGTTCCCACCATCCCTGCTCTACTGAAAATGTATCTTTTTTTCTGGTTCTGGACATGCTACAGAGCTGAAACTTCACAGGTACACTTTTTAGACCCCCTAGACACTAAATCACACAAAAAAGTTCTTAAAAATTGTCATTTTTGATAGAGAGCCAATTATTGGAAAAATTAAAAAAAAAACTTAAAAAAAAAAAATTCTTTGGATTTATTGTCTGGGGGGTCTAAAAAGTGTACCTGTGAAGTTTCAGCTCTGTAGCATGTCCAGAACCAGAAAAAAATAGAATTAGGGTTAGGGCTAGGGTTAGGGTCAGGGCTAAGGTTAGGGTTATTTTTAGTGCTTAGGGTTAGAGGGTTAGAGTTAGAGGGGTAGGGGTAGGGCTACTAACTCTAACCCTAAGTATCTCACCGTAACCCTAACCCTAGCCCCTAACACTAAACCTAACCCTAACCCTCTAACCATAACCCTAACCCTCTAACCTTAACCCTAACCCTCTAAGCCTAGCCATAAAAATAACCCTAAACCTAACCCTAGCCCTAACCCTAGCCCTAGCCCTAAGCCTAACCCTAGCCCTAACCCTAATTCGTAATTTTTTCTGGTTCCGGACATGCTACAGAGCTGAAACTTCACAGATACACTTTTTTAGACCCCCCCCCCCCCCCCCCCAGATGTTAAATCCAAAGAAATTTTTTATTTTTATTTTTTTTTTAATTTTTCCAATCATTGGCTCTCTATCAAAAAGGACAATTTTTAATAACTTTTTTTGTGTGATTTAGTGTCTGGGGGGTCTAAAAAGTGTACCTGTGAAGTTTCAGCTCTGTAGCATGTCCAGAACCAGAAAAAAAATAGAATTAGGGTTAGGGCTAGGGTTAGGGCTAGGGTTAGGGCTAGGGTTAGGGTCAGGGCTAAGGTTAGGGTTTTTTTTAGTGCTTAGGGTTAGAGGGTTAGAGTTAGAGGGGTAGGGGTAGGGCTACTAACTCTAACCCTAAGTATCTCACCGTAACCCTAACCCTAGCCCCTAACACTAAACCTAACCCTAACCCTCTAACCATAACCCTAACCCTCTAACCTTAACCCTCTAAGCCTAGCCATAAAAATAACCCTAACCCTAAACCTAACCCTAGCCCTAACCATAACCCTAGCCCTAACCCTAACCCTAGCCCTAAGCCTAACCCTAGCCCTAACAGTAATTCGTAATTTTTTCTGGTTCCGGACATGCTACAGAGCTGAAACTTCACAGGTACACTTTTTAGACCCCCCCTCCAGATGCTAAATCCAAAGAAATTTTTTATTTTTTTTATTTTTATTTTTTTTTATTTTTCCAATAATTGGCTCTCTATCAAAAAATTAAAATTTTTAAGAACTTTTTTTGTGTGATTCAGTGTCTGGGGGTCTAAAAAGTGTACCTGTGAAGTTTCAGCTCTGTAGCATGTCCAGAACCAGAAAAAAAATTAGAATTAGGGTTAGGGTTAGGGCTAGGGTTAGGGTTATTTTTAGTGCTTAGGGTTAGACGGTTAGGGTTAGAGGCATAGGGGTAGGGTTACTAACTCTAACCCTAAGTATCTCACCGTAACCCTAACCCTAGCCCCTAACACTAAACCTAACCCTAACCCTTAAAGCCCAGTTCCTGTCCCATTTTGGTCGGTTCTGGTCTGTTTGCGGTTGTTTGCGGTGCGTTAAACGGGGAGTTTGGTCTGTCACTGTGAAGCGGGCGTAACCCTTACACTACCTGATCGATACAACATCATACCTGATCGTATACACACACTGGATGTTTTAAAGCACGTTATTCCAAACAATTTAGGAATGTTAGGTGATTTATGCCCTTTATGGAATAAAACCCGATTTTCCATGGGAGTTTTGCCATGGATCCCCCTCCGGCATGCCACAGTCCAGGTGTTTGTCCCCTTGAAACAACTTTTCCATTACTATTGTGGCCAGAAAGAGTCCCTGTGGGTTTTAAAATTCGCCTGCCTATTAAAGTCTATGGCGGTTCGCAATGTTCGCCGGTTCGCGAACATTCGCAGATGTTCGCGTTCGCCGTTCGCGAACGGCGAATTTTATGTTCGCGACATCACTACTTAAAAGTATTCAAAGCGCCAAAATCTGTATTTTTGAATCCTGTAATTTTTTTAAAATCAGCACCATTGGCAGCCAAGTAAACCGGAAGTGGGGTTGTGATGTCGCTTCCGTGTTACTTTATCAGAGACCCTATCAAAGCCGAATCCAGCAGAGTGGTAGAAGGCTGCTTGAGCTGAGCTGCGTCAGTTGTTATCACAAGAAAGCCGACCGCCGTCTCTAAAAAAACGGTACCCACTTCTTCAAACCAACGTACAGCAGTGGCGGACGTTGTAAGAGAACGTTTGCTGTGCAAAGACGTGTTCACGTTAGGAATGTGACAATGGCCAATGCGCATGGGCAAACTCGCGCAGCCGCGCACTCACGTTCGCGAATACGCAACGTGCGTTAAACACTGGCGCCAAGTGGGCTATTTAAACCCAGCCCTTACACTGCTCCAGTGCTGCTTTGTCTTCAGCCTTGGATACCTGTTACCTGTTTACCTGCATCTTGTTTCCAGTTCCAGACCCGGCTTGTCCTGACGATTCTCTGCTCTCCGCCTGCACCGACCTTGGCTTGTCCTGTGACCTCTCTTCCTGTCTGCTCCTACTGGCTTCTACGTTACCGATTGGCTCCAGACCCGGCTTGTCTTACCACGCTTCTATCATTCCCAGATCTGTCCAGCCTGCCCAGGAGGCTCACCAGGTTCCTCTTGTTACCCAGGAACTCCTGCCTCCAGCACCAGCTGCCTGCTCATCGTTCTGCTCACCGGACTTCCCTGGCGACCCTCATCAGTGGCCATCGTCCGCTTCAAGGAACCTCCAGGCGCTCGTGCTACTCTTCACTCCGGTGCCCCCTGTCTGCACTATCAGGGGTCCCGAGTCAGAGACGCAAGAGAGGCCTTCCTCACAGTATCAGGCTCATCTCCAGGTACGTGATAGTACAAATCAGCCAGATGTCTGAGCCTGAACGAGGAACCTCTCCTATGGACGAGTTGTGTCATCACCTGGCGGCACTGACTCAGTCCGTCAAGAACGTACAAGAAGGCTATAACCGGCTTGAAGAAAGGGTCCAGGCACTAACCCCAGCCTCCTCTTCATCCGCCCAGGGGGGATCTCCTGCTATGCCTGCAGTAATGCTTCTGCCTCCAGAGCCTCGTGTACCTACCCGGAAATGTTCTCTGGTGATCGCAGCAAATTCAGGTCCTTCCATAACGCCTGTGAACTATACTTCGCACTACAACCCCGGACTTTTTCACTCGAAGCTACTAAGGTGGGCTTTGTCATTTCCCTCCTACAAGGCGAACCTCAGTCCTGGGCCCACCGCTTGCTTGAGCAGAAGGACCCCTGCTTATCCCGTCTAACCTTGTTCTTTGGAGCAATGGCCCAGTTGTATGAGGACCCCCAGAGAACCACTACTGCTGAGGCTGCCCTCTACACCCTTCAGCAAGGCCGCAGACTTTAGACGGTGGAGTGCTGACACTAACTGGAATGATGCTGCCCTCCGCCACCAATTCCGGATGGGACTATCTGATTCTCTGAAGGATGAATTGGCCCGTGTAGGGGTGCCAGACTCTCTGGAAGCTTTGATCCACCTGGCGATCCATATCGATAGATGCCTAAGAGAACATCGTTCAGAGAGGTCATCCGGTCAGTCCCGACCCGTATGGATGTTGCCCTGAGTCTTCAACACACCTGGTCCTACACCCTCAGCCTCTGTTACTCCTGCTACTGATTCTTCTGAACTGATGCAGCTTGGCATGCTCCGTCCTTCTCTCACCCCAGAAGAACGTCAACGCCGGCGACTGAATAACTTGTGCCTGTACTGTGGAGAAGATGGACATTATGTGAGGTCTTGTCCAGCTAAAAGCCGTAAGTGCCTAACCCTTTCCTCTACCAACCAAGGGTTGTGCCCCCAAAATTCATCTCACCTGACTGTTCTTATCTCGTTACAGCTTCCAGAAGGGGCTATCCAGGCACCCGCCATTATTGATTCAGGAGCCTGTAGTTGTTTTATTGACCTGAAATTTGCTACTCAGCTTAAAGTTCCCTTAAGGCCCAGATCACAGGGACTGACTATTCATTTGGCTGATGGGTCTCGTATCAGATCTGGACCTGTCACACAAAAGAGACTCTTACCTTGCATGCCACCATATCTGGTAACCACAGGGAGCTACTACGCCTGGATGTCATCACCTCACCTCTATTTCCCATCATTCTGGGCATGCCATGGCTGCAGGCGCACAACCCCCGTATTAATTGGAAGACGGGAGAGATTGAGTTCTGGTTTTCTTACTGTCAACAACTCTGCTTCTTCCAACCACAAACCCCCCCATCTTCATTACTGTGTATGGACTCTGATACCGAATCGTGCTCTTCTGTTCCTGTGACCTATCACGATTTCTTGGATGTCTTCAGCAAGAAAGGAGCAGAGACTCTTCCCCCTCACAGACCATATGACTGCCCCATTGAGCTTCTTCCCGGAGCCGAAATACCCTTCGGACGGATCTTTCCTCTCACCGAACTTGAACTTGCAGCACTAAAAGAATACCTTGATGATAGCCTGAGGAAGGGGTTTATTCGCCCTTCCACATCCCCGGCAGGAGCTGGGATTTTCTTTGTGGAAAAAAAGGACCACTCTCTCCGCCCCTGTGTGGACTATCGTGACCTAAATAAGATTACGATCAAAAATCATTACCCTTTACCATTAGCGCCAGAACTGATTCAGAGACTCCGCTGTGCCACCATTTTCACCAAGTTAGACTTACGTGGGGCATATAATCTAGTACGAATCAGGGAAGGTGACGAGTGGAAAATGGCATTTCGCACCCGATTCGGGCACTATGAGTAGCTAGTAATGCCCTTCGGACTTTGCAACGCCCCGGCCACCTTCCAGCACTTTATTAATGACATTTTCCGAGATTTTCTGGACTTGTTTGTTATTGTTTATCTTGATGATATTTTGATATTTTCTTCCACTTTAGAAGATCATCACGAACATGTAAGAAGTGTCCTGGCTCGTCTCAGACAGCATGGCTTATACACAAAACCTGAGAAGTGTGAGTTCGATCGTCAGAACATCCAATTCCTGGGTCTAATCCTCTCCACAGAAGGTATTAAATTGGATACTCAAAAAGTTTCTGCCATTTTACACTGGTAGACCCCCTCTGATAAGAAAGGGGTGCAACGGTTTGTAGGATTTTCAAATTTTTATCGAAAATTCATCAAAGATTTTTCTGCAATTATCTCCCCCATCACTCAGTTGACCAGACAAGGTAACCGGTTCCAGTGGACTCCTGAGGCGCAGACCGCATTTGAAGCTCTAAAAACCTTCTTCACCTCTGCACCGATTCTTCGACACTCAGATCCTGGTCTGCCTTACGTCCTGGAAGTGGACGCATCCGAGTCGGAAGTAAGAGCAGTATTGTCTCTACGGCAAGGAGCCAAAGCTCTGTTACACCCCATTGCCTTATCTCTGGCAGAAAGGAATTATGACATTGGTGATCGAGAGCTTTTGCCAATTAAGGCAGCCCTGGAACAATGGAGATACCTCTTAGAAGGGGCAGCCCATCCAATCCTAGTGTACACAGATCACAAGAATCTGGAATACTTGCGAGCTGCTAAACGCTTGAAACCTCGTCAGGCCAGATGGGCTCTCTTTTTCTCCAGATTTTCTTTTCATGTCACTTACAGGCCAGGATCAAAGAACACAAAACCTGATGCATTGTCCCACATGTTTTGTGATGCTGAGTGATCTGCAGTCCCGGATACAATCCTGTCTTCTGGAAACTTCCTGTTACTGCAAGAGGACTTGCTGCTACAACTCAAAAGGGCTTCTGAGGGTATTCCACCTCTTCCCGGAGTGTCCTTACAAGTTAAGGATGGACTTTTGTGGCATGATAACAAGATATTCATACCTGAAAGATTGCGGGTCCCTGTTCTGGGTCTCTGCCATGACCATTCCCTTGCAGGTCATTTTGGAATCCATAAAACCTCTGGATTACTTCAACGTACCTTCTGGTGGCCTGATCTGGAGAAGGACTGTAAAAGATATATCGAAACCTGTGTTACTTGTATCCGGAACAAGACCTCCAGGTCCAGGTCTTGGGGCTTGCTCAAACCTTTACCAGTCCCTGACAGAGCATGGAAGATGATTTCAATGGACTTCATCGTAGAACTCCATCCATCTGAAGGCTACACTACCATCTTCGTGGTGGTAGACCGGCTATCCAAGATGGCACATTTTTTACCCATGAAGGGCACTCCCTCGGCCATGGATACAGCCAAGTTATTCATTAAAGAGATTGTGAGACTACATGAAGTTCCTGCCAATATAGTATCCGACCGTGGGGTTCAGTTTACCTCTAGATTTTGGAAATCCCTTTGTGAGAAGTTGGATATTGAATTGTCCTTTTCCTCAGCGTACCACCCACAGACCAATGGTCAAACGGAAAGGACCAATCAGACACTGGAACAGTATCTACGCAGTTTTTTGTCCTTTTCTCAGGATGATTGGGTAACGCTACTGCCACTAGCCGAGTTCGCCTATAACAACTCTAAATTCTGCTACTAAGCAGACTCCATTTTTTGCCAATTATGGTTACCACCCTTCCTTCCTGATCACCACAGTACCTGAATGCTCTGTCCCTGCTGTCCAGGACACAGTAAACTTTTTTGCATCCAATAATGAGTTACTTCAAGAAACTATGGCTAAAGCTCAGGAAAATAATAAAAGATTCTTTGACAGGAAGAAGAGGGGAGAGCTAATATTGGAACCCGGCGATCAGGTATGGTTGGCCACAACCAATCTGAAACTTACCTGTCCCTCAAGGAAACTTGGACCTAAATTTGTGGGTCCCTTTTCTATTAAAAGGAGAATCAATGACGTCTCCTATGAACTAGTATTACCTAATTCTTTCAAGATCCACCCTGTTTTTCACGTGTCTCTGTTAAAACCTGCATTGCCGAACCCCTTTCCTGAAAGGAGCAATGGTCCCCCTGAACCTGTGATAATCAACGGTGAAGAAGAGTTTGAAGTTGAAGCAATTATTGACTGCAGGAGAAGGGGTAATCAAATCCAATATTTGATTAAGTGGAAAGGTTATGGGCCCGAGGAGAACTCTTGGGAGCCACTGGACAATATCCATGCAAGAGACTTAATTCAAGCCTTCAAGCGCAATCACCCGGAGAAGTTAGCCCAGTTGGGCATCCGGAGGCTGCCCATTGGGGGGGGCAATGTAAGAGAACGCTTGCTGTGCAGAGACGGGGGGGTATATGGAGCTGGGGTGGGCATTTGGGGTGGATGTAGCTGGGGGAAGGATGTAGCTGGGGGGGTGGATGGACCTGGGGGAGGTATTTAGCCAGGGGGGGGGGTGTATGGAGCTGGGGTGGGCATTTGGGGTGTATGGAGCTTGGGGGGGGGGGTGTATGGAGCTGGGGGGTAGATGGAGCTTTGTTGGGTATTTGGGGTATATGGAGCTGGGGTGGGTGTTTGGGATGGATAGAGCTGGGATGGGAGGTTGGGAAGGGGGTGAATGTAGCTGAGGGAGGGATGTAGCTAAGGGAGGGGTGTATGGAGCTGGGGTGGGCATTTGGGGTATATGAAGCTGGGGGGGTGGATGGAGCTGGGGGAGGGATATAGCTGGGGGGGGTGGATGGAGCTGGGGTGAGCATTTGTGGTGTATGGAGCTGGGGGGTAGATGGAGCTTTGTTGGGCATTTGGGGTATATGGAGCTGGGCAGGGTGTTTTGGATGGATAGAGCTGGGACGGGAGGTTGGTAAGGGGGTGAATGTAGCTGAGGGGGGTGAATGGAGCATGGGGAGGGATGTATGGAGCTGGGGTGGGCATTTGGGGTGGATGGAGCTGGGGGGGGTGGATGGAGCTGGAGGAGGGGTGTATGGAGCTGGGGTGGGCATTTGGGGTGGATGGAGCTGGGGGGGTGGATGGAGCTGGGGGGTGTAGGGAGCTGGGGTGGGCATTTGGTGTGTATGGAGCTGGGGGGTAGATGGAGCTTTGTTGGGCATTTGGGGTATATGGAGCTGGGTTGAGTGTTTGGGATGGATAGAGCTGGGTTGGGAGGCTGGGAAGGGGGTGAATGTATGAATGTAGCTGAGGGGGGGATGGAGCTGGGGGAGGGATGGAGCTAGGGTGTGCATTTGGGGTGTATGGAGCTGGGGGGGTTATGGAGCTGGGGTGGGCATTTGGGGTGTATAGAGCCGGTGAGGGGGTGGATGGAGCTGGGGTGGGCATTTGGGGTGTATAGAGCTGGGGGGTGGATGGAGCTGGGGTGGGCATTTGGGGTCTATAGAGCTGGGGGTGGATGAAGATGGGATGGGCATTTGGGGTGTATAGAGCTGGGGGAGTGGATGGAGCTGGGATGGGCATTTGGGGTGTATAGAGCTGGGGGGTTGGATCGAGCTGGGATGGGCATTTGGGGTGGATGGAGCTGGAGGGAGGGTGGATGGAGCTGGGGTGGGCATTTGGGGTGAATGGAGCTGGGGGGTGGATGGAGCTGGGGGGGTGTAGGGAGCTGGGGTGGGCATTTGGTGTGTATGGAGCTGGGGGGGTAGATGGAACTTTGTTGGGCATTTTGGGTATATGGAGCTGGGGTGGGTGTTTGGGAAGGATAGAGCTGGGTTGGGAGGCTGGGAAGAGGGTGAATGTAGCTGAGGGGGGATGTAGCTGGGGGGTGGATGGAGCTGGGGAGGGATGGAGCTAGGGTGGGCATTTGGGGTGGATGGAGCTGGGGTGGGCATTTGGGGTGTATAGAGCTGGGGGGTTGGATGGAGTTGGGTGGGCATTTGGGGTGTATAGAGCTGGGGGGGGTGGATGGAGCTGGGATGGGCATTTGGGGTGTATAGAGCTGGGGGAGTGGATGGAGCTGGGGTGGGCATTTGGGGTGTATAGAGCTGGGGGGGTGGATGGAGCTGGGATGGGCATTTGGGGTGTATAGAGCTGGGGGTGTGGATGGAGCTGGGGTGGGCATTTGTGGTGTATAGAGCTGGAGGGGTGGATGGAGCTGGGATAAGCATTTGGGGTGGATAGAGCTGGGGGGTGGATGGTGCAGAGTCCGACCCCTGCATTCTGTACATTACACACTCCTGTCCTGTCCCATGTACTCTGTACATTACACACTCCTGTCTCCTGCATTCTGTACATTACATACTACTGTCTCCTACATTCTGTACATTACACACTCCTGTCCGCTGTACATTACACTCCCCTGTCTCCTGCATTTTGTACATTACATACTCCTGTCTCCTGCATTCTGTACATTACATACTCCTGTCCCCTGTATTCTGTACATTACACTCTCCTGCACTATATACACAATACTGTACATTATATACTTCTCACCAAAGTCTTCATTGTCTCAACAGTTGCTGGATGCTATGCAGTCTCTGACTATTTTAATGAAGTTCTTCTTTAAGGTAGGCTGAGCAATCAAAGCATATTTTATGGGTACTAGGAAGTCTGGGTTTTGTTTACCCTATCCCTTAAGCCCCTCCCACTGCTAGGCAATTGGCCACACCCACAATTCGCCACAGGTTTTGTTCCTCTTTCAGTGTCCCTCATTCCGAAGTTCAAATGTTGGGAGGTATGTGACTCTCTGCTTCAATATGTTCTGAGTCATTGATCTGGGACCAGAGGAAGTCAGAATCTGATCACTGACAGATATATTCTGATTATTTCTTCATCAATGACCCCTGATAAAGGAAAAGGAATTGGCAGCACTCCAGGTTGAGTCAAAATCCAGATTTATTGACTGGACATCCAAATATGACAATCGTGACAAGGTAGACTGTGTTGTGCTTAATCATTACAAAGAAAAATGGATATAACATCTCAATATATACACACACAAAAATCCAATCATCAATTAAAAAACAGCTGATACAAATAAGGGGTAAACCATTTTCCTAATTACCGAGGACACGGATAGGCCCATAAAACATCTATGTGAAACTAGTGAAAAATCAAATGTGAATTCTGTGACACAAATGTGTATGAAAAAATATGTAAATGCAAAAAATCTGATAAAATCTAAATATGTATAAACTATGTATGAAAATTAAATGTATTGTGATTAAAGATGTGGATAAAATTACCATTGTTTAATAATATGTGTCAATTATAAAATGAGAATAAAAGCGCAAAAAAATGCACAAAAAATATATACAAAAATACAAGGAATAGTGAATATATATATATTGATATCTGTACAATCCGATTATGTGAATATAAAACTATGAAATAGTTTGTTATTAAATTTTCAATTTTAAAAAAATTGTCAAATATATAAATCTATTTGTGCATATTAGTTGTATGGGTCAGAAGAAAATCGATCGTATAACATACACAGACCAAACGATATATGTACAATAAAAACAATTATTTCGAACAATATGCTTTTTTTTTTTTAATCAGAAAAAGAACTTTATTTAGGAATGGCACAGGACAATAAAACATTGTACAAGAAATACACAGACAGCATACATAATCACAGAGGATACCAAAATACAATGTTAATCAGTGCAAATTGCGCTTTAGTGAAAGCACAGGAACCTCATTGTTGCTCCATGCGCATCCCTAAAAGAAAACAGAACATAAGGAAAGAAAAAAAAATTAAGGGGGGAGGGGGAGGGGGAGGGGGAAAAAAATAAAAAAAAACAGGAAAAACAACTAAACACGTGTTGTCATGAACAAACCAGCTGCCAAAAACATACCAATATCTACATAAGCAAGCGATTAAGAACAAGTTGAGGCGGAGCCACCTCCGGAGAAGACAGCCAGGGGCCCCAGAGTTTCTCAAACTTAAGAGGAGCTTTTCTATGATAATAGGTGTGTTTTTCACGTATCAGAATAGAGTTGACAGATTGGATCCATTGGGCACCCGCAGGAGGCCCGGAAGATATCCACACTCTAGCAATCAGTTTTTTAGTAAGTAGGTAAGTAGAGAAGTCGAAGGAGGGCAACAAGAACGTGTGGGAGGTAAAGCGTCTCATCAAGGCCGCCCAGCAAGCACACCAGCGGATCCAACTGAAGTTGAACTTGGTATACACGATTAATAGTGGATACTACGAATTGCCAGTATCGTACCAGTTTGGGGCATCTCCAAAGCATGTGAATAAATTCACCTGTATGTAAATTACATTTGAAACAGAGAGGTGAGGACCTCCTACCCCATGCATAGAGTTGTGCCGGGGTCCTATAAGTGCGGTGCAGTACAAATAAATGGGATAGTTTATGGCTAGCGGAGACAAAGACCAATGGGCCGGCTTCAAGTATCTGCTCCCAACGATCCCCATCAATGGGGCCCAGATCCCTCTCCCACTTCGCCCTACAGGGAAGTAGGGAGGGGTCCTGTAGGGAAGACAACAATGTAACGTATATTCTAGAGATTATACCCCGTTTCTCATTGTCTCTAAAAATAGATTCCAGGAATGGAGAATCAATCAATCGCAGAGGGGTGTGGCGGTTCTGACTTTGTAGCGCATGCGACAAGCGCATATATTGATAGCGGCATTTACCCAGTTGTGGGAAATCAGCCTGAAATCGAGACCAGGGCTTAATAACAAGGTCACATACCTGAGAAAAATATTTCACCCCAGCCCGGATCCACCCAGGGAAAGAACCCAACCTAGCGACCTCCCCATAGGAACGGTTGTTCCACAGAGGGGTGCGGAGAAAAAAGCCAGAGAGGCCCAGATTCTGCTTTACCGCCTTCCACAGTTTAGTCAGAAGGTGGGAGGTAGGACAGTGGGGGGGCAATTCAGGGAACCCCAGTTCCATTAAGGAGAAGGAAGTGTAGTCAGAGGCAGACAGTGTAAGCAAGGCCCGGGAGGGATCTACGCAAGAAGGAAGATCCCAACCCGTGAAGTGCTGCAACTGTGATGCAAAAAAGTACATCTGGGCGTGGGGGAGGGCCATTCCACTCCTATCTTTGGGATATTGCAGAGTAGTAAGTTTCAATCGGGCCACCCCACCCCGCCATATAAGGGCCCTAAATTGGGAGTCTATTCTATCAAACCAGTATCGAGGTATCCACATCGGGGAGTTATGAAGGATGTAGAGCAGCTGAGGAGCCCGGATCATTTTGATCAAATTGACCCTACCCGTAACTGTAAGGGGAAGTTTACACCAGCTAGTACATTTAGTACGGAAACGGAGGAGGAGGGGTTTAAGGTTGAGGGAGACATAATCTCTCGGGTTATCCGAGACCACCACAACCAGATAGCGGAAGGTGGAGACCACCTGTAGTTGAGAGGCAGCAAGTGGCATAGTAGATGGAAGGGGGTCCAAAGGGAGTAAAACCGATTTGTCCCAGTTTATGGCAAAGCCAGAAAATGCGCCAAATCTCGTAATGAGGGACATGACCTCTTGCAGGGAATTCCCGAGATCCCCCAGATACAGGAGGGCATCATCCACGTAAAGGGAGATTTTATCTTCCCTGTCTCCACGGCGAAACCCCACTATAGAGGGGGAGTCTCTAATCATAATCGCCAGAGGTTCAATCGCCAGTGCGAACAGCAATGGGGAGAGAGGGCATCCCTGTCTAGTCCCCCGGTGCAAAGAGAAGGAGTCAAAAAGGGAACCATTAATTCTGATGCTGTAATGTTCTGGTACCTATGGTACCCTTGTTCCTATATTTCTCCTCTCTTTGCGTCCCATCTTGTATATACAAAGGACGCATACACCTTTAAGACCGGATGACATCACTGCCGAGCGCCACTATGAGCGGCTATTTCAATCGCCGGTTTGCTCTCACTCATCGCTCGTTCAAACCCACATGTTCATCGCACCTACGCCTGAGAAGTCGGAGCTGCTGACATACCTTCCTTGCTGAACTAAGCCGGAACCCTCGCTGGTGATCCGTATCCCGCTACGGGATCACCCCTCTACTCTGGACATTGTATTTCCTAAACCTATCTAAGTGATAAGTACCCCGCAGGGGATTCTTACTAACCAATCTCCTACTGTCATCTACTGCAATTACCAAGACTATCTGTATCTATCTATTCACTATCATCTGCATAAGACTGTTAGCTCTTGGGACTACCTTGAACTATCCTTGCACTAGGTTACTCTGTCTAAAGTATACTCCATCTGTGTCCTCTTACCATCTGCACTATACTTGACATCAGAACCTCTCTGCTTACCATCACCTGCAACTCTCCTACACTACTTCTAGTGCTCACCATACAATAGCCTGTCTCTCATCTATATATCCTCATATACTCTATCCCTCCATTAAACATCTATTAATATATATATAGTATATAACAGGCTGTACACGGTGATGAAGTCCTGAGAGTTGGATATGTTGTTCAACACATTCTCTACAAGGCTACTGAGTGTAATAATTCTGCAGCTGTAAATCCATCCGCAAACAAAAACGCATGAACGTTACAGATTGAACGAGCCATTAAAAAAAATATGGATTCAGCAGAATTATCCACTCATGTACTACAATTAAAACAACAAGTAGATGCATTGATCCATGCACTTACAGAGGTAAAAAATGACAATCAAACCTTGAGACAGCAGCTTGGCCGTCTCACACAGCCTCCTGCTGCTCAGCCCCGTGAGCCTAAGATAAACCCTCCTATAGTGTTTTCTGGTGATCGGAGCAAATTCCGTGAATTTAAAAACGCATGTCAATTGTTTTTTTTGTTAAAACCTCTAACCTACACCACTGACCAAATTAAGGTCTGTACCATCATCTCCTATTTAACGGGTGAACCCCGGGCCTGGGCAGATGCTCTCTTTGAAAAGGATGATCCACTCCTTAATTCTTATCCCTTATTTCTAGCACAACTTGCTACTTTATATGAAGACCCCAACAAGCAGAGTACCGCTGACACCCAGTTACAGGCCCTAAAACAAGGAAGGAGACCTGTTGAAGATTTTGTGGCGAATTTTAAAAGATGGTCCCCTGATTCAGGGTGGAACGACACATCTTTGCGAACGCAGTTTAGACTCGGCCTATCTGAGGCCGTTAAAGACGAGCTCGCCCGAGCGGATTTACCTGGCACTCTAGAGGGACTGATCCAGACCAGTATCAATATTGACAGACGACTACGAGAAAGAAAGGCTGAGAAGATTTGCTCACCATTTTCCAGTCCTTCTCAGATGTTGCCTGCTGACCCTACTCCTATGGAGGTAGGAACGATACATCCACCTCTGACCCTTTCTGAACGTGCCAGGAGGAAAACCGAACATCTTTGCATGTACTGCGCATCCCCGAATCATCTGGTAAACGACTGTCCTCTTGTCCGCAGAAAAGAGGGTGAGTGTTCAAATGTCTTGCTAGGGGGACTCACAACTTCCTTTCCTAATCCTTATCTTTTTGTTCAATTAACATTGCAGTGGGACCAAACTAGGATCACCACCAAAGCTATGATTGACACAGGATCTTGTGGAAACTATATTGACATTTGTTTTGTCTCCCTTAATAAAATACCTATTGTTTCAAAACCCAAACCTGTCTCCGTTAGTTTTATTAACGGTACACCTTTATCCTCTGGTCCTATCACCAGTCAGACACAGGCACTTCTTGTAACTGCTGACGAGTCTCATGTGGAGACCACCACCTTTGATGTATTAACTTCGCCACATTTTCCAATCATTTTGGGACTTCCCTGGTTACACATACATCAACCAATCATCGATTGGAAAACAAGAACGTTAGCCTTCTCTTCTCACTATTGCGAGACGACGTGTAACCTCCCCACACATGATAGGATCCTGTCTGTACTGCCAGATGACATTATTCCTAAGTGTTATCAAGATTTATCGGAGGTTTTCCTCGAGAAAAACGCTCAAATGTTACCTCCTCACAGGGACTATGATTGTTGTATCGATCTGCTCCCTAATAGCAAGTTGCCTTACGGACATGTATATCCTCTCTCACAGGATGAACTCTCTCACCTTAAAGAGTATCTGGATGAAAACTTGGCAAAAGGATTCATCCGACCTTCTACTTCCTCCACTGCTGCTGGGCTTTTCTTTGTCCGCAATAAGGACTCTAGCCTTAGGCCTATCATTGATTTCAAACAATTAAATGGCATCACAATAAAGGATCGTTATCCTTTACCTCTTATTCCTGAACTTATCGAACAGGTGCGTGGGGCTTCTTTCTTTTCAAAATTGGACCTAAAAGGGGCATACAATTTAATTCAAATCCGTAAAGGGGATGAATGGAAGACGGCATTCAGAACCAGATACGGACTGTTTGAGTACCTTGTAATGCCATTTGGGCTATGTAATGCCCCCACAGCCTTCCAACGGTTTATAAACGAGATATTCCGAGACTTGCTTGATGTTTGTGTGGTAGTATATTTGGACGATATACTTATCTATTCTCATTCCTTACCTGAGCACATAAAACATGTGAGACTTGTGTTGTCAAGACTACTTGCACATAACTTATATGTTAAATCAAAGAAATGCCTCTTTCATAAAGAGGAGGTACTATTCCTAGAATATATTATATCTAAAAGTGGAATCAAAATGGACATGAGCAAAATATCCTGCATTCTGGATTGGCCTGTGCCAACCACTCGCAAAGC
Organism: Pelophylax lessonae; assembly: GCF_965119305.1. Classification (NCBI taxonomy): domain Eukaryota; kingdom Metazoa; phylum Chordata; class Amphibia; order Anura; family Ranidae; genus Pelophylax; species Pelophylax lessonae. Next base: position 156,768,515 of record NC_138773.1, read on the forward strand.
ATTACAAAGGTTCCTAGGATTCTCTAATTACTATAAGAAATTCATTAAAAACTTTTCTGCGATTGTGAAACCTCTCACACAACTTACAAGCATGAAGAGACCATTTAATTGGTCAAAGGAAGCAAATGGAGCATTCTCTCTGCTGAAATCAAGCTTTACTACTGCCCCCATACTATGCCATCCAGACCCATCCCTTCAATACATCTTGGAGGTAGATGCGTCTAATATGGCAGTAGGAGCAGTTCTTTCACAACGACCAACAAACACCTCACCTCTTCACCCAGTTGCTTTCTTTTCAAAGTCATTAAGTAGCCCCGAGGTGAACTACCCAGTAGGTGAGAAGGAGTTATTAGCCATAAAACTGGCATTAGAGAATTGGAGACATCTACTTGAGGGCACTCAATTGCCAATTCTGATATATACTGATCACAAAAACCTCCAATACCTTCAGACTAATAGAACTCTTTCCCACCGGCAGGTACGGTGGTCGTTATTCTTTCTGAGATTTAATTTTTTAGTAACTTACACGCCCGCAGACAAAAATAAAAAAGCGGATGCACTCTCACGACTAGCCGAGAAAGATTGCACTGAGGTTCCCTCAGTTCCTATAATACCACTTGAACGTATTATCGGAGTCGTTCGCTCACTGAAGGAGGAGATTTTGCACAGCATAGGGTTGGATTCACCTCCACCACAACTAACTACTGACGCAGAAGGCTTCCTCTACTACAACGATAAATTATACATACCCCCTACTATGCGAACCAAGATCTTAGAATTGTCGCATGATGTACCTATGGCAGGACATATGGGTATGACTAAAACTCTCAATCTACTCACTAGGCAATTTTGGTGGCCAGACATGAAGACAACCGTAAAAAAGTTCGTTTCATCTTGTGATATCTGTGCAAGGTCTAAAATTGACAACACGAAACCATCAGGATTACTTTGTAGTTTACCGATACCCCAGGTTCCGTGGGAAGTGGTATCCTTGGATTTCATAGTGGAACTACCACCTTCCAAAGGATTCAACACCATCTTGGTATCAGTGGACCATCTGACCAAGATGGCACATTTGACCCCTATCCGAAAATTACCTTCATCCAAACAAACAGCAGAATTACTTGTGAAACATGTCTTTAAGTTACATGGTATTCCAAAAACACTGCTGTCTGACCGTGGTTCACAATTCATCTCAAAATTTTGGCTAGCTCTATGTCAGATACTGCGAATAGAGCGTAACCTTACTTCTGCCTACCACCCTCAGACCAACGGACAGACAGAGAGAGTTAACCAGTGCATTGAACAGTACCTGCGTTGCTATACTTCGTATCTACAGGACGATTGGGCAGATCTCCTCCCACTGGCGGAATTCGCCTATAACAACGCTACTCATAGCACTACTAAGCAAAGTCCGTTTTACCTGAATTATGGATTTCATCCCACACTCCTTCCTCCACGTATCTTACCATCAAGTAATCCAGTAGCATCTGATTATCTTGCCCAGATAAAGGGTTCTCTGGGATTACTCAACAATACAATATCTCATGCTCATAGCCAACAAAAAAATACTACGACCTCCGTAGGAAACCCTCTCCCCAATATGCCATTGGGGATCTTGTTTGGCTTTCTACAAAAAATCTGAGACTAAAGATCCCTAGTAAAAAACTTGGACCTCTATTTCTGGGACCTTTTCCAATAGAGAAGCTTATTGGAAAAGCTGCAGTACAACTCACATTGCCAGTAGACCTCAAGATACATCCTGTCTTCCATGTGTCTCTACTGAAGCCCCATGTTCCTAACCAAGGAATAAGGCCTACTATCTCACCTCCACCTCCTGTACAAGTGGAGGGTGGAGAAGAATTTGAGATAAAAGAAATTTTGGATTCCCGTTTCAATAGAAGAAGACTCCAGTATCTTGTACGATGGAAGAATTATGGGCCCCAAGATGACACCTGGCTGGATACCTCCGATATCCATGCCCCTAGACTGATTCGCAATTTCCACTCGAAATATCCGGAAAAACCAGCTCTAGAGGCCTTCCGGAGCCGGCCTTAAGGGGGGGGTACTGTAATGTTCCGGTACCTATGGTACCCTTGTTCCTATATTTCTCCTCTCTTTGCGTCCCATCTTGTATATACAAAGGACGCATACACCTTTAAGACCGGATGACATCACTGCCGAGCGCCGCTATGAGCGGCTATTTCAATCGCCGGTTTGCTCTCACTCATCGCTCGTTCAAACCCACATGTTCATCGCACCTACGCCTGAGAAGTCGGAGCTGCTGACATACCTTCCTTGCTGAACTAAGCCGGAACCCTCGCTGGTGATCCGTATCCCGCTACGGGATCACCCCTCTACTCTGGACATTGTATTTCCTAAACCTATCTAAGTGATAAGTACCCCGCAGGGGATTCTTACTAACCAATCTCCTACTGTCATCTACTGCAATTACCAAGACTATCTGTATCTATCTATTCACTATCATCTGCATAAGACTGTTAGCTCTTGGGACTACCTTGAACTATCCTTGCACTAGGTTACTCTGTCTAAGTATACTCCATCTGTGTCCTCTTACCATCTGCACTATACTTGACATCAGAACCTATCTGCTTACCATCACCTGCAACTCTCCTATACTTCTTCTAGTGCTCACCATACAATAGCCTGTCTCTCATCTATATATCCTCATATACTCTATCCCTCCATTAAACATCTATTAATATATATATAGTATATAACAGGCTGTACACGGTGATGAAGTCCTGAGAGTTGGATATGTTGTTCAACACATTCTCTACAAGGCTACTGAGTGTAATAATTCTGCAGCTGTAAATCCATCCGCAAACAAAAACGCATGAACGTTACAGATGCGAGCCGTAGGGCCAGCATAAAGTAACTTAACCCAGGAAATAAACTCAGAGCCCAGGCCAAAGCGATCCAGCACCACCCAAAGATATTGCCACTCGACGCTGTCAAAAGCCTTGGCAGCGTCGAGGGAGAAGATGGCTCTGCTACCCGGATTATCAACAGGGAGCTGAAGGTTTAAAAACAGTCTACGGAGGTTTAAGGACATTGACCTGGCAGGAATAAATCCCGACTGGTCAACATGTACCAACTCAGAGACGACGGTCAACAATCTATTAGCCAGGACCCTAGCCAACAGCTTGACGTCCGTATTAAGTAAGGATATGGGCCTATAAGAATCCGGGTGTACCGGGTCCTTACCAGGCTTAGGGATAACCACTACTATCGCCTCACGCATGGAATCAGGTAATGTACCTACCTGTAAGATTCTGGTACCTCTGGTACCCTTAATAATTTATTTCCTTCCAAATATGCGTCCCACCTTTCTTACTAGGTGGTACGCATACACCTTTAAGACAGATGATGTCATCGCTGAGCGCCGCAGAGCGGCTATTTCAACCGCCGACGTTCTCACTCACATTGTTCGTTCAACCTGCCTTGTGTATCCACATGCTTTCAAGCCTGTCTTGCTGTCGGAACCTCCAGCTAATTACTTCTACCTGGAGCAGACCGGAACCTCGCTACTGATCCCTGTATCTCGCTACCGGATCTTTCCCTTTCTACTGGACCCCTCTACTACTAACATTTACTAGTGATAAGTACCCCACAGGGGAATCCTCCATAACCTTACTTACACTATCTATCATCTGCACTGTTGCATAGATTGCTAGCTCTTGAGTCTACTACCATCTATCATCTGCACTGTTACATAGATTGCTTGCTCTTAAGTCTACTACCATCTATCATCTGCACTGCTACATAGATTGCTAGCTCTTGAGTCTACTACCATCTATCCTTGCACTGGGTTAGTCTATCCTGTAATTGTCATCTGCTGTCCTTACCACCTGTTACCATACTCGATTACTAACCTATCTGCACTCTACCTAATACCATCTAGTACTCTTCTGAACAAACCTATCAAGTGCTTACCATCTCTATCACTGTTCACACCTGTCCCTTCAGCACATCACCTTCATACTGTCATATACATTCTACCACTCCAGGAACATCTTATTGAGTGTGTATATATCTGTATGTTGAAGCTGACAGGCCCACAGTGATGAGTCTGGAGAGTTGGATCTGGTTATTCAACACATCTCTACATGACTACTGAGTGGAGATTTTGCAGCTGCATATCCAGCCTACTACAAAAACGCAGGAGCGTTACACTACCCTATGAGCCTCATTCAGGGTAGTCAGCAAGGCAGGAAGGAGGGTATCCCCATAGGACTTGTAAATCTCAGCAGGGAAACCGTCAGCTCCAGGAGACTTATTATTCGCCATTTGAGAGGCCGCCAAAGACAGTTCCTTGACGGTCAGGGGTCCACCCAGTGCCTGTCGCTGAGACCGCGAAACCCTAGGTATCTTACAGCCAGCCAGGAAGTCCCCCAGGGCCGCCTCAGAGGGGCAGACTCTAGAGGAGTACAGGGCCCTAAAATAATCGGTGAAAACCGAAGCAACCCGGGTCGGGTCCTGAACCAGCTCACCATCAGGCTCCTGGATAGCAGCAATATGTGAAATACCCTGCTGAGCCCTGGCAATTACAGCAAGTAAATGTCCAGTATTTTCTCCCTCATTAAAGTAACGTTGTTGGATGAAAAACCGTTTATTTTCTGCAGCATTAATAGAGACCTGCTGAAAAAGGGCCTGGGCCTCCAGCCAACGCCGTTCATGAGCAGGAGTGGGGTCAGTCACAAACGCCAGTTCCGCCTCCCCGGCCCTAGCGAGGATATGATTCTCCCAGTCCTTAGTCTTAGATTTAATGGCTGAAATTCGGGTAATGAGAATCCCCCTCAAATGTGCTTTCAACGTGTCCCACACCACCAAAGGCGTTGCCGAGTCCACATTTTGCAAAAGGAATTCGCGCAAGGCCGGAGAAACGGGGTCATCCGCAGGAAGAAGAGCAAGCCAAAAAGGGCTAACCTTCCACAGCCGAGAAGCCGCGGGGGGTAGTCCTCCTAATTGTACTACAAGGGGTGAATGGTCAGAGATATTCCTAGGAGCATATCGAACAGCATGAATCATAGAGCAGGCAAGAGAATTCCCCAAACAAAAGTCAATACGAGAAAGACCCTTATAGGAGGTTGAGTAACAGGAGTAACAATGCACGTCAGGGTTCTTACTCCTCCACACATCCTGTAGTCCCAATTCTGACAAAAGGCGGGAAAAGGGGGTAGGGCCCGAGGCACTAGGCGGGCCCGCGCCCGGGCGGTACCTGTCAAGACCCCTATCCAGCACATTGTTAAAGTCTCCCAACACTACCACAGGCACACTCGAGTAGGGACTCATAAAGTGGGCCAGGGCATGAAGTACCTCTGGGGAGAAGGGGGGGGGGCACATAGATGTTGGTTAGCACACAAGGAAAATAATACAGTTTACATGAAAGAAAAATATATCTACCCTGATCATCAATTTTAGAGGTCAATAGCTGGAAGGGAGCATGATCAGATATCAATATACTAACCCCCCTAGAATACGCGGAGTGGGTGGAGTGAAACTGGGTGCCGTAGCCGCGACGTCGCAGCAAAGGGAGAGTCGAAGGCTGTAGGTGGGTCTCTTGCAAACAAATTACAGCAGGGGTATACCTTTTCAAAGTAGAGAACATCGCCACCCGTTTAACACTGTCACCCAGTCCGCGAACATTCCAAGAGACTAAAGTACAGCAGTTAGCCATAACACTGATAGACATGTAAAGTAAAGGAGGGAGCAAACACAAGGCAGTGGAAGGCGGCACAGTAAATACATGGAGGAAGGGATAGGAAAAAGGAGAGAGCAGGTGTCACAGTCCCCCAAACAACCCGAGCACAGGACCACATAGGCCCAGCAAACGTTAGAAACAGCATACAGTTGGTGATGACAAACATAGCAAGGAGCTCCACGTGCAAGACAAGGTTCAAAACAATTGGCAGCGGCAAAAAGAATTCAAACCAAATGACGGCTAAGAGCTCACAACAGGTGAGGCAGGCAGCCATAAAAGTGCAGTACTGAGCATATAAAAATATAGTAAAAAACTCAAGTGAAAAAAATTGGCAAAAAGGGGGGGGGGGTCGCACCCCGTAGCAAACGTCCACATAGGACAGAAAGGGGATGGGGGCCCCAACGTCTCAACAGAAAAAAGACCAGTTCTGTCTTGATCCGAAGGAACTCACAGGAACCACAGTCCCGAGCAAGGCAAAGAATCCAATGGGATCCATCACTCGACACTCTCCGCCAAAAAACAGGGATATATGCAGAAAATGTTCAATCAATAAAGTGCAAACAAACTTCCTCCTAGCATGAAGAAACCAGTCGGACTCGGTATCAAGCTGGTGCAGCGCCAGATCTTTCCAAAGTTGGCTCCACTCTGTCCAGCCAGCTAGATGCAGCAACAGGGTTGTCAAAGAAGTGAGTTTCATGGTTAGCAACCACCCTCAGACGGGCCGGATATAACATGGCATAGTTGACCGTGAATCTCCTCAGACGTTTTTTAACATCAGTGAACTTGGCTCTGCGCCTTTGTACTTCTGCAGAGAAGTCCGGGTAGAAAGAAATGCGGGCATTATCCATTTTCATGAGGTCACCCTTAGTGCGGGCAAGGAACAGACAGGCATCTCTATCCTTATAGTTCAGAAGTTTGAACAAAAAGGGGCGCGGGGGTTCGCCTGGGCGAGGCGGTTTGGAAGGAACCCTGTGGGCCCTTTCAATGGAAAACATATGAGAGAATGCATCCCTGCCAAAAGAGTTAAGCAGCCAATTTTCCATAAAAGTGACAGGATCCTTGCCCTCAGCCTTTTCTGGGATGCCCACTGCCCTGACATTGTTTCGACGAAGTCTATTCTCCATATCCTCCAAGCGTGAGGAATGGCCCGCAGTAAGAAGTTGCAGATGATGTACATCCCTCTGCAATGGTGGTAGGTCATCTTCCACATGTCCCAGTCTATCCTCAATGGCAGCCGTGCAGTCCCGCAGCTTCTGCATATCCTGCCCTAGCAGATTGACCAGCATCTTCACCCCCTTAAGCTCAGAAGTGAGATCATGGATAGCCTTATTACTGGATGTAACTACTGTGAATATATCTCACAGGGTGGGTTCGGGGGAGTCATCAACTGCTATACCCCGGTCTGGTTCAGGCCCAGTAGGGGCAGCGGTACTCACTGCATCCCAGGAGGAGGTAGCGGCCACATCTGCAGGCCAGGGGTCATCCAGCTCCGCCGGCAGTGCACCGGGATCGTCCGGAACATGTAGGGGCTTAGCAGGTGTCTCCCTAGCAGATGACTTGGCAAAGAGCTTCATCGCGGCCTCCCTGGCGGAGCGGGTCGGTCGGGCGCCATCTTGGAAAGCGGGATCCGAAGGCCCCGGCGTGTCTTTACCCTTCCGAGACATCACCCCAGCTTCGGCAACACACCGGCAGGTAGGTATCGGTGTCAGGAGATCAGGGAGGTAAGTGAGGAAGACGGATGGTGTCGGATACTGCAACAATCAGGATAAAAGTCAGGATCAATGGCGGAGAGAGCGCTCGGCACGTCCGTCTACATCAGCTGCTAGCCACGCCCCCCCAACAATATGCTTTTTAGGACAAAATAAACACATATGATCCTGTGTATGTATATATGCATCAACCGGTCACCCATAAAAACAATTACAATTATATCGGGGTGACCGGAGAGAGATATATAGTTTGAGGAGATCAAAGCTACATACATCAGATTATAACACTGGATACCGAACAAGATAGGGGATCCATACATGGTAAGATCTAATTGTAAAGAATCCATAATCGGAAAGATATATGGAGGGATAAGGGATCCATACATGGTAAGATCTAATTGTAAAGAATACATATTGTATTAAAATTATAGCTAATATATAAAATTAATTATAGTCGCTTGCAGGCATAGATGGCGATTAGTGATAAAATAAATTATGAAATAAACAATGAGTAAAAATACTACATGTATTTAAAATTAGACCTACATAAAAAATATAAAAATATATTATGTATGAAATATGTATGTGAGTGCGCCTAATTATATAGGCGAGGGAGAAAAATATATGTGTAATATATGCTATATCTAGGTCATTTATATCATATTTGAGTTGGGATAAATTTTATAGTGGGCATATAAGTGCTGTAATTTTGGTCTGGTCCTGTAATCTGGTGGTCCAGCATCCACAAAAAGTGTCCCACTATGCCAAAACTGCTTATAAACAAAATTACAGCTCCAAAGTGACATATATAAATTACAACTCCAAAGTGACATATATAAAAAACATATTAATATCTTGGACACAATGAGTGTACGCACTCAAAATCATGATAAATATGAAATATAAAATAAAAAATACATATAAAGTGCTTGTAATGTAACCGCTAGTAGATACGGTATACTTGAACTAATACCATATTATTGTCTCATGCGCGGTCTATATACATAATAAGATTCACTCGAGATATGGTTAATATGTCTTATAAATGTGACGTATGTATATAAAGTGCTTGCTATAATATGACCACTAGTGGGTCTGGTATATCTAGACGATGGTTCAAGCGGAACTAACTACTAAGCGTTACTCTTTTGAATTCCTATGAATATATGGGAATGAATATATCTGACCAATCGTTAGCTTACTAGAGAGGAAGGGAAGTTATTCCACTTATTTACTGTAAGGAAAAAAGGAGGGAAAAAGGGGCCCGAAAGGAGTGGGGCATGAGCTTAATGGTTGGAAATAAAGCAGTTTAGGTCTATGTCGCGGTTCATGCCCCCGGGCTGTAGTGATCACAGTTGGTAAATCCACTTTGTTTCATTTTGTAAGATCTTTCGGGTTTTATTTTCTCCTCTCCAGTGTGCATTGATAGCGTCAATCCCGTAGAATATAAGGCCTTTCGGGTTTTTATGATGTACATCTCGGAAGTGCCTAGATAGGCTGTGTTTTGAGAAGCCAACTTTAATGTTGGTTATGTGCTCCCTAATGCGAACGGCCAAAGGCCTAGTGGTCCTGCCCACATATTGTAGCCCGCAAGGGCATTCAATCACGTATGTGACGTGAGTCGTGTGGCAGGTGATAAGTTTCCTGATCTGAAAAGATTTTCTATTGGCGAAAGATCTGAACTGAGTGGTCTTTTTTGTTTGTGCCGGATTGTTTTTGCAACCAATGCATTTTCGGCATCTGATAAAGCCCTTCATATCTGGGAAAATTTTCACTTGTCTTGGGGGATCCACAACATTATGCACTAGTCTATTTCTTAATGAAGGAGCTTTGCGATAAATAAAATTAGGCTTATTTGGTAAAATCAGAGATAAAATTCTATCAGACTTTAAAATCGGCCAGTATTTCTTAAATATTTTTTCTATTGACCTACCTATATTGGTTACTAAAACCTGTTATAAAAGCGCTATCAAAAAGGTTATTTTCTTTCTTATCTATAGTGGTCAGTAAATCTTTTCTAGGCATATTCTTAACTTGATTTTTAGTCTTTTCTAAGGTGCTTCTATCATATCCTTTTTCAATAAAACGTTTAGTTAGTTTTTCTGCTTGTATTTCGTAGTCATCCATCTTAGTGCAGTTGCGTCTCATCCTCATGTATTGTCCTTTTGGGATATTTTCTTTCCACTTAGGATGATGGCAACTTGATGTTGGAATGTAGCCATTCTTGTCTGTGGGTTTAAAAAAGGTTTTGGTGTATACGTGGTCCACTTCTTTTAAAATCTGTAGGTCTAAAAAATCTATTTGTTCCTTGTTATATGTGCCTGTAAATTTGATGCCAAACTGGTTATTATTAAGATCATTTAAAAAGGTGACCAAAGCTTCCTGTGTTCCGTCCCACATTAAAATAATATCGTCGATGTAGCGACGGTAAAAACGGAGATGTGGGTGATTTTTCTGGTATATCATGTCATCTTCTAGCATATCCATAAAAACATTGGCCACGCTGGGGGCATAACGAGCCCCCATGGCCACTCCTTTAGTCTGTACAAAGTAAGATTTGTTGTGCCAAAAATAATTGTGAGAGATGGCTAATTTCAGCCCTTCCAATATATATTGTATTTGCCCACTATAAAATTTATCCCAACTCAAATATGATATAAATTACCTAGATATAGCATATATTACACATATATTTTTCTCCCTCGCCTATATAATTAGGCGCACTCACATACATATTTCATACATAATATATTTTTATATTTTTTATGTAGGTCTAATTTTAAATACATGTAGTATTTTTACTCATTGTTTATTTCATAATTTATTTTATCACTAATCGCCATCTATGCCTGCAAGCGACTATAATTAATTTGATATATTAGCCATAATTTTAACCACTTGCCGACCGCCGCACGAACATATACTGCGGCGGTCAGCCCCTCACAGGCAGAGTGACGTATCGGAACGTCACTAGCCTGGGAGGGTCACGCACCCCGCCGCGCGTGTGACCGGCGGACCCGATGTCCGCCGGTCACTCTGCGATCGTCGGGGGAGAGGGAGAAAGGCAGGCAGCTTGTGTAAACAAGCTGCCTGTCAGTTCTCCGTGTGTAGAGACACTGATCATACGGTTCTACTATGTAGAACCATTGATCAGTGTAACTACACCTCAAGCCACAGTCAATCACAGTTAGAATCACGCCCCTAGGGACACACACAGCCCCTCCCTCTCAAATAAAGTTAACCCCTTCACTGCCAGTGTATTTTTACAGTAACAGTGCATATATATAGCACTGATTACTGTAGAAATGTCACTGGTAACCCCAAAAGTGTCAAAAATGTCAGTCAAGGGTCCGATCTGTCCGCCGCAATGTCGCAGTACCACAAAAAAAATCGCAGATCGCCGCCATTACGCGTTAAAAAAAAACCAACAAAAATGACAAAAATCTTTCCCTTTGTTAGTAAACGCGATAACTTTTGCGCAAACCAATCAAAATACGCTTTTTGCAATTTTTTTTACCAAACATATGTAGCATAAAACAAATTGGCCGAAAATGTTAAAAAATTTAGATTTTTACTTTTTGGGAATTTCATATAAAAAAATGTGAAAAATATTGTTATTTTTGCAAAATTGACGCTCTTTTTTTGTTTATAGCGCGTGATCAAAAAATCGCACAGGTGATCAAATACCACCAAAAGAAAGCTCTGTTTGTGGGAAAAAAGGACGTCAAATTCGTTTAGGTACAGCGTTGCACGACCACGCAATTGTCCGTTAAAGTCACGCAGTGCCGAATCGCAAAATACCTCCTGGTCTTTTAGCAGCCAAATCCTCTGGGGCTTAAGTGGTTAATACAATTTTAAAATATGTTTGAGGTCCTTCTTGTAAAGGTCTTTCTAAATAAAGACCGTCCCCGAAAAGATTCTATTATTCTACCGTTTAATAAATCTATTATTAACAATTCTCCCCGGGATTATAACACTCTGATTCAAACATTAGATTTGTTAAAGAAATAACTGCCAGTTCAAGTCTAACACCCCTTGTTAATTTAAGGAATATACCATCTTTTTCACGCTGCATTTTATCTATTTTATTTTTCTCACACACTGACCCGGACTCGTAAGTTTCTGAATAGCCATCGGTTAACAATTATTTCATATTGGTCTTTTTTAATCACGGACTCACCCAGCAACATAATAGACTGTTGATCTGTTTTTGAATTATCCACTGCATGAGCACTATTTAAGATTGTGTTTATTTTTATTAAGAATATAAATGTGAATGCACTGTATTCATATTTTAGCTTATGTTATATTAAGTGTGTCTTTATATTTATATATTCCTTTTGAGATCAGCACATATAATATTTATGCACTTTGCACCAAACCACTTTATAGACACCCTCACTAATTTATATATAAATTTTGATATTGCTTTTACACTGGTACCTTATTCATTCGCACCCCTGCACTTTAAACCAACTATATCCATTGAGATCACCTATAATTAGGCAGCGCCACTTTACCTCACCTTGCCCACATGATAAACAGTAGGTCATCTATAAATCGAAAGTAAAATTTAATAAAAGGTCTGAAGGGGTTCTCACCCCCAAAGATGCGGGGCCTCTCCCACCAGCCCATGTATAGGTTTGCGAGGGAGGGTGAAAATTTAGCGCCCATCACAGCCCCGCACCTTTGGAGGTAAAAAACACCATCAAAACAAAAATAATTGTGTGACAAAAGGTATTCAAGGACTTCCAAAATGTAATCTTTTTGCTCAACTGGTAGAGATGTTAGTGAATCTAGGAAAAATGACACCGCTATAACAGCCAGATTGTGTGGAATAGACGAATATAAATTAACCACATCGCATGTAATCCATGCATGGTCAATATTCCATTCAAAGTTTTCTACTATTTCCAATAAGTGGTTGGTATCTTTAAGATAACCAGGTAGTTGCTGAACTAATGGCTGTAACTGCCTGTCTAACCACTGTCCTAGTCTTTCATTAAGGGAATTGATTCCTGAGATTATAGGCTGGCCATACAGGGGATCTAACCCCTTATGGGTTTTAGGTAGATGGTAAAATGTGGGAATGACAGGATTTTCTGGGATCATTTTTATGGATTCCTTTTCACTGAATACACCTATTTTCACTCCCCTGTTAATGATGCTGGTCAGAATAGATTTATAATGCTTAGTGGGGTTATCTTTAAGTGGTAAATAGGTATGAATATCTGTTAACTGGCGAATAGCCTCACTCACATATATGTCGGTGTTCATGACCACTATTAGACCCCCCTTATCTGAATTGCGGATGATGATTGTATCATCACGCTGCAAATTCTCCCATGCTGATCTTTCTTCTTTTGTTAAATTATCTGACCATTGTGTGCAACCATTAATGGCTCTGGGGGATAGGGTTGTCAGATCATGTTCCACAGCTCGTTGGAACCCAATCATTTCAGGGCTACGAGAGTTAACAGGATAAAAGTCTGACTTGATATTTAGTGGAACGGATCTGAGAGCTTCAAAATCACCAGAGTTAGAAGTGTCTATGGCCCTTTCACATAATAAATCTTCCAGATCTCGGATTGCACAAAGTTCCCTAAAGGAGAGTGGGTCCTCCTCTGGGATCGTGCAATCAGTTATTTGGTTACCTTGTTCACCGTCAATTGTAAAAAAATATTTTCTAATTGTTAAATTCCTAATAATTTTATTAACATCAAGAATTGTTTCAAAAAGGTTAAGATGTCTTTGAGGGCAAAAATTTAACCCTTTAGACAATAAAGACATTTCACTGACAGAAAGAGTCCTGCTAGACAGATTTAAAACATTAGAAAAATTATTAATATTGATATTCAAAACTTGCGTGTTGGCCTGCGGGATGGATAGCGTTTTTCTTCCTCCGTATCTCTTGCGGCCCCGCCGTGTCCTTTTGCGTTTCTGTTCCTGTCCCTCCTGCGGGGTCTGCGTTTGCCTACCCCGTTTTTTGAAGTAGTGGTTGTGGCTGAGCCCGCCAATTCGCCTCTAATAGTTGACCCCGATGGAGATGAATCAGAGTCTGTGTTAGCTGTAGTGTAGTCCATTGATTCCGATTCAGGATCTGTAAAGCTAACACGTTTGGGGGTGCTCCCCTTAGGCTGGAAGGATCCACGGTGTTGTCGCCTCCTTTTCCATACATAGATGTTATTCGTTTCATAATCTATCTTGTCCCGTAGCATTTTTTCTTTTTTTCCTGAGATGATCTCCTTTTCAAAATGATTCAATTTCTCGTTTAAACGTGCATCAAGCTCGGCAAAGGTTGTCACATCTTGTGATGGTTTCAATGCTTCCTGCAAATCAGTTATCTCCGTTTGTAATACCGACATTTCCTTTTTCTTGGAAGCAATGATGATTTCCATCAGAGCAAACGAACAAGCTGATAGTGTGTCAGTCCATGATTGCTTCAATGTTGCATCATGTAATTCAAAAGTCGGGAACTTTTTTATTCTCAATCCACGAGGTATCTGTTTGTTAGTCAAATACTCAGAGAGAGAACTAATCTCCCAATATGCTCAAATTTCTTTTGTCATGGACTTCTCAAGCTTGTGGAATAGCGTTCCCACCGATCCTTTATCTCCATTAGTGGTATCATTCAGGGTATTACTGGTATTAGTTCTCTGTGGATTATCTTTCAGTAGTCGAAATGTCCTACTATTACCCTGTGATGTATCCAAGGTAGCCATCATGGGTTGGTTCAAACAAAGTAAGGAGATTGAGGATCGGGGGATGGGATGGGCTCACCACCGAGCTAGTGTGCTGCGATGTTTTGCAATTGAAGAGACAAGAACTCACTGCTCAAGGTGGTGTAATTGCCTGATGACTCACACCGGTGCATGTCCCGGCTCGCCTCCATAGAAACTTGATAAAGGAAAAGGTATTGGCAGCCAGGGCAGCCATCAGAAATGGTGGGGCCCCTTACACAGCTTTAGGCTTTCCCCCCCCCCCCGGGCCTGACCACCAACATTCAGCAGGGCCTGCCCATGGGCCATCCCACCAAATCCACCCACTAGCCATAACAGTGAGCCCTTCAGTGCACACTTTTATTTTAACACTTACAGTGTAATATATGAAAATGAAAATTCTATTCCAAGTCATCAGTGCTATCAAGATTTAACAGTAAGGAATTATATTTTGTCCAAAAATATCCAAATTCAGCAGCTGTACGCACTAAGCCCCCCCTCACATGTGTACGCACTAAGCCCCCCCTCACATGTGTACGCACTAAGCCCCCCCTCACATGTGTACGCACTAAGCCCCCCTCACATGTGTACGCACTAAGCCCCCCCTCACATGTGTACGCACTAAGCCCCCCCTCACATGTGTACGCACTAAGCCCCCCTCACATGTGTACGCACTAAGCCCCCCCTCACATGTGTACGCACTAAGCCCCCCCTCACATGTGTACGCACTAAGCCCCCCCTCACATGTGTACGCACTAAGCCCCCCCTCACATGTGTACGCACTAAGCCCCCCTCACATGTGTACGCACTAAGCCCCCCCTCACATGTGTACACACTAAGCCCCCCTCACATGTGTATGCACTCAGCCCCCCCTCACATGTGTATGCACTCAGCCCCCCTCACATGTATACGCACTAAGCCCCCCCTCACATGTGTATGCACTCAGCCCCCCCTCACACATTTACGCTCTCAGCCCCCCTCACATGTGTACGCTCTCAGCCCCCCTCACATGTGTACGCTCTCAGCCCCCCTCACACGTTTACGCTCTCAGCCCCCCTCACATGTGTATATATTTCACACACACATGTACAGACACGTACACACACACAGTCACGTGTACACACACATGTACACTCACAGATATATACACACACATACAACATGTACACACACATACACACACATGTACACTCTCAGACATGTACACACACACAGACATGTACGCACAGTCACGTGTACACACACATGTACACTCACAGATATATACACACACATACAACATGTACACACACATACACACACATGTACACACTCAGACATGTACACACACACACAGACATGTACGCACAGTCACGTGTACACACACACGTACACTCACAGATATATACACAGACATGTACACTCACAGATATATACACACACAGATATATACACACACAGACATGTACACTCACAGATATATACACACACAGACATGTACACTCACAGATATATACACACACAGACATGTACACTCAGATATATACACACACAGACGTGTACACTCAGATATATACACACACAGACATGTACACTCAGATATATACACACATAGACATGTACACTCACAGATATGTACACACACAGACATGTACACTCAGATATATACACACACAGACATGTACACTCACAGATATATACACACACAGACATGTACACTCAGATATATACACACACAGACATGTACACTCACAGATATATACACACACAGACATGTACACTCAGATATATACACACACAGACGTGTACACTCAGATATATACACACACAGACATGTACACTCACAGATATATACACACACAGACATGTACACTCAGATATATACACACACAGACGTGTACACTCAGATATATACACACACAGACATGTACACTCAGATATATACACACACAGACATGTACACTCACAGATATATACACACACAGACATGTACACTCAGATATATACACACATAGACATATACACACAGATATATACACACACAGACATATACACACAGATATATACACACACAGACATGTACACTCAGCTATATACACACACAGACATGTACACTCACAGATATATACACACACAGACATGTACACTCAGATATATACACACATAGACATATACACACAGATATATACACACACAGACATATACACACAGATATATACACACACAGACATGTACACTCAGCTATATACACACACAGACATGTACACTCACAGATATATACACACATAGACATTTACACACAGATATATACACACACAGACATGTACACACAGATATATACACACACAGACATGTACACACACAGGTACATACAGAGACACACATGTACATACAGAGACACACATGTACACAACCACCCCCTTTTCAGTTGTACATAGCCCTTACTTGTAAGGTGGTCTTCCCATCCCCCGCTCTTGTTTCCCCCATGTGTCTGTGACACAGAGAGGAGCTGCAGTCCAGCAGGATACTGACGAGGAGTGCACTGCAAAAGCAGGAAGTAGCCAGAGGTGGCAGCAAAGAGCCCGATGTGAGCTCTCAGCTCAATGACACAGACGCAGCAGCTTCCGACTCACACAAAGCCAGTGCAGTCACGGAGCACCGCTGCATCCACCCCCGGTCTTTTCCCATCCTCGCCGGGCCCCTTACAAGCAGTATTATCTCATATCCCCCCCCCCCCCCCCCGTGGCGGGGGGAGGGGGGGTCGGGTGCGGGTGGCGGTCCTGTAAAGTTCGGAAATTTTTTTTTTTAAAGTGTAAGGGAAGCAGTCCCCGTGGGGCCCCTCTAGAGGCTCGGGCCCCTTACATCAGTACTGTCTGTACCCCCCTGATGGCGGCCCTGTTGGCAGCACTCCAGGTTGAGTCAAAATCCAGATTTATTGACTGGACATCCAAATATGACAATCGTGACAAGGTAGACGCGTTTCACACACTGACTGTGTGCTTAATCATTACAAAGAAAAATGGATATAACATCTCAATATATACACACACAAAAATCCAATCATCAATTAAAAA
Organism: Pelophylax lessonae; assembly: GCF_965119305.1. Classification (NCBI taxonomy): domain Eukaryota; kingdom Metazoa; phylum Chordata; class Amphibia; order Anura; family Ranidae; genus Pelophylax; species Pelophylax lessonae. Next base: position 156,785,721 of record NC_138773.1, read on the forward strand.
ACAGGTGATACAAATAAGGGGTAAACCATTTTCCTAATTACCGAGGACACGGATAGACCCATAAAACATCTATGTGTAACCAGTGAAAAATCAAATGTGAATGCTGTGACACAAATGTGTATGAAAAAATATGTAAATGCAAAAAATCTGATAAAATCTAAATATGTATAAACTATGTATGAAAATTAAATGTATAGTGATTAAAGATTTGGATAAAATTACCATTGTTTAATAATATGTGTCAATTATAAAATGAGAATAAAAGCGCAAAAAAATGCACAAAATATATATACAAAAATACAAGAAATAGTGAATATATATATTGATATCTGTACAATCCGATTATGTGAATATAAAACTATGAAATAGTTTGTTATTAAATTTTCAATTTTAAAAAAATTGTCAAATATATAAATCAATTCGTGCATATTAGTTGTATGGGTCAGAAGAAAATCGATCGTATAACATACACAGACCAAACGATATATGTACAATATGTACTTGGTAATTAGGAAAATGGTTTACCCCTTATTTGTATCACCTGTTTTTTAATTGATGATTGGATTTTTGTGTGTGTATATATTGAGATGTTATATCCATTTTTCTTTGTAATGATTAAGCACACAGTCAGTGTGTGAAACGCGTCTACCTTGTCACGATTGTCATATTTGGATGTCCAGTCAATAAATCTGGATTTTGACTCAACCTGGAGTGCTGCCAATTCCTTTTCCTTTATCAAGTTTCTACGGAGGCGAGCCGGGGCATATACCGGTGTGAGTCATCAGGCAATTACACCACCTTGAGCAGTGAGTTCTTGTCTCATCAATAACCCCTGCATGAGCATTTCTCTGTCCCACCTAAATATATGTTCTGCAGCCTATACCATAACTGTTGGTCTGTGATTGCAGCGCTGCTTCAAAGTGTTAACGTGCATAAATAATCTAAAATGCCAAAAAATTCAATAGTGCAAAGTAAATAGATATTTCATACTAAAAAGATAATTCATAAAGTGTAAAAACTTCAATTTATTGAGATTAAAGACAATGGGATACGCCAATGGCTAGGCGTCTAGCCATTGGCCGAGCGGGCTGTCACATGATATCCGGTCGGTGAAGCGCACGCTGCGGGAGCAGCTAACCACCGAGCCGAGTGCACATCTACATGTCTGTTGTTTTATTATGTTTGTGAGTATCCCATTGTCTTTAATCTCAGTAAATTGAAGTTTTTAAACGGTCTTCACTATGGAAAGCCTTTTCTTTTTATGAGGACACTTGGGAACATCTAAAGTGGAAAAGGATTCTTATGGATTTCTAGCAAGCACCAATGATTCCAAGGATTACCATGGCTATCACTTCCTGCTTTGCATAAGCCACATTGTGGTAAGTAGAAATACGAAGGGGGAGACCCCACAAGCAGCACGGATGAGCACCAGCACTTTATAATTTGAAAAAAGGACTATTATATTGGACTTTTTATTAGCAACAATTTTTGCACTTGTTTTTTGATGATATTTAACAAGCTAATTTGCACTATTTTTCAGCACAGTATAACTGCACTTTATGAATTATCTTTTTAGTATGAAATATCTATTTACTTTGCACTATTGAATTTTTTGGCATTTTAGATTATTTATGCACGTTAACACTTTGAAGCAGCGCTGCAATCACAGACCAACATTTTAAAAAAAGCACTTGCACTTTTTTATTGCAGCAGGCAGCTCATTTATTTAATTAATTAATTTAATTAATATATCATATTTATCACTATTTATTCACCATAAGCGCAAGGTTCACCAGTCTTACATATACCATAACTGACCCATTTTTTTAAATCTGCAGAACATTGCTCAGACCAATCTATATCTCTGTTCTGCAGATTACCCATCGAATTACTCCTCTAGAGATCTGCAGAATATAATTCTTCCATTTATATTTTTGGCAGAATATATCCTCTACAGATCTGCAGAACATTGCTCTGTCCCATCTAGATTTATGGTCTGCAGATTATCTAATCACACAGACCCTTCTACAGATAGGCACAATATAGTTCTGTTCTATCTGTAGAAGGGTCTGTGTGATTAGATAATCTGCAGGCCATAAATCTAGATGGGACAGATCTGTAGAGGGGTAAGTGATGGGGATAATCTGCCGAACATATAAATAGATGGGCACAATATAGTTCTCTTCTATCTATTTATATGTTTGGCAGATTATCCCCATCACTTACCCCTCTACAGGTCTGCAGAACATTGCTCTGTCCCATCTAGATTTATGGTCTGCAGATTATTTAATCACTGACCCCCTCTAGAGATCTGCATTGTCATTTTTCTTCCATTTTCCTTCCACTTCACAATTTTGTGCCGGTCTATCACATAAAATACATTTACGTTTTTGGTTGTAAATAATATGACAAAATGTGGATTATTTCAAGGGGTGACTATGAATACTTTTTCAAGGCACTGTTACTTGATTACTGAAGGCCCCTTTCATACTTGTGTGACCTCAAAGTAACGCAATTTTTTACTACGTTTTTTGCCGCGAAGCAATACCTATTACATTTTTCTTTTTGCGCCCCCCCCAAAAAATTGTGAGCACCAGCCGCCATTGACGTACAGGTGCGTCAGTTTTTGGGAAGTGGTCAAATTAATTTTTCATTTTTATTGTTGCACTTTAACCACCGCAATACTGGGCACTTTGACCCCCTTCCTTCCCAGGCCAATTTTCAGCTTTCAGCACTCTTACAATTTGAATGACAATTACAAGGACATGCAACACTATACCAAAATTACATTTTCAACATTTATTTCACACAAATAGAGTTTTCTTTTGGTGGTATTTAATCACCACTGGGGTTTTTATTTTTTGCGCTACAAATGCAAAAAGACCAAAAATTTTGAAAATAATGCGTTTTTCTTTGTTTCTGTTATTAGATTTTTGTAAATAAGTAATTTCTCTTCATAAATTTTGACCAACATTTATACTGCTACATTTTTTTTGTAAAAAATAACCAAAATGGGGGTATATTATTTGGTCTGTGTGAAAGGTATAGAGTCTAGAAGCTATGGCACCGATCATTGAAAATTGATCATACTTGATGTACTGACGGCCTATCTCATTTCTTGAGGCCCTTAATAACATGTCAAGACAGTACACCCTCCCCCCCAAATTACCCCTTTTTGGAAAGGAGACAGTCCGGAGTATTTAGTAAGAGGCATGGCAAGTTTTTTAAGTTTTTTTCCCACAATTCTTTTGAAATCTTAAGAAATTATTATTATTTTTCACAGAAAAGTTATTTCTCACACACGGCATTGCCATACTTGCAACTTCACCCTAAATCACATTCTGCTACTCCTCTGGAGTATGGCAATACCACACATGTAAGACTTTTTCACAGCCTGGCCACATAGCTATGCGCAATATCCAAAAAGCACCTTCAGTCATAATCCACTTTAAAACCAGGCCTTCTTCTGACCCTTTTTTGTTTACAAGTAAAAATCTGTTTGTTTTTTTTTGCGAGAAAATGACTTAGAACCCCCCAAACATTATATATATTTGAAGCAGAGGCCCTGGAGAATAAATTTGAGGGTTTTGCAAATTTTTATGTCACATGGTATTTGCGCAGCCGTTTTTTGAATGCAATTTTACACACTAGAGCATAAATACATATTAATAATTTTCAATGCACACTGTCAGAATTAATAATAAATTAATAATATCTCGCTGTGCCTCCATTATGTCAGAATGTTTATACTGCTCTGAATATAACAGTGTCTGTTTATGTCAATAAGCAAAGATCTGTGCGGAAGGACAATCTCAACTTATATCCATAAATCAATATGTAGCGAATTCTTTTTGTTGATTAATTTCTTTTTAAAAGCATATACCAATCTTAGTGAAAACAGTCTACAGTATGGAATACTGTATATATAAGAATATTTATTCACCAGACATGTAATCCCAATAAATAATCAGACTTGAGATGACACAAAAAGAGAACTTTACATAAAATATGAACTTTAAACAATAAATGCAATGTGATTAGTAGCTCAATAATGAAAGTGAAAATAAAGCAAGATTACGTTTTCTCCAGGTATAGTATAAACCATAAATGTATGTTCTATATAATCAGACCACAATTGTCTGCGCAATGCACAGCCTGATAGTCACTCCACTGCAGATGAAGCGAGAATAGGCTATGCAAAACGTGAGACTAATACGCCAATATGCGCTAATCTGATACTAATAAAAATGTTATAAAAAGCAAAATCATCTCTTTAGAGAAAAATCTACATATGGTTTATACGGCTGGGATTGTACTCTCGTTACCATTTAGCATGAAATGTAAAACATTTAAGGAAGTACATAAACAATATTGAATAATAATCAAATAATTAGCAAGGCATATTTACCATATTTAAAATGGCTGCTAGCTTAGAATGGTAGTTACCAGAGTCCTTAAGATGGCTGCATTTCCAAGATGGTGGCCAATTAGGGAGGAGTTTCGTTTGGCGTCCCTCAAAGTTTCAGATACATGATGGAGCAAAATGGAGTCTGTATAGACGAGTCTATGCATAGCTGTAGTAGCGTGTATGTTGTATGTGTGATGTATATTGGGCAAAATGTCATGTGTCATCTGAGTTTTTCTATTTATATGGTATAGAACAAAGGACTATTAAAATTACCATAAGTTAAACCCAGAAAGAGTGACATGATCCCCATTGGTTGGAACATCTTAACCATTAACTGGTGATGTCATAGGGTGACACCTCTTGGTTGACCAGTAAATTAAAATTAAATGATGATATCTCCATTTAAGAATATTATAAAACAACATAAAATGTATCCATGCTTTCATCTATTACATGTCCATTTATTATCCACCAGGTATCTGAATAAAGATTAAATCTGGTAACACCATTATAATATTTAATATATCTTATTTAATATATTTTGGATTTTACTTTTTAACCCAAGACTTCAATTACCGTAGTAGCATTCAGTCACCAGTGATGGCAGTATTGCATTGCTCTTAGGTTCAGTATATAGCAATATAGCAGCATTATTTATCTTCAAATAAACTTTGCACCTTATATTGACAAATAGCTTACAATTCAGACCTTCTAGAGCCTAGCAAGGTTACAAATGTTTATGATGCTTTCTACGACTTACAATTTACAAATGTTTACTGAAGCCTCTCTTGACATACAGATAAGATACCTTGGTATAGCGTCTTAGACTTATATCTAAGGAAAGTCAACAGACTATTTATTTATTACCTTAGGTCAACACAGCATGTCTGGGGTAAACCTGTTTAGGAATTTCCTGAACAGGCACTTTTAAAGGAGGTTTGAACTTTTAACAACCTTTAACAAAATGGACGCCACTGCTCAACATTTCTATGTAAAATAGAATATCTATATATGACTATGCCAAAATTCAATTTTTCTTTTATTTAATGTACCCAATGACCCTGACAACACAGAGACAATATATTACCAAAAGGTTTGGTAAAATATAAAATATGGAGCTGTGCTGGGTAAATAGATACCAAACATGAATAGGAGATGGGTGTTGGCGCTGCCTTAAATAAATTAGAAATCGGTGTGCAATGTAAACATATGAAGTGGTAACACAATAAAGTGACAAGTGCAAATATTGAAATATCACAACATATAAAGTGCACACTTAGAGTGATGTTCAAATAAAGTGCTTATTGAGTAAAGTGCTATCGTGCACGTGCAAAAGTCCTCAACTGTATCAAACAGTATGGTATAAGTGCTATAAGTGCTAGTAAAAAGCCAATTAACTCTAGGATATAAAAAGTATGGAAACACAGTCCAGATTGGCACTAGTGTGCAACAAAAAGTTCAGCAGTCCGATATAGTGAAGTCTCTAGAGTCCAATGGCTATGTATAACGTGAAAGGTATAAACCAAGACAGGGTGGATAGTCAGGTGGAAAACACACTACCGAAAAGGTAAACTTAAAGGAGTGACTCTGTGCTGGGCGGTGAGGTGCTAGGTGATCCCTTCTGGTATAAAAACTCACTCACCAGAAGCACCCACCCCACACAGGGGTATAAGGCGGGTGTATAACGATCAAAGGATCCCAGTATCTCCCCTCCTTCTGGGTCGGTAGGTCCTGGAAATAGTCTCAGCGGTCCTAACTGCGGGTATCCCTAGAATGGCAGTGGGTCCTAATGTTCTCTTATGGGCCGGGGATAGTCCGAGATGTCCACCAGAAAGATCTCACAGCCGTATGCCAAGGGACAACAGATAGACAGGGCACATAGCGTAATAACGTCTCAACAAGTTTATTTAGTGCATAAAGTGGAGAGGTACTCACATATAAGGCAGGTATATAGGTACGAGTGTGGAGCGGTGTGCGGTCCAAGCCTCGTTCTCGATTCCACAACCCACCGCTCCATTCAAATCTAGGGTCACAGGAAAAAGTTATAGCATCAAAAAACTTATTACCTGTGAAAGCACCCACGTAACTTACTTATTAACGTGCCCTTGTGGGCTCCAATATGTGGGACGTACCACCAGAAAATTAAGGGTACGACCAGGAGAACATATTGACAATATCCGCAAGGGATTCAAAAATCACAGCGTCTCCAACCATTTCCGCCTAGTACACAACCAAGACCCCACACTATTGTCTGCGTGTGGGATTGACAGGATTGAGTACAATTGGCGAGGAAAAAAACATGAGGATAGCTGTATCACAGAATTAATCCAGGTGGATTTATGACTTATTGACACTCCAGCCCCTAGGTTTAAACATAGACATGGACCTCAATTGTTTCATTTCTGATCCGTAACAATATTTTAATATGAACTTTTAACTGTTATTAAAATTCACAGAGCTATTTATATTTTTATCCTTGCCTACCCCTATTTATATATATCACATTTCACTTTAAATAAGCACAAATAATGTATTCAATACCTATTCACACAGGCAGCATTATTATCATTCAGCACTAATAGCACTTTTCCACATCAACACAAATATAATTATTTTGATCACATGCACTTTAATAGTGTATTTCATGACCTCACTACAATGTGTATATTGTTTATGTATAATTCACATGTCACGATTTATATATGTATATTTTATATGTCACGATTTATTTATATAATATTGCAATATTGAAATATCCTCTTAGTGAGTTATTTATGCCAAGTTTTAATATGCCATTTCTGAGTGAATAAGTTCACTGCACGTATACAGACAGAATGAGTTAAAGAATGAATTAAAATTGTATTGAATAAAGTAAGCGGACCCGCAGGAATGTATTTAGTAATATGTAAATACGAGTGCGCAGCCAAATGCCTCTCTCACGGCTCATATACCATTCATGGTACTGAGCAGTTCTTCCGTTACTAGGTAACGCCATACGCCGGGAAGAATGAATCCTGGAATGGGAGGAGCAGAGGGAGGCACACATCGTATTTAAGTCCCCAATGAGCGCACGTCTCCACCTCTGAAGACGTCACTACGCTCTGGTGGAACGCACGCCATCAAACCCGGAAGTCAGCTGGAACGCAAACCGCTCTCCACGCTACAGACATCCATCCTAGGGATTGTACAGCATTTTTTAAATGTAATTTTACTCTCTGGCACAATAAATTCGTTTTAAACGATACGGCACTATCTGGAGCCTCCTTCTTGTTTCCCCATACACCACCGGAGCAACCGCACGGAGCCCGCATATCCCGCCTGGGGGATCCTGGTTAAAGAGGGAGAGGAGCCCAGCAGTTGCTGCCATCCAGACCTGGAGGGTCATACTAAGCTCTGATGGTCTCTTTACCATTTACTGCTGAACTTTTTGTTGCACACTAATGCCAATCTGGACTGTGTTTCCATACTTTTTATATCCTAGAGTTAATTGGCTTTTTACTAGCACTTATAGCACTTATACCATACTGTTTGATACAGTTGAGGACTTTTGCACGTGCACGATAGCACTTTACTCGATAAGCACTTTATTTGAACATCACTCTAAGTGTGCACTTTATATGTTGTGATATTTCAATATTAGCACTTGTCACTTTATTGTGTTACCACTTCATATGTTTACATTGCACACCGATTTCTAATTTATTTAAGGCAGCGCCAACACCCATCTCCTATTCATTTTATATTTATTTTCCGGACTAATATTCTGGGAGGCTGCAGCCTTACAACTACCTTTTATATTTTATATATTTTAATTTTTATTTACCACACACCTGTATTTTATATATTTATACTTTCACATTGTCACTTACATCTGCACATTTTTGCTTTTGCACATCCAAATAGAGACTTTTGCGCGGAGTTTATACCTTCTAGATACCAAACATATCCCGCTTTAAAATTGGGCACGCTTGTAAAATGGCACCAAACTTCGGCATTTCTTAATCTCCATAGGTGACGCTTTATAAGCCTTTATTGGTTACCAGTTTAGAGTTATACAGGTGGCCTGGTGCTAGATTTATTACTCTCACTCTGAAGTTCGCAGCGATACCTCACAAGTGTGGTGCTATCGCTGTTTGTGTATGCGTACGGGACCAATGTGGCACTTTAAAGTGTAACTCCACTTTTGTTGAGAAAAAAACATTCCCCTCTGAGTGATCTCTGTTCATTACAAAGTATTTAACAAACTTTGTTGCAGATTCCTACCTTTTGTTATTCTGAAGAAATCCCTGTTAGTTCCTCTGTTCTCCTGTGCTGAGTGGGTTTAATAGGAGTGGTTTAATAATTATCTATCAGCTTTGGCAGCTGCAGGGCTCTAATGATGAAAGCTGCTGGGCCTGCATCCCTTTAGACGTGTTCCTATTGGGAGTATCTCACCAAAAATTACATTTTTGGTGCAGGGGATGCCAGAAATCTGACTTGTATCTTAGTGCAGACTTCTGGGAAAATTGGTGAGCCAATCACACAAGCAGGAAATGATGTTTCTGGGGTGTGGTCAGTACACATTTTGTGTACAGAACAGCTCCCAGTAGCCATATTGTATTGCATTTTCAGAAAATTACAACAGCTGCAGATTGAAAAGGAAAGGTAATTTTCAATAACATTTAATTACAATATGATTTGTGTTGCATTTGTATACACTATATTGTTTTTTTCTTTATTTGTTATTTTTTTCCCCACGAAAGTGGAGTTACCCTTTAAATGTTTTTTTATGTTTATTTATTGGTGGGACACTGATACACTGACAGATGTTGATCCGGCGGACACTGACAGATGTTGATGTCACAATGGTAAACTATTGCACTATTGCAGATGTTTTGTGCACTGGTACAGATGTGATGGGGGACTGATGTTTTGTGCACGGGTACAGATGTGATGGGACACTGACATGGTACGCCCACTCAGAACGACAGAGCTCCCACCTGGCCGTTTTATACAGTGGCCAGGTGGAAAGTTAAGTGTAATTAAAATCACTGCTCCTGAAAAAATGATTGTTTTTAATTTTTTTTTATTTAAACTTTTCCCACAGGGCAGTGCCCAGACCCCCATACCCCTTTATGGCCAGTTACTTGCATACTGTATAAGCCTTCACAATGGCCACTTTTGATTTTTCCTATTCGGCTCCCATAGACTTCAATGGGATTCGACGTCGGGGTTAGAACATTTCCCTTGTTCAGGAGTTCTGCTGTGATAATAAATGCTTGCTTTTGGGTTTAAAACTACTTACAAAACTTCTGGTCCACAGTCAAAACCACTATTAAAATCTTCATGTGTTGGTTCCTTTGCAAGTAACCGAGTGGCTTATTAAAGTAACACTACAAGAATTCTCTCCTCAAACACCTTTTAAATGCAGTGAAAGCCTGTATAACCACCATGTGGAAACAAACAACCAAGAGAAGGCCATTTGTTTACCAAAATAAATGATATTTGATTAATTTAACATCTTACTTCAGACTTAAAAAAAAAATCTAGAAAGTACTTTCAAACCTGGACTCTGTCTTAATGTCATAACTCTTGATAGGAACTCCATGTCATTCTTGCTTAGGGCACAATACCAGGGCAGCCCCACCAGAGACAGAGTAGACCTCTCTTTTTTGCTCTAAACATGACCTTCAGTTGGGTGCATATACATAGGATATGCTCCGAAATGTTTATTCTTAAACTACCTGCCATTTTGGGTTCAGTAGTCTTAACCACTTCAGCCCCAGAAGGTTTACCCCCCTTCATGACCAGGCCTGACAATTGCGTGGTCGTGCGACGCTGTACCCAAACTCCTACAAAATAGAGCTTTCTTTTGGTGGTATTTGATCACCTCTGCAGTTTTTTTTTTTTTTTTTTTTTAAAAAACATATTTTTTACTTTCTGCTATAAAACACACCCAATAAAAAAGACAAATCTGACACTAACTGTGACACTTTTTAGGGACCAGTGACACCAATACAGTGATAAGTGTTAAAAAAATGCACAGTCGCTGTACTAATGACACTGGCAGGGAAGGGGTTAAGATCAGGGGCAATCAAAGGGTTAGGGAGTGCTTTCTACTGGTTGCTGGCAGAAGGAGAGCCCCTGCCCAACAGTGCATGTACGTGGGGCGTTCGGCAAATGGTTAAAGGATAGGTTCACCTTTTGTAATACGTTACACCCATATTTAGGGTGTAACGTGTTACATGTTACTAATTTACCAGCCTGCTCTCCCCCTCGAGCCCCTGTTGTGACAGCGGGCTGGGGATCATCTCGCTACACTCACTGTCACAATTTTAAAAAATGCGGCCATGTGGGGCTTCGCCCACTCATTGATTTACAGAGCTCTGTGAATGGGGGATCTACAACTATCGACATCAATTGCGGCTGAAGGCTTGTAGTCCTCAATGAACTACCACTGATCACTCTTGGTAGTTTGCTGAATTTTCCTGTCATTCAGTAACTGCCTGCAGGTTTAGGAGTAAAGCCCCGTACACACGTACCGAATGTCGGCCGAACGATCGGCCGTCTTTTGTCCGGTGCTGTCCTGTCGGCTGAAATGTGCTAAAGACTGCACACGAATTTTGTCGGCCAACAACAGCCGACTGCAGAAGTGATGTCATGTGATAGTTAACTTTCCGTGTGTTTTTTCTTTTCTGAGCATGCCCAGTCTTGCTAATCTTATGTTTGTCGGCCGAATTCTGTACTGACTGGCGAACAATCGGCCGTTCTGGTGACAGCCAACAAAAATTTTAAAGTCTGCATGCCAGATTCTGTTCAGCCGAAAATTCGCTGTCGGTTGTCGGAAGCATCATACTAACAAGCCGACAATCGGCCGATCGTTCGGCGGCCGAATATTTACGGCCGACAATCGCTACGTGTGTACGGGCCTTAAGAGTGCATTGCAAGAGGCTGAGTGACAGGATTATTAGCAGACAGCCGGGATATGTAGCTCCTGTGCTAAACATCTGCTTCATCAGCCATTTTGGAAATGCTCCCATTTGGGAACCTGAATGGAGTGCTTTTTAAAGCAAAAGAGTTAATAAAAGGACATTATTTAGTCTGGAGTGCATCTTATGTGCTGGTAAAAAAATATTTTTTTATTTTATCACATATTCCCTATGTATTAAATAATAAGTCGTTGCGCATTACTTTTTTTAAAAACTGTTTTAAATGGGCTTTCCTCTATCAGAATTGTTTTTTTTTTCTTTGTAGTGTAGCACAATTCCCAGTCGTTTTGCTGGATGTGGGTCCCCCTGGGTTACCGCTAGCAACAACATCACATTTAAGCATGTTCTCCAAGTGTGAGCACTGAGACAATGACCAGTCCAGTATCTTTGGGGTTTTTGTATTTATTTGGTAAATTGGATGAGAGAAGGGATGAGTGGGATACTCCTGGAGCTAAACTAGGCTCATTTGGCAGATACATTTGAATACTGCTGTTTGGCGCTGACTTGACACTGGCAGAATGCCTATCAACGCTGACTTGACGCTAGTTAACGCTGGCCGGATGCCTGTTAACGCTGACTTGACGCTGGTTAACGCTGGCCGGATGCCTGTTAACACTGACTTGACTTGGGACTGCTTTCTGACTAAAAGAGTCCTCTTCAAGCTCCCCTAAGCACTCCTGCTGAGGTAGCTACTTGAATACACTGCTGCACTGCTGAACACTTCAGGGCTTGCACCGGCGCCCTCTTTCTCTCTCTAATCTTCAGGGCTTAGACACTGTCACCCCCTTTCTAAGCCACCACTACTGGCTAGCTGGCTCCCGGATCCCTTCGACCTTCTGGAGTGGTCCCCTCTCTCTCAGGCAGACCCCTGGGCAGTTTTGAGTACTCACAACACTGTTTTTTCCAGGAAACTTCTGCCCAGTAGCTCCACTCGGTCCACAGCACTCTGGATCCTTCCTGTAGCCCAGCTCAGCCTCCGGTCCTCTAGGCCAACTGCCCAGGACACCCTCACTTGCTCTGGAGAAACAGCCGTCAGCCTCCTCCTGGGACTCTGCTTCCCTACACAGACCCTCTGTCACTTGCTCCCCTCGGGTTTTTACCCAGCCCCAGGGTGCATTGCAGCAAACTCCACCCACTGAGACAGATATAAGCCCTGGTGTGCTATTGGTCAGGTTTCCTCCACTGTCCAGCGAGACCTCTCATTGGATACAGTGGGGAGACTTCCCAGACTCAACAGACCACACCTGGGAACACATGACAGCCTAACCGACTGATCAGGCCCCCCTGATAAGCAGACAGGGCCATAAATATGCTTTTCCTAGCACCTACCTAGGAGGGTGCTACATCAGGGCAATACAACCTTGTTAAAGTGTGTCTATGGTCAAAATTGGAAATCATACAATTTCCACATTGTATTTCAATTATTGCTAATCTATGCCTAATAATCTGAACAATCTCGAAGTCTGTAAACTTACTTTGTGAAGATCCCCAATCATTTACTTAAATTCTGTAACACAAATTCACAAAGCCTTGTCAGTAGACACTGCTGTGTCACAGAATTCACAGATTCTGTCTTTTGCTCTTCAGAGGGGCTGAGAAGGTGTTTCAAGAGGCACAGTCAGTACGGGAATCACAGTTTACAGGCAAAATGTATCATGGGATATGCATACCTCCCAAAATTTGAACTTCTGGATGAGGGACACTTGAGAGGAGTGACTTGGGGCGCGTTATGCGCACCACAGCAAAATGCATATGTGACCAAAGTCTTACTAGTGGGAGTTGCTTAAGGGTTATACTAAACCTAGGCTTCATTGTACCTATAAAATATGCTTTAAATGCTTTGTCTAAGCCTACCTTAAAGTAGAACTTCATTAAAATAGCCAGGGACTGCATAACACCCAGCAACTGTTGAGTGAATGAACACTTTAGCGAGAAGTATATAATTTGCAGTATTGTGTATTGTGTATATAGTGCAGTGTGTAAGGCAGAGTACAGGGGTTGGGAGTGCTGCAGTCAGTGTTCGGTTTAGGATACATAATGCAGACTGCAGGGGTCCAGGGTGTGTAAAGCAATCTGTTCTAGGATCAGGAGTATGTAACAAACAGAGGGCTGTAGTCAGTGCTGGGTTTAGGAGTACAAGACACACAGAGAGCAGAGTCCAGGAATACATAATGCACAAAATGCAGAAGACAGCAGTGTGTAATTCACAGAATGCAGGGGACAGGAGTGTTATCCACAGAATGCAGAGGGCAGAAGTGTTACCCACAAAATGCAGGGGTCAGGAGTGTTATCCACAAAATGCAGGAGCCAGGATTATGTAAAGCACAGAATGCAGGGGACAGGAGTGTGTAATGCAAAGTAGGAGTCATGAGTACAAAATAAAAAGTGAAGAGTCAGTGGAATTGAATGCACAATGAAGGGGTAAGGAGAGTGCAAAATCCCACCCCACCACCTAGCAAGCAATACTCTCCTTCATTTTACCCTTTCAGCAAAAAATCACACTCCTCCCTCTCCAAAAAAAACACTAATATGCACGCTCACCCTCTCCACCCAGTACAAATCCTCTCTCCCCCTCCCAGAACAAATCCTCCCACGCAAATCCCCCCCCCTCCTCCCAACACAAACTTCCCACTCAAAGCAAAAATCCTCTTACCTCCCCAGTACCCCTCTCAGAATAAATCATCTTCAACCCCCCAAATCCTCCATCCCAGCACAACTCCCCAACCCCCCACCCAATTTTCCATCTCCAAATCCCACAGCATAAATGTTCTTTCAAGTCTATCCAGTTCAACCAATAAAAGGGGACAAAAATGATACACTTCTATATACAAAATTCTATACCCACAGTTCATCCAGTACAAGGCAAAAAAAATGCCAGCAAAGCATGATCCAATTTGCTCCAGCAGGGGAAAAAAATCCTTCCTGGTCCCCCAAGAGGCAATCAGATATTCCATTGATCCACTTTACACTTCCCAGCATCGATCTTCTTCCACCCCCCACCCCAACCCCCCCCCCCCCAAAATCCCCCCTCCCAGCACAACTTCTCATCCTGGCACAAATACCTCACCCCCAAATCCCCTCTCAGCACAAATAATTGTATTGTTTCTAGCACAAAGCCACCCTACCCCACCATCCCAGCATAAAACCCTTCTTCCCCCTCTTCAAAACCCTCCAGGACACATCCTGCCCTTTTTCCCCAACCCCCCCCCCCCCCCCCCAGCAAAAATTCTCTCCCCACTTCTAGCACAGATCCTGTCTTTTAAGTCCTCCCTTCCAGCACGACCTCCCCTGAATATTGGGCAAAAGACTCTCCCCCCACCCCCATTCTCCCCAGCACAAATCCTCTTTCCCCAAATCCCCCATGCCTGCAATCTCTAAGTCCTCTCCCCAGTTCTATCACAAATCTTCCCACCCAAATCTGCCCTCCCAGGACAAGTCTTCTTCCCCTTCCCCAGGACAAATTAAGCGGTGTTTAAAATGGAAGGTATTGAAGTCTCTGGGGAGGAGGGAAGGAGAGGATGTGTGTGTGTGGGGGGGGGGGGCTAGGGATAGAGTCTGGGCTAGAGGATGGATTTTAATGTTGGCTGGTGAGTGGTAATGGAAGAGGATGCTGGAAGAGCCTGTGGGGGGGGGGGGGCAATGTGACAGCTGGCAAGGGGATACAAAACTGTGGGCTATGTACTGAAGATGTGGTGCATTGTGTGAAAATGACTGCAAGCAGTGATAGAGGAGCTTGCCTGGAGTGTTGCTGGCAGGGGATTCTGGAGCAGTAGTGTAGCTGGCTTGAGCAGCAGTGGTATCTGCCAGGAGAGGAATCAGCAGTACCTCATACTCCCCTGTAGACACTGGTCCCAGCTCTACCACTGCAGGAAATGTTAGCCCACCTGGCTGCCTCTTCACCAGCCCACCTGAGTGCTTCTTCACCAGTCTACCTGGCTAACTTATTTCACCAGTCTACCCGAATGACTCTCTGGAGATCTCCCAGGGCAAGGTAGGGACGATTTAAGCACACTGATATCTTCCAGAGAGACCTGCTACATGTGGCAGTCTCTCCTCTTGTAGGTCCCTGCACCGTGCTGTAGTACTCACACTGTCCTTGTTCCCACTGCCTTTCAGGGAAGACTCCTTCTAAGCTTCCCCTGTTGTCGGGATCCTCCCAGGCCAGCCCCTGAGCCCAGGCCCGAGGGCGAGGCAGAGGACCCAACCCCCTGACTAGGGCGGGGGGGCCCTCAAGGGCCACCAACAGTCTCCTAAGCACTGCATCTCTATCTCACTTAGTCTACTGCTAGGCCCACCTCCTGGGGATTGACTAAGTGTCCCTAAACATGTAGAACAGCCCTCCTAGCCTCCACCCTCTATTTTCCAGAATGTTCTCCAACTTTTCAGAACCAGGGGGAGGAACCAGAGAGCTGTCTGTATGAATTATGCTGCCCTGAACTCTAAAAACCCTGACCCAGATTAGGACTCACTGGGTTTATACATGAATCAGAATATGTTTTTACCTAGAGGGTATGTTTTTTTTCCCAGAGGGTGCTACAGATATATCTTCCCCTTTGACCTAACTTGGATCATGCAATTTTGTAGGTCCCGCTGGATCCATTGGACCCACGAGGCACTTTGAGAGGGGCAGCAAATTGATGCCCAAGATTTTGGCAGACTGGACAAGGGGGCAAGGCGACAACCCCCCCCCCCCCCCCCCGGGCCACTCCGCTGCCCTGTATAAAGTCCATCTTGGTACCCTTAACACGCATACTCATAGTTGCCGGGCTAGAGTGTGCTCGCACACATTGTAACACCGGCTGTTAAACATCCAAGCACACATTAAGAGCTCAGGTGTGTGTGCTGCTGGGGGCAGGGTACCCACAGGAGACAGAGAGCAATGAAAGATCTCTTCCCCACTGGCTCCACCAGCAGCTGATGTTCAAGCACAGCTTGTGAGGCTTGCATTTCTATTGGGTGGAACTAGAGGAATGGGTGCGGCCAGCCTCGCACACAGCCCACCTTCTTCTGCTTTGGTGCATTCATGAGGCTAGGCACTGAAGACTGTGGGAGCACAGAGAGAGCAACAGAGAGGTAATAAAAGTTAATTCTGTGTGACAGGACACAAAGGGTGTCCATCATTTTTTCTCTTAGTGGCTGCTGATTTGCTGGATGGCCAAATGTTGCAAAACCTGTCATACTCAAAAATCACTATACAGCCCTAGCTTTCCATTATACTACCCTAGCCTGCCCCTATACTACCCTAGCCCGTCCCTATACTACCCTAGCCTGCCCCTATACTGCCCTAACCTGTCTATATACAGTACTACCCCACCCTGCCCCTATATTGCCCTAGCCTGCCCAATACTGCCCCAGCCTGTCTATATACTAACCTAGCCTGTCTATATACTACCCTAGACTGTCCATATACTACCCTAGCCTGTCCATATACTACTCTAGCCTTTCTATATACTACCCTAGCCTGTCCATGTATACTACCCTATCCTGTCCATGTATACTACCGTATCCTGTCCATATACTACCCTAGCCTGTCTATAAACTAACCTAGCCTGCACCTACACTGCCCTAGTCTGTCTATATTCTACCCTAGCCTGTCTATATTCTACTCTAACCTGTCCCTTGGAAATGAACATAATGGTATGTCATATAATTTTGCATATAGACAAGGTGCTGTTGCAAGTAAATTAAAAAAAAAATCTTTTCAAAAAAGTTTTTAAAGACTAATATGTTTTATTGGTATTTAATTCTTATTTATTTATATGAGTAATAGTACAAGATACAGTACAAAAACAAAGGGGCAGCGTATAAAACAAAACACTGGCAACAAAAATATATCCAGAGTCAGCTTCACACTTGCAATACAGTACTACATTGCATGGCTGCCAATAGAGGTACAAAGACAGTTTTTCAAGAAATGTACATACATTTGATTGCTCATTGAGATCAGAATACCACCGTCCAGACACGACTCACGGTGATATCAACACAAAAAGAGAGGAAAGGCAATGAAAAAAAGGAAAACCTTACCTGAAAGTACTGAGGCTGTAAAGACAGAGTGGGAGCCCATTGGCTAGATAGGCAGAGAAGTGAAGACACTACTAAAAAGGCTACTCCCATTGAAACATCAGGATATTACAGCTATGTCAAAATTCTCTAACTGCAGAGACCAAACTTTGTCGAATTTGGTCAGACACCCTCAGCTGTTGTAGGAGGTCTTAAACAATAGGAGGGCAGAATTAACAATCGCTTTCCACCTAAGGTCAGTGAGAGGGTTAGTGGATTTCCAAAGAACTACATTGCTTTTCTGGCATAATACAATAATGTGGTTAAGAGTATTCTAAAAACCTTTCTTTGAGCCAAATATTCTACATGATCAAAAAAGCATATTTCCAGTACCGGGGTATCTGAACAGTAGTTATACCTGCTATAGAATTTAGAGGGAAAAAAGTTGCCCGTGGCACACTCAGTCAGTGACATTGTGAGCTGTGAACAAGGAGATTCAGGTCCTGTGTAATAGCAGGAATAACCAACAGGGGGCCTGGAGAGCTAGTATCTAAAAAGTTACAAAGTTGTAATAATCTAACATTTACATAAATTAATAGATAAACACAAAGGAAGAATATGCTCCCTAAGAAATAGACACAGTGATCCACCTATTGTGGTAATAAATAAAAATAAATACTTAGATTTGAAACATGAGCACAATAATAAACAAAATGAAAAATCAAATAGACAAAGGCATATTCTGGAGGTAGTGCTGATAGCATAACATGAAATAGCTGACATTAACTAATGGCCATGCTGCTGGGTCATGAAGTGGAAAAGGAAAAGAGGGGTGCCAAACAGCCTCAAAGTGTAGTAAGTTTTATTGATGTAGCAAGGAAAAAAAACAAACATATAAGCACTCACAAGATCAGGTGGCATAATTGGGATATAACTATAGTACAGTATATGGAGACAGTCCCAGGGCTGAAGCAACCAATCCTCAGGCTAGAGCTTCTGTGAGAATTACACCCACCTCAAATATACAGGGAGCCACAGGTGTAGTAACCAAGTGAACCTCCAGAACGCCTCCTGTTTGTGTCCAAACTGGGATTTTCCCAGCAGCTCCATATAGTTGCATGCTGATTACACCACCTGATCTTGTGAGTGCATATATAACTGTTTTTATTCTTGCTACATCAAAAAGATTATTACACTATGAGGCTGGTTGACGCCTCTCTTTTGCTTTTGCATTAAATGTAGAATCTGAGAACAGAACCAGTTGATCGGAAAGGCAAGTCCAAAAAATATGCATGGAAACCAGAACATCACCAGCACGCACTAGAATTATAATGCCTCGTTTCCACTGAGCGGTACGGTTCGGTTCGGTACAGTACGCAATTTTTGCCGTTTCCATTGTCAAAAGTTGTGTATGGTACCCTAATTACCGTACCACTTTTTTGGTACCCTTTCGTTCGGGTAGCAAGCACATTAGTACCAACAGGGTGGAGCTACACAGGTACTGTTGAGCTGAGGTACTGTTCGCGGTGAAAATACAAGCCTGATAAAGGTGTACCGTTCCGAACCGTACTGAACTGTACCGAACCGTACCGCTCAGTGGAAACGAGGCATTAGGCACAAGTTTCTCCCCTCTAACTGGCACAAAGTAAAAATGATGGACTATTTTAAATTGAATTACCGTATATACACGAGTATAAGCCAACCCGAATTAATATAAGCCGAGGCACGTAATTTGAGCACAAAAAACTGGGAAAACGTATTGACTCGAGTATAAGCCTAGGGTGGAAAATGCAGCAGCTACTGGTAAATTTTAAAAATAAAAAAAGATACCAATAAAATTACATTAATTGAGGCATCAGTAGGTTAAATGTTTTTGAATATTTATTTTCAAATGATCAAAATGCGTCATTACTTCATCATATAATATCTTGGCATCGATATATAGATGATGTATTTATGATCTGGGCGGGATCAAAAAGTGGTCTGTTGTAATTATTAAATAGTTTGGAAAACAACTGTTTCAATCTCAAATTTTCCTTTAACTATCATCAACACAGGATTACTTTTCTGGACATAGAGATGTTCGTTAATGAAAGTGGTCAACTTTATTCCCCTTTGTACAGGAAGCCGTCTGCGGGGAACACGATTTTACACGCCACCAGCTCACATCCTAAGACGTTAATTCAAAGCATTCCTTACAGTCAATATCTCAGACTTAGGCGTAATTGCATATTGGATTCAGATTATTTAAGAGAGGCTAATGCCCTACGTCAACGTTTGTTGGTTCGGGGTTATACCAAAACCTGTCTTAAAAAAGCCTTCAATAGAGCGTCGGGTCAGGATACAACTTCTCTCATTTATAAATCTAAAACCAATGACATACAGACAATCACCACAAGGATAGTTACGAAATATAACAGGCAACATCGTAAAGTCAAGAATATATATAATAAATTCTGGTACCTTTTGACATCAGATCAGAAGATACAGAAATTTATAAAAACCCTATCCTGAAATTACATTTAAACGCTCAAGGTCATTATGTGATGGCTTGGTACATAGCCATCATTCAGTAGGTCCCTCAAAAAAAGTCGTGCTCACAGGATCATTTCCATGTGGTAGATGTAATTATTGTGCATTTATATTAAAGGGCTATGAAGTTTTACTTCCAAATAACTCCATCTGGAGCCCTAAATATAGGTGTACTTGTCGAACCATAGGGGTCGTTTATCTTTTCAAATGTAGTTGCAATGCATTTTACATAGGTAAAACCAAACGACCATTCTTTAAGAGAATCAGAGACCATGTCTCTTTAATTAGAAATAAGAAAATGGAGACTCCTATCAGCAGGCATATAGGGCTATACCCTCAGTTTAATCTCAAATCCTTCATTTTTTTGCCCTTGAACATGTACCATCAGTTGAAAGGGGCGGAAATATAGACAGAAAACTGTTGCAAATTGAAACACAGTGGATATTTTCCCTACGGGCCATCCAATATCCGGGGCTAAATGAAGGAATGAGCTTCAAGCCCTTCCTGTAACCAATATAGTCTAGTACTGTATACTGGACTGTTGTTTACACTGTCAAAGTGTGGGGTTTTTTTCCCCTTTCTTTCTTGTTCTTTTTTTCCTTTTTATTTATTATTTTTTATTTTTCATTTTTTGTTCTCCATTTTGGGCTCTTTTCATTTATGGTTGGTGGCAGCTATGGCCCTGTGTAAACATTAAGGTGTCACTTGTTGTTTATGTTCTTTAAAAAAATGTCATATGTATATATACATATAATGGTGACATGCGTTTTTTGTATTGTATATGATTGCATGTGATTATCTATATGCAGTTTTCCTCTTAAAGCTTGTATTGTATATTTATTTGTGGAATAATGTTTGTAATGAACAATTATAATGTAAGTGGTGGGAGGAATAATGAGACTTCTCTGCTGTCATGTTGAGCCCCCTTCCAGCCGCGGTGCGTGGTGTGCAGCGGATGGCCGTGTAATTTAGGGATCGCTGGGTCCCGCTGGGTGCAGTGACGCCAGGCATTGGATTTCCCATTCGGACGCCCGAGGCGTCCGACGTTGCCATAGCAGCCCATCCAGTCCTTTGGACTTGTGTGGGTTGGCGGTGGTGCGTGCGGTCGCCGCTCACTGGGGATGTGTCTCTGTGCACCGTCAGGCAATCGATGGCTGGATGCAGTCCACAAATGTCCGCTCTTCTCCTCCACACAGATGAGGCAGCGGGACCGCGCCTCTCAGGGCAGAGATAGGGCGGCTTGTGAGATAGCACTGCGCAGGTGCCACCCCCACTTCACGTCCGCATCCAGCTGATATTCCTTATCGGCTGGATGGGAGGGAAATTTAAGCAGCACACAACACCAGTACAATTCAGGCTGTCTTTGTGATCAGACTGCTAGTCCTAAAGCCTCGTACACACGCAACGAATTTCCGCCAATCGGTCGTCCGTCTTTTGTCCAGAGTGCGTGTCTGTTGGTTGGAATGTGCTCTAGACTGCACACGAATTTTGTCGACCGACAAAAGATGACGTCACTACGTCCGACGCTACAAAAGAGAAAGTGAGTTTTTGGCCGTGACCCTTCTGGGCATCTCGCGCTGATTTTGATAGCATTTGTTTGGTTAATGACATTTCGCTAGTTTCCGAGACATTGTTCGAGAAGCAATTATGATGACCGAGGATTCTACTCTTGCTGTTGTTAGGCTGGGAGTAATGGCTCTAAGCCGAGTTCTTTGCAAGAAGAAGAAAAAGAGGACCTCCTGGGCCAAAAATTGGTTGCTCAACCGTGAGCAATTTTCCCACATGTCCTTGCTGCGGGAGCTCCAGGAAAATAATCCTGATGACTTCAGGAATTATTTGAGGATGACGGATCTAATTTTTCACCGTCTTCTTGCCTTGGTGTCCCCCTATATTCTGAAGCAGGATACATGTACTGTATACGGGTTACAATTACTACTGAGCAAAGGCTAATTGCAATATTGAGATATCTTGCAACAAGGAGAAGCCTGCAGGATCTCAAGTTCACCACAGGCATCTCCCCCCAAGCTCTTGGAGTCATCATCCCTGAGACCTGCTCTTGCAGAAGGACTATATCAAGGTATGTTTCATATTTTTATATTACATTCCATGTATTTGTCATGTCATCCTAATTTAGATAATTTTGGATGTACATCAAATTACAGATGTCATTATTTTGTAACTACCCTCTGGCCTCATGCACATAGTAGTAAACCTATATATTTTCCTAACCATTTTTAAAATGACCCAGTAACCACCCCAGCATTCTCTCCTATGTGTCCCTAAACGCATAGCCTGTTAACAGTATATTGTATCTGTGTCATTTTATGACTTTCCCAGAACCAATTATTCATTTAGAAATGTATTTTTACATCGTTTATGAGGTTTATTAAAGACATCAGTCCATCCATTCAAACCTATGATTGTGTATGTTTAATTTCTGATGTAAAAACGTTCAGTGGGCACAAGCCCTTAATGATGTTTAAAAGCATAGTTTTAACCACCCATCCACCCATGCTAAATGTAAAAGTCAGCATATACAAAAGCTGTAGCTGGTGAATTACAATATTATGACATTAGGAGGTGAAAAATAAATGTATATAGATGTCATACCCCAAAATGCTAAAGATTCCCTTCATGTTGTTCTTATCTTAAAGTTGCATAAGCATTTTTATGCCAAATGTGTGTGTAATAATGTGATGTGCTCAAGCACTAATTGTATTTACTTTTTTTCCCCACAGTTTCCGTCCAACGCAGAGCAGTGGCAGGAAATGACTGGCCAATTCCAGGAGCAGTGGAATTTTCCCAATTGTGGGGGTGCTATTGATGGCAAAACCAAATCGAGTTTGCTCGGCAGATTCAAAATGGCACTCTCAACTTGCCATCCAGGGAGCAAACAATTGAGGGACTCAATTTTGTTTTTGTGGCTGATGATGCCTTTTCGCTTGGGGAGCATCTTATGAAGCCATTCCCTCTGAGAAACCTCACCCCTGAGCAAAGGATTTTCAATTACCGCCTATCCCGTGCTAGAAGAGTGGTGGAGAATGCCTTCGGGATAATGTCAAATAGGTTTCGACTTTTCTTGAGCTCCATCCATCTGGCATTATACAAAATTAATAATGTGGTCCTCTGTTGCTGCATCTTGCATAATGTTTTGCGCAGGCATGCAGAGACATATGTAAGTTTGCAGCCAATTGAGAGTGACCCTGCCATGCCAGGGCCGAGTGTAGAGGCTGAACCACGTGTGCCTGTTGATCCAATGACACCTATGGAAGTAGCCCGTTCTGGCTTGCCATCCAGAAGTGCCCGTGATGTTAGACAACAATATGTCGAATATTTTGTGGGGAGAGGGGCCGTTTCTTGGCAGCAATTCCTGCCCGATACAGTCTAATTTGTATCAATATAATCTTATTTGTGCAATTAAAAAATCTTGCATTTATTCAGGAGTGTGTATTTTAATATTTTGGGTACATATCAAAATCAACATGTTTTTTGTTCATCATGTGTTATATATGTGTGACTTTTGAAGGGTTAATACATTCATAAGTGTGTTTATCTACTGTTGTCTCTCCCCAGCTGTTCAAATGCCGTGTGTTTGGTTTACCAGTTGCTCCAATAGTGAGCTTACACCTTAACTGATTCACGAGGTCACTATATCGTAATTATTTTTAAGCACCACATGTTTCACTAAAGATAATCTACATTTTGGAAGAAACGTGTGCATTTGAGTCCATATGTGAAGTATATTGATTAATATCATTTATATACAATGTAAGAAGCAAAATATGACATTTCAAAGCTCTGGGGCATTGCTAGGTGGCCAAAATACCAGGGCCTTCAGCACCCCAGTTAATTTCGAAAAGCCCTCTCACATTGTAAAGTAGGTCACACCCAAGGTCCACCCAATGTCACCTTACATTGGTGGTCATTGGCCAGAAGGTCCCCATAATTTTATTTTTTATTAATACATTAGTGTAATAACAACTTACCTCCACCTGCACTCTGGACTACTTGCCACATTGCTTTCCTCCATAGTGGTCACAGTGTGTTTTCTTTGATCATTTTCTACATAATAAAAATGTGGCATGTTAGAAAATTCACAGGGGGGAAATTTGCAATGACATGGTGCACTGCTTGACAGCTATTTTCACAGAAAATATTCTGACATGTACATGGTTACCTCCTAAAAAGTAGGGACATTAATGATTTACTCAGCATAAGAAACAATTACCTTTTTGGGAATGTGTCATTGCATCAGGGACCATGTCTTCATTTTCTTCATCCAATGTGGATGGAGCAGGCATGGTAGATTCCCTTCTCCTCATATGTTGTCTTTCTTTCAATTTCATTTTTCGTCTTTTCCCTATTTATCGGTGAAAAAAAACAATATGGACCAAATATTAGTTTGTAAAGAAAATTCTTTGCAATAATATGCATATATAGTTTATTGTGGATTCCTGTCTTTTAATTTAATATACAAATAAATCATAAAAATATCAAGAAAATACATACATGAGAAAAATAAAAGAAAAAAAGTAAAGTTTTCATATACAGTCAGGTCCATAAATTTTGGGACATCGACACAATTCTAATCTTTTTGGCTCTATACACCACCACAATGGATTTGAAATTAAACAAACAGGATGTGCTTTAACTGCAGGCTTTCAGCTTTAATTTGAGGGTATTTACATCCAAATCAGGTGAACGGTGTAGGAATTACAACAGTTTGTATATGTGTCTCTTTTTAAGGGACCAAAAGTAATGGGACAGATTAACAATCATAAATCAAACTTTCACTTTTTAATACTTGGTTGCAAATCCTTTGCAGTCAATTACAGCCTGAAGTCTGGAATGCATAGACATCACCAGATGCTGGGTTTCATCCCTGGTGATGCTCTGCCAGGCCTCTACTGCAACTGTCTTCAGTTCCTGCTTGTTCTTGGGGCGTTTTCCCTTCAGTTTTGTCTTCAGCAAGTGAAATGCATGCTCAATAGGATTCAGGTCAGGTGATTGACTTGGTCATTGCCTAACATTCCACTTCTTTCTCTTGAAAAACTCTTTGGTTGCTTTCGCAGTATGCTTCGCGTCATTGTCCATCTGCACTGTGAAGCGCCGTCCAATGAGTTCTGAAGCATTTGGCTGAATATGAGCAGATAATATTGCCCAAAACACTTCAGAATTCATCCTGCTGCTTTTTTCAGCAGTCACATCATCAATAAATACAAGAGAACCAGTTCCATTGGCAGCCATACATGCCCACGCCATGACACTACCACCACCATGCTTCACTGATGAGGTGGTATGCTTTGGATGATGAGCAGTTCCTTTCCTTCTCCATACTCTTCTCTTCCCATCACTCTGGTACAAGTTGATCTTGGTCTCACCTGTCCATAGGATGTTGTTCCAGAACTGTGAATGCTTTTTTAGATGTTGTTTGGCAAACTCTAATCTGGCCTTCCTGTTTTTGAGGCTTACCAATGGTTTACATCTTGTGGTGAACCCTCTGTATTCACTCTGGTGAAGTCTTCTCTTGATTGTTGACTTTGACACACATACACCTACCTCCTGGAGAGTGTTCTTGATCTGGCCAACTGTTGTGAAGGGTGTTTTCTTCACCAGGGAAGAATTCTTCGGTCATCCACCACAGTTGTTTTCCATGGTCTTCCGGGTCTTTTGGTGGTGCTGAGCTTACCGGTGCGTTCTTTCTTTTTAAGGATGTTCCAAAAAGTTGATTTGGCCACACCTAATGTTTTTGCTATCTCTCTGATGGGTTTGTTTTGTTTTTTTTCAGCCTAATGATGGTTTGCTTCACTGATATTGATAGCTCTTTGGATCTCATATTGAGAGTTGACAGCAACAGATTCCAAATGCAAATAGCACACTTGAAATGAACTCTGGACCTTTTATCTGCTCCTTGTAAATGGGATAATGAGGGAATAACACACATCTGGCCATGGAACAGCTGAGCAGCCAATGGTCCCATTACTTTTGGTCCCTTAAAAAGTGGGAGGCACATATACAAACTGTTGTAATTCCTACACCGTTCACCTGATTTGGATGTAAATACCCTCAAATTAAATCTGAAAGTCTGCAGTTAAAGCACATCTTGTTTGTTTCATTTCAAATCCATTGTGGTGGTGTATAGAGCCAAAAATATTAGAATTGTGTCGATGTCCCAATATTTATGGACCTGACTGTACATTAGTATCTATACATTTCTATACAACATACACCAAATATACCCAATACATATTGCTTAAACACAACTATTGCTTACTTCTTTTCAGGATATGATGGATGTGACCTAGCTGTTCTTGCTCCCGATGTTCCAGATCTGACCATCTTTTTCTGATTTGGTCCTTGGATCGATCCACACCATAAATCTTCTTTAAAGATGAAATGACCTTCTCAAGAATTTGGTCCTTTCTGGAGTTGGGCCTTTCATAATTCTCCAGCTTGCCATCATAATCGTTTTTCTCAAGTATGGCCACCATCTCAACCATCTCACCCTTGCTCATAGGTGTGGCTTTTGTTTTTTATGAGCCCAACCACTGCGGCCTTCACTACAACTCCCCGATTCTGCCATCTCCTCCACAAATCTTCCGCCGACTCACGTGTGTGTGTGTGTCGCATGCAGCTTAATATTCGGCACGTACACGCCCCTGCGTCAGCACGCCACTGGAGGCGGAGTTGACGCATGCTCTGTATTTAAAGGACGCCAGATCGTTCGCTCGCCGATTCGCCATCGGACAGATCTTTTCCAGGAGCACGATCGATCGGCGAACCACGATTCATCTGAACAAACAAAGGTTCGACTTTTGATTTGAACACGGGTGTTTTGGGCCCTATACAGCTTATATTGGGCCTATCTTTATTATGTAACAAAATACATGATCTTTGACTATGTTTTGTGTTGTTTCTTGCAGGCATATACATAATGGTTGACAAATTCACGTCACCTGACTTTTTGCCTCAATTCATTGAGGAATACCGAAAATTGCCTTGTTTGTGGAAGGTCAAGAGTAGGGATTACTCAAACAAGCAACTTAAAAATGAGGCTTATCAAAAATTGCTTGATTTATGCAAGCCATTTTGCCCTAATGCAGACATAAACTATGTCAAGACAAAAATACAAAACCTGCGCAGCACCTATAAAAGGGAGCTGAACAAGATCAGAAATTCGGAAAAGTCAGGAGCTGCTACAGAGGAGATATATATACCAAGGCTCTGGTATTTCGAGAGCCTGCGGTTCCTGATGGAACAATCCGAAGCAAGGCCATCCCTGTTGACTCTCCCTTCCACTTCGGCAGAGGGCTCATGTGCTGCAAGCCAGGAGGAAGATTTACTGGAGCCAAGCTTGACACAGGTATAGCATTTAACAATATATTGTCTGCAATAAAGATAATGATGCAATAAATATATTATCAAGCCAATAATTTACCCTTAATGTAAAGTCTGTTATTTGGTTAAAATAATCAAACAAACATGACTTTTTATATACACTATAACATTATAATAATTTGTTAATTCCATCAACAGGAAAGTGTCAATGTGGAGGAGCCAAGTGGAAGCCAGGCATCATTGGAGCAGTCTGTAACCACCCAACCTCCAGAAAAACGCCGCAAAAAACAAAACATTTGGAGGAGGCCACTGCTTCCTTTCTCAGCCAGGCCTCTATGGCCCTGCAGAGAAAGCCATATGAGGCTGACTCATTTGGCTT
Organism: Pelophylax lessonae; assembly: GCF_965119305.1. NCBI lineage: Eukaryota > Metazoa > Chordata > Amphibia > Anura > Ranidae > Pelophylax > Pelophylax lessonae. The sequence continues at coordinate 156,813,349 of NC_138773.1, forward strand.
TCTTACAGCCAATAAATTGAGGCTGATGAGTGAGGAGCAGCGCCAAATGGCAGAGCTCCTTGTACTACAGGTGCTAAATAAAGGTGTCCGAGGAGAAATCCATGGACACACGCACCTGTCCGACTACCAACCACCCTCTCCACCTCAACCTCCACCACAGCCACCACAGCAACCACAGCCACAACAGCCACATGGCAGTCAGTGGCAATACGCCCCTGATCCCCACCTACCCCAATGGTCACATGACTACACATATTTATAAATGAAAATAATTTATAATGTGATTTTTCTGTTACCGATTATTATTTATTTATAAGTTATTTGAGGAGGGAACGCCCTTTTTTTTCTGTTCTATTTTTAATAATGAGAGTATCTCTATATTTATGTTTGAATATCTTTATTTCTAAAGTAAAGAAAATGTTAAAAAAACTACTTTCCTATCTTTATTTGTTAAAATTGAGCATATTGGGAGTAGGCAGCAATATATGTTTTATACATTAATGAAAAAATGAATAAAGGGACACATCAATAGTTAGATATTTTCCATTCATAAACCATTGAGAATGGTATAGAGTTAACAATCTTTAAAAAAAAAAAACATGCAACATATAGAATAGCCAAATCATTATCATCATCATAACAGAACACATGCCTCTTTAATTCTAAAGTATAGAATTATGAGCAGCAGCTTCCTTCTTCTCACATTAACCAAGATGAGCATGTGCACCGCATTTTAAATATTTATTTGCCTGCCGCAATTCTTTCTTGATACAATGGCTAGTTTTCTTGACAAAATTCTTCCGGGTCGTTATTTGCTTCCGATCATGCATGTTCCGATTTTAGATTTTTGTCTGACGAAATCTGTACTGACTGCAGGAAAATCGGACGTTGTCTTGACGGTCGACAAAAATTATATAGCCTGCACACCAGGATTTTTTCGGCCGAAAAGTCGGAGTCGGTTGTCGGAAGCACCATACTAACAAGCCGAAAATCGGCAGATCGGTCGTCGGACGAAATTTCCCGGCCGAATTTCTACTCATGTGTACGAGGCTTAAGGTAAAAATGAAGTATTTTAACAGACATTAGAAGGTTTGTAGTTTAGGAAATCTTGGTTTAAAAGGTTTATTTTTCTGTTTAGTTCCTTTTTAGGCTTTTTGGAGCCTCTTGGGCTTGAAATTGAAATAGGAAGATAAATGGGTGGGGATTTTTCCCTCTTTTGAGTTCTGGTAGACTTTGATCCCAGGCTGAAGTGAGAGACATTGTTTCAAGTTTAAATTGACAGCTGCAGTCTGGAGTCTGAATTAAGCTCAATATATGTAAGTTGGTAACAGAGAATATGGAAATGCTTTCTATACAATACATGATAATCCTTGGATTGAAAATCCCTTTTATTAGTGGCTTTATTTGTTTAGTAGGTTATCATTTTGTTGTTCAGGCAGTTGTGTGGCTGTCTCCCTCCTGCGGGAGATCAGCTAGGTGAACTGCTCCCTCTGGTGGAGGTCCTGAAGTTCTCTGAATCCTCTGGTCCCTGCTGTGTGCACGGCATCCAGATATAGAGGGGTAGTTGAAAGAAGCAATAGAGGTCTCATCTAATGAACTTACACTGCATATTTTGTTGTAATTATGCACTCTTTTTGTATATACTTACATCATTTTTGTATTCATCTATTTAGCCGGAGAGCATCACCAGTGCTTGTTCTGAAGAAGCCATTTTGGCGAAACCGGTCATCTAAAGCGCGGTTGTTTACTGTTTTTAACATTTTCTGATCTGATTTTAAAACCCTTTTCTTTTCTCTTTCTTGTATAAAGAAATAAAATGTTGTATATTTGTACTATATGGAGTTTTTTGGTTCATGTGTATGTTGGAAACTTTAGAGAATCGCATCTTAAAAGTCCCTAGTTCTCCCTTCTTTCCTTATTTATTTTTAATGGGATGTTGGTGCTATATTGAATACTTATATGGTTCCATCCACTGAACATATATACTTTATTGATGTAGCAAGGAAAAAAACAAACATATAAGCATTCACAAGATCAGGTGGCATAATCTGGATATAACTATAGTAAATATGGAGACAGTCCAAAGGTTGAAGCAACCAATCCTCAGGCTGGAGCTGCTGTGAGGATTACACCCACCTCAAATATACAGGGAGCCACAGGTGTAGTAACCAAGTGAACCTCCAGAATGCCTCCTGTTTGTGTCCAAACTGGGATTTTCACAGCAGCTCCATATAGTTACATGCTGATTACACCACCTGATCTTGTGAGTGCATATATAACTGTTTTTATTCTTGCTGCATCAAAAAGATTACTACACTATGAGGCTGTATGGCGCCTCTCTTTTGCTTTTGCTATAAAATGTAGAATCTGAGAACAGTACCAGTTGATCACAAGGCAAGTCCAAAAAATATGCATGGAAACCAGAACATCACCAGCACGCACTAGAACTATAATGCCTTGTTTCCACTGAGCCTTACGGTTCGGTACGGTACGGTACGCAATTTTTGCCGTTTCCATTGTCAAAGGTTGTGAATGGTACCCTAATTACCGTACCACTTTTTTTGGTACCCTTTCGTTGGGGTACCAAGCACATTAGTACCGTACCAACAGGGTGGAGCTACGCTGTTGAGGTACTGTTGAGCTGAGGTAGTGTTGGCGGTGGAAATACAAGCCTAATCAAGGTGTACCGTTCTGAACCATACTGAACTGTACCGAACCGCTCAGTGGAAATGAGGCATTAGGCACAAGTTTCTCCACTCTGACTGGCGCAAAGTAAAAATTATGGACTATTTTAAATTGAATTACCGTATATACTCGAGTATAAGCCAACCTGAATTAATATAAGCTGAGGCACTTAAAGCGGAGTTCCACCCTTCCACCCTAAAATAAAACTTACCTACATCTTCATGCCCAGGGTCACCTAAAAACAAATGGATAATCGCAATTTTTTTTTTTTCTACTTACCTGGTTTAGAAGAAAATATACTTACCTTACTTCCTCTTCCTCCCCTCGGCGGCCATGGCGATTCGTCATTTCCTGGCTTTGCAATGATTCCTGGGAGCTGAACGTCATCGCTCCCAGGAATCAATGTGCCTGCACCGGCCCCGACGTCAGTTCCGGTGCAGGCGCCGTCATACCTTGCTAAACAGCTTCTGGGCATGCCCAGAAGCTGTGCAGGGATGACGCTGCGGCACCAGAAGTGACGTCGGGGCCGGTGCAGGCGCATTGATTCCTGGAAGCAGTGGATCGTGGGACCGAAGAAGACGGAAGAGGACGCAGAAGAGGATGGCTTCAAGCTGCCCACACCTGAGATGGCAGCACTGGACAATACTTTTTCAAGGTAAAGTATTTCTTCTAATGTGGGCTATGTGGGACTTTAAGTGAGACACCGGCAGGTATGCCCAGCGTCTCCATCCCTATATCGGAAAAAAACAAATTGAAAAGGATTAAAAGAGGTGCATGGAAGCCAGCCAGCCCCCAGTCTGATGTACTCATCCTCCAGTCTGCCACCAACCAAGTAGACCTGTCTCGATATAAATAAAGAGCAGGGGTTTAGTTGACACGCATTTGCAAACGCATGTGTAAGCTGCAGAGCAGCTTCTAAAAGGTAAGTGCAACCCGGGACAGATCAGAGGCTAGCCATTGTGGAATGCACTAGCCCTGACTGTCCGGGGAGTATTTTTATTAAAAAAAGTATTCTCAGGGTGGAACTCCGCTTTAATTTGAGCACAAAAAACTGGGAAAACGTATTGACTCAAGTATAAGCCTAGGGTGGAAAATGCAGCAGCTACTGGTAAATTTCAAAAATAAAAAAAGATACCAATAAAGTTACATTAATTGAGGCATCAGTAGGTTAAATGTTTTTGAATATTTATTTTCAAATGATCAAAATGCGTCATTACTTCATCATATAATATCTTGGCATCGATATATAGATGATGTATTTATGATCTGGGCGGGTTTAAAAAGTTATCTGTTGCAATTATTAAATAGTTTGGAAAACAACTCTTTCAATCTCAAATTTACCTTTAACTATCATCAACACAGGATTACTTGAGGCATCAGTAGGTTAAATGTTTTTGAATATTTATTTCAAAGACAAAGAGTAAATTAGCTCTGTAAGTGGAAAAGAGGGTCAACAAAAACAACATGGTATCAACAATAACTTTAAAAGTAGAAAGACCTTAGCTCAAACAGCAACCAAGCTCAAACACAAGAGCTAAAATCCTTCAAATTCTTAAAATATACCCTAAGTCCTACTCCAAAAATAAGCCCTAGTTATAGTTCTTAAAAGAGGTCAATTTACAGTAAAAACGGTGGTGTCACGGCAACTATACATATAAACAAGTAAAATCAATTGCCAATAGAATGCAGCAAGACAGATAGACTTCACCATGGAAAACAGATATCCCCCCAAAAGAATCGCACTCAAAAGACACCATGAGACCCAAAACATGCTGGATCACCAAGGGAGCTGACAGTAATTCAGGGTTTGGAGAGTTTGGTATGATAATATTCCAGAATGTGATGACATGACTATGTTTGCATAGAGCAGCCTGTGTTAGGGCTCATACTATACACTGTGTTACTGCATGCGCTGCATTACTACATACGCTGCATTACTACATACGCTGCCTTACTGCATACGCATCGTTACCGCATATGTATGGGAAGTGCTAATGCAACACACGCAGTAACACAGTGCGTACACAACGCAGCACGTATATTATGAGCCCTAACACAGGCTGCTCTATGCAAGCATAGTCAACACTGGGTCCAGATTGGGGTTAATAAGAAAATAAAAAATAAAATATAGCTGACTGAGTACTGTAAATAAACGTACAGTATATCCAAGACCAGAGATATACCGGTACTTGTATTCAGCAATGCTTGGGTGGAGCAAGGGGCGTGGCCAAGCATGGGTAAGACTGTAAAGGCTACGTCATTGGTCACAGCCCTGGAGAAGAGCGGGAGAAGAAGAGCGGCCGCATCTGACATTCATCTGATAAAGATGCGGTGTGCCCCAGGTACCAGCATAAAGAAGCAGACAGGTTCTTCCCCCGTACGGCATGGACAACACAGAGGCTGCCGGCGTGCAGGAGAAAAGAAGAGCGGTGATATCAGCAATCATCGGACAACCCACAGAGGCTGCAGGCGCCGCAGATAGAGAGAGAGAGAGCCCAGCGCCGATCTGAGTGTAGCACAGCAGTACTTTAATGACACACAAATAGCAATGCTACTCACAAGAGGTGGATAAAAGCAGGCATCTTAAAATCAATGGGGGAAGGTCTCTGTAGTCACATCCACGGTGGAAGGTCCGGTCAGGCGGGAGCGCTGTGATGAGGGAGGGCAGCCGATGACCTCATGTGGGAGGCGGGGGACGTGCCGATCCTCTTTGATGTTGATGCAGCGTGGGACCGCCGGTCGGATGGGTGTAAACGTCACTTCGGGAGACACCAGGGGATCAAACGGCGACGCGTTGCGGAGCTCAGCTCCTTCTTCAGGCCGTGAGCTCCGCAACGCGTCGCCGTTTGATCCCCTGGTGTCTCCCGAAGTGACGTTTACACCCATCCGACCGGCGGTCCCACGCTGCATCAACATCAAAGAGGATCGGCACGTCCCCCGCCTCCCACATGAGGTCATCGGCTGCCCTCCCTCATCACAGCGCTCCCGCCTGACCGGACCTTCCACCGTGGATGTGACTACAGAGACCTTCCCCCATTGATTTTAAGATGCCTGCTTTTATCCACCTCTTGTGAGTAGCATTGCTATTTGTGTGTCATTAAAGTACTGCTGTGCTACACTCAGATCGGCGCTGGGCTCTCTCTCTCTCTCTCTTGGTATCTTACAGGGTTGCTTCACCCTCTACAAGCCTGCAGCCATCCCAGTGTACAGCCACCGGATCGCACTCCATTATCTGCCCATAGTTGACACTGCTGCAGTTACCCACACTGTCCGATTGTGCCAACTTTTCTTCCCCAGGCGCCGCAGATGAGCGGGGAGACTGGAGAACATACGCACTGCACAGGAGAACAGGTAAGTGGGACCCTCACTCGAGTATATAGGCTTTGGGCAGAGAGTCAGACTGTAGGAGATTCCAAATCAGTGGCCTAAAAACTGACTTGGGTTGAACCAAATTGTGATACACATGCATGGTGCAATTGAAGATTAGGAAAACAAATACCAATTGGTAAGAGAATTTCACACGACAACAAAAGTAGGAAGGCATCCATTAACAATTATATCATCCAACACCCTAATGCCCCTGACTGCCCAAATGACTGGCTCTGAAAACCGAAATAAATGAGGCAAATTCAGGGTTTTTTTTGCAACAGGAGATGAGGTGACCATGAACAGGAGACAGCAGAGTTAATTAACTTAGCTGTGCTCCCTGCTTTAAAAGGGTTTCTAATGGTACAGGTGAGTGGATATGGGGCATGACAGCCCCTATAAAGAAGTAAATTTAGTGCCTTGTAAGAGCCCAATACCATCTCTTGCACCACCACTGAGACATTCTCCTAATCAAGCGAAAGCCAAATCATGAACATGTACAATTTGCCCAACAAGGAAATATTGAAAAAAATTGGGGAGGGCCATGCTGCCAAAGGACACAGGCTGTCTAAGGCTGGCCATACATTAATCATTAAAGTGTCACTAAACCCACATCATAAAAATAAACTATTAATAAATTCTGTATTACATGCTGTCCATACTCATTGAGTCATTATGAGATTTGTTTCTGTATCCTGCAAAAACTCTGGTTGATCCTTCTGCTCTCTATCTCCACCTTCTGTTTATGTCCCCAATTGATCTAGGGAGTTTGCAGCTGTTGTGGCAACTCTGCACATACTCGGTTTTCAGTTCGTTTCTACGGTGAGCATTTCCTCTGTATCACATATGAGCAGCCCATGTGACTATAGAGTCACGCATGTGGGTGTATACACAGTGGTGTGTATACACAGCCAGCTGCCTCCCTCCATGCCTACTCACCAACTAACCACAAGGGGGAGGTACATTACATGTAGATTATTGGAGACTTCACCTCTCTGTTATTCCAAGACACAGGCTGGAGGGGTGTGACACAGCCTGTGACTGGCAGAAATTCACCCACAACATGTTATTGGCAAACATAATAAAGCTTTGATTTCAAATATATATTTGTAGGACCATTTAAAAGAGTTTATTGATATGAATCATTTATTTCCTGGCAGTCTCCATGGCAGCCTACGTGTGGGTTAACCCCGCCTCCACTCCAAGGGTATAGGACCCCCCTCCCATAAATTTCAGCTCTCAGGTACAGCAGGTGTTCCTTTTTTGTCCTCCTCCAAGGACCTACAATTTTGATGTCTTACTTAGTCCGGCTTACCTCAGGATACTTTGGATGGTGTCTGCATGTCCAGGGCCCAGCCACGGGCGGGTGAGTGACATTTAAAATCCCCCAGCTCTCTGCGGCTGACTGAAGCTTGGCCGGCATTCTCTGACAGGGTCTGAAGATTCTCATTACAGCTCTTCATGGCATCGGTATTTGTAACTTATGTTTACTTTGTATGTTTTCTCTATCGCTAAGCGGCGTTTGTTGTAGCCCCAATGGCGCTGGAACGCTTCCTGCGTTCCAGCATTCCTTCCTCTTCCTCTTCTGTTGTCTGCGGCCAATCGGTGGATGCTTCCTGGTCCCGCACATGCGCAGTACGCCGCGAACTAAGCCGAGGCTTGGTTCGCGCATGCGCACTAGCGATCGCGGCTGCATCACCGCTGACGTCATTCCAGCGGGTGATTTATGCAGCTGTCAGTTCCCCTGTGCTTTGGGAAGTACTGTGGGCGTTGCGGCAGCTTCCCTGTGTCTCTGGATTCCAGGTATGACCTGCAGAGGGGGGGATGGATTGTTGCTATCTTACACTATATCACTATATTGTCCTGGTGTCTGATGTATATTACCTTTCTTTATCAGTCTGGTTGTTTGGCCTGAAGTATGGATCCTGCGTCACCGCCCTCCTGTGGCCAGCCCTCTCACAACAGGTGGGTGCTGCCATTTTTCAGGGGGGGGGGCGGGGGAGGGCTAGCTGGTCCCTGTTTCATGGCTAAATCCAGTGTCTCCCCGACTTTCTCCATCAGCTCTTCCAGGCCTGGTTTATCTCAAGATAGAGACCCTGTCAGACCACGTGGGAGTTCATCCTCCAGATCAAAGCGCCATGAATCTCCATCAGGGAGTAGGCAGCAGGGGAGACGCTCTAATTCCTCCCCCGGACACCATACACATCGTCAGAGTCACCGCACACACCAGAGAGCTTGTTGGGGTTGTGGGGCGCATGTCCAAGAGGACAAGTCCCTATGTGAACCATGTTTTGCTCAGGCAGCCGGTGAAAGGGAGCCCGAGGACCACAGATTGGAATCCCTGGTAAAGAGGATAGTGCAACAGTCCCTGAAAGAATGGGGTACGGTCCCAACACCTGGTCCCGCTACATCCAGTTCTCCAGCTGAAGTGCCGGAAGATCAAGGCCCCTCTCAACCGAGCATTACTTCTGCAAAATCATCTCACAGTGATTCGGAAGAAGAAGGGGCAGTAGGCGGCTTTGAGTTTGCCCTGGTTTCACCCCTGATCAGAGCCATTAAGGAAGCTCTAAAATGGGAGGATCCTGTGTCTCCCCAGAAAAAACAGCGGAAGTTCTTCAAGCACCTTGGCAAGGAGCGTATTAACTTCCCTTCCCTCTCTGAATTACAAGAGGTGATTACTGAGGAATGGAGTAAACTAGGGAAACTATATCCCTTCAGACCCGAAGATGTTGCTCGCCTGGAGTCTGCTCCCCTTGTAGATGCTGCAGTCACAAGATTGGCAAAGCATGTTACTCTGCCCCTGGATGATGCGGTTTCCTTCAGAGATCCCTTGGACAGAAAAATTGATTTAGACCTGAGGAGAATCTATGTTACGGCCGGAGCGGCCTGCAAACCTGTTATGGCATTAGCAACGATGTCTAAAGCCATGGAAGTCTGGGTGTCTGATATTGAGAACAAACTTGGGAGCATCTCGGAAGAAGCTGTGGAGAGCTCTCCTATTCATGAACTCAAGTTGGCTTCTGTGTTTCTAGGAGAAGCATCCATTGATGTTCTAATCAGATTGGAATCCTGCGAGCTACCCCCCTAATCTAGATTTTACAACTGCCGCAAACACCTCACTCCTCAGGAAGTGCTCTGTGCTATAAATACAATAAATAGTGTTGCGCAAGAGTAAAAATCTGCCTAGTTGCTATATCAACGATATTGGTGACCAATCCAGATTGTACTGTGTATGGTGTGCTATCCAAAAATATAAAATAAAATAAACCTGTGTGATATAAATTGTTTCGTGAAAAGTCAATGTTTTGATGTGATTCCAATGCTGAGTATATAAATAAATGTGTAACCCGCTTCAATAATCATACAGTGTTACCAAATATAAAGTGCTGTGTGCTGATACCGTTGTGTTTAAAAAATCCTTGCAATCAATATTTGCTATGTTCTCTCATGCAAACTGAAACCAATATACACATTTATTTATATACTCAGCATTGGAATCACATCAAAACATTGACTTTTCACGAAACAATTTATATCACACAGGTTTATTTTATTTTATTTTACATTTTTGGATAGCACACCATACACAGTACAATCTGGATTGGTCACCAATATCGTTGATATAGCAACTAGGCAGATTTTTACTCTTGCGCAACACTATCCATTGATGTTCTGCGCCTTTTGTCCAGATCAATGTTATCATCAGTGATGGCAAAAAGGGCCTTGTGGCTCCGCCCCTGGCTTGCTGATCCAGACTCCAAGCAGGCGTGGTGCAAGATCCCCTTCGAGGGTACTTCCCTTTTCAGAAATAAATTGGACAGCGCCATTGCAAAGGCCACTGGCGGAAAGTCGGGTTTCCTTCCGCAAGATAAACGTCTATTTGGCCAGAAGAAGCCTCAACCTAGGAGGCAATACACTGAGAGGTCAAGAGATGCCCGCTCTTACAAACCTACTAGAGACTTTCGGAGAAATTGGAGAGGAGGCCAACCTTCTTCTCGAAGATCATCCAAGAATCCAGCTCCTGCTGTACAAGAATCCACTAAATCTTTTTGAGATTGAGCCCGTTCAGACATGCCAGGTGGGGGCACGTCTTCTCCATTTTCAGCGTGTCTGGATGGCCTCAATCACAGACTTTTGGACCGTCAGAACGGTCTCTAAGGCCACAAATGGTCTTTTCTGGCAGATCCGGTTCCACGGTTCATTCCAACTCACTTACCCTGTCAAGAAGAGAGGAGAGAAGTCTTGCTTGCTTATGTAAACGCTTTGGTGGCTCAAGGAGCAGTAGTTCCGGTTCCAGAGCAGGAAAAATTTCAAGGTGTTTACTCACCCCTCTTCTTGGTCCAGAAGAAGAACGGAGCTTGGAGGCCCGTTATAGACCTCACATACCTGAACAGGTTCATAAAGAACAAAAAATTCAAAATGGAAACTCTCTCCACCATTCAGAAGGCAGTGCTGCCAGGGGACTGGCTCGCCTCAATAGATCTAAAAGATGCGTACTTTCATGTACCTGTGGCAGTCGACTTTCACAGATATCTCCGCTTCTGTGTTCTGAACCGACATCTTCAATTCATTTGTCTACCTTTCGGCCTCTCTACCTCGCCCAGAGTGTTCTCCAAAGTTCTCCTGGCTGTAGTGGCCCTCATAAGGTTAAAAGGAATACGTCTACACCATTACCTAGACGATCTTCTGCTGCTGTCTCAAGACAAAGATCAGTTATTGGCACACAGAGATCAGGTCATATTGACCCTCAAAGAATTTGGCTGGCTGTTGAACTTACAAAAGAGCCAGCTGGAGCCCACTCAGCGCCTAGTCTATCTCGGGGCGCAATTCAACACCATCGAGAATTCAATCTCTCTCCCGTTAGAGAAGATACCGGTGGTGCGGGAGAGAATCCTTCCAGCCCTTTCTTCCTCCCGGCTGAAAGCCTCTCAGTGCCTCAAAATCATTGGCACCATGGTGTCCACAGCTCCGATGGTCAAATGGGCTCTTTGGAGTATGAGGCCTTTCCAGAAAGGGTTCCTACAACAGTGGAACCCAGAAGAGGGGGAGCAATACATTCACATCTCCTCCAGCATGAGATTCAGTCTTCTTTGGTGGCTCCAACGCAAGAATCTGCTCAACTGCCACTCTCTGGTTCCAGTCTCATGGACCATAATCACAACAGATGCCAGCAACTCAGGTTGGGGGGCTCATTGTCTGTCGGAAATGGCCCAAGGAAAATGGTCTTCTCAGAGACACACGCCAGTCTCCAATATACTGGAGCTCCGGGCAGCATATCAGGCTCTTCGATCCTTTCAACACCTGGTGGAAGGGAAATCGGTCATGATTTGGATGGACAACACCACGGCAGTGTCCTATGTGAAGAGACAAGGTGGGACACGGAGTCTCTCTCTACTACGAGAATTAGACCCAATTATGTCTTGGGCTCAGGCTCATCTAGTCGATATCTCAGCAGTCTACATTCCAGGTCCTCAGAATGTTCAAGCAGATTTCCTGTACAGGGTCCAGTTGAACCGCAACGAGTGGTCTCTCCATGTGGAGTCGTTCAAATGGATCCTGTTGTTGGGAGTGTCTCCCGAAGTCGACCTGTTCGCCTCTCCTTGCAACCACAAGTTGGAGAAGTATGTCACGAGAGGCAGGTGCCATCAGGCCTACGGGAAGGATGCGCTAACCGACAGGTGGGAGTTCAACAAGGCATATACCTTTCCTCCGGTACCCATCATTCTCAAATTTCTGCAGAGACTTCAAGCGGAAGATGTAGAGATAGTGATGGTGGCGCCTTTCTGGCCGAACAGGCCATGGTTTCCGCTACTCTTACAACTAAGTTACCGGGATCTGGTCCCTCTTCCCCTCAGACCAGACCTGCTTCTACAGGGAACATCAGTACACCCCTGTCCTGCAATACTCCGGTTGACGGTCTGGTTCTTGAGAGGGAGGAGAAGGTTGGAATCGCTTGGCTGCCCATCAACAGCCATTTCCACCTTAATGAACGCTAGACGACCGAGCACAAATAAGGTATACTGCAGAATCTGGTCAAGATTCATTAAGTCTGCATATCCAGAAGGTACGTCTTCCTCAGTTCCTGGGATTCAAGAAATACTAAGATTTCTTCAGGCTGGCTTAGATATGCCCCTTTCAGTAGCAACTCTAAGAGTCCAAGTATCGGCATTATCTGCCTTCTCTGGGATCATGTGGGCTCAACACCCACTTATTCAACAGTACTTTAAAGGAGCAGCTAGGCTCAAACCTCAAAGAAAACCTAGGTTTCCAAAGTGGGACCTTCCTCTTGTCCTGAATGCCTTCTCAAAAACGGGCATAGAGTCTTCTTCTTCTATCAACTGACTGTCCGGACAGTCTTCCTGGTAGCCATCACTTCGGCTAAAAGGGTCTCTGCAATAAGTTCCCTCGGCTATAGAGAACCATTCCTGACTTTCTTCCCAGATCGGGTAGTGCTGATACCCATGCTGAATTCAAATCCGAAAGTCACCTCGGTGTTTCACCAGAACCAGGAGATCGTCCTGCCTACTTTTCGGTCTTCTGATGAGTCTAATCCTCATCCGTTGGATGTAGGAGAATCCTTAAAAGTTTATCTTCAAGCAACTGCACCATTCAGGCAGTCTGACAACCTCTTTATCCTGTTCTGGGGGAAGAACAGAGGTAAACGTGCTTCATCCAGAACTATTGCATCATGGATAGTGGCGGCTATCCAACAGGCCTATAGAGCAGAGGGTTTGGCTCCTCCAGAGGCTGTGACGGCGCACTCTACAAGGAGTATTTCTACGTCCTGGTCGGCCTTGTGACACGTGGCTCCAGATGCGATTTGCAGAGCTGCTTCATGGTCTTCGGTCAATACTTTTATGACCCACTATTGTATGGAGCCTGCTTCTTTGTCTTCAGTTAATTTTGGTTTGACTGTTTTGTCTGCAAATAGCATGAATTAAAGTTTCTTTGCTAAAGCATTCCCACCCGTGTGGCGTGAGTTAGTTATTTCCCACACGTAGGCTGCCATGGAGACTGCCAGGAAAACGGAAAATTCCTATCAAGTACTTACCGTAATTTTCCTTTCCTGATAGTCTCCATGGCAGCCGGAGTTCCCACCCTCTCGTCTTGGATTCGGCTAAGATATGGAATACCTGCTGTACCTGAGAGCTGGAATTTATGGGAGGGGGGTCTTATACCCTTGGAGTGGAGGCGGGGTTAACCCACACGTAGGCTGCCATGGAGACTATCAGGAAAGGAAAGTTACGGTAAGTATTTGATAGGAATTTTCCGTTTTTTACTCTATATTCCAAAGGCTGTTTTTTCTTTTAAACATTTGTGACCAGCAACATAAGACTAGAAGCTCCTCCTGATTATATTTCCCTGCAGACAGGCTGGGAAAGAGCTGGGTCATGTGACAGCGGTATAACGATTAGGAAACAGGTACTTCCATTTTTTTTTTAATTGAAATAGTTACAGTGCCATCATCCATATACAGAACTAGAAGGGATAATGTAATTAAACAGTGTGTGTTTAGTATCACTTTCATCACTGAAGACTTCCCCGCCATCAGAATAAACTGATCAGTGCTGCCGGCTTTATATACAGTATATAATATCAACCCCTTCTTCCCCACATTACATAAAACAGGTAATCTTGCTGATCGCCCACAGTAAATATTTACGTCATTACTTTGAGGTTAAATACCAGTGTTATGACAGCAGCTAGCTGCCATAACCCCGGTATCGTTATTTACTGTGGGTGATTCTGCATCTGATAAAAGTGGTCCCCTTTTGACCTCAGATCTCTCAGACCTGTCATGCTTATTTCTATTGCAAGGGATGTTTACATTTTTTTGTGATAGGTTACAGGGATGTTTGCATTCCTTGTAATAGGAAAAAAGTGATTAAAAAGAAAATAAATAAAAAGGGACAGTGTAAAAATAAAATAAATAAGAGAAAAAGTTTTAAAGCGGAGTTCCGGGTACAGATCAAATTTTTTGATGAACATACCCCCGGGACAGTCAGGACTAGCACATTCCACAATGGCTAGCCTCTGATCTGTCCCGGTTCGCACTTACCTGCAAGAAGAAATACTTACTTTGAAAATTTCTTCCACAGCGTTTCCATCTCTCTTGTGGGCAGCTGAAGCCGGCGCGGTCCTCTTCGGTGTCTTCTTCCGCGTCTTCTTCTCCCAGAATGCGCCGCACCGGCCCCTCTCGTCACTTCCGGTGCGGCGCCGCATTCCTAAACAGCTTCTGGGCATGATTCCTGGGAGCGATGACGTTCAGCTCCCAGGAATCATCGCGAGGCAGGAAGTGACGGGGTGAGCCGCGGCGCTGGAGGAGGAAGTACCCTGAGGTGAGTATTTACGATCTTCGATTACAAGGTGAGTGTACAAAAAAAAAAAAAAATAACTATCCAAATGGAGGCGGCTGGAATATGAATGTGGACGTAATAGCATCACAAATCGATCTGTTTTACTACTACCAGTTGGATGAGAGTCTATCCAATTCCCTAGAATAACAAGATATCAGAGACTATCTATAACAGTGACATCTTTTTGTCTGATGTATAAGAATACAAGTCATTTGTGTAAGACGCTCAGGCGATCCACATATCATTCTCCATCCAGCCGTCCTACCTGTTCCCATATCCATCAAATATAGTTCAAGGTGGTCGTGGTCTGAGGTGCTCAGCCATTGAGCTCAGCCCCCGGTCGTACGGTATCGTGCACTGCATCTTGAGGAGAGGTCATTTTATCATCTGAGGTCCTGATGAAGCGCAAATGCGAAACGCGTTGACTATATCAGATTGGTATAACAACCACAATCCTCACCTATTGCCAAGAATGCCTGCATATCAACTTTGAATGTATAAGAAACTATATATATGTCAACATTTGCATAGTGCTTTTTGTTTTCTTTTAAAACTTTCTTAACTATTAAAGTAATTTTTTTAAATCAATAAGTGTGTTCACTCAGTATGTGCCCATAAAGTCCGCCAACAGATGCTTGGACAACGTTTTGTTGTACCATTCATTTTCTCTTTTCTTTGTAACTATCCAATTCCTTTTCAGGTTATGTGTAGCTAGCGGAGGGGCACAAAAAAAAAATACAGATTTTGTGCCCGGAACTCCGCTTTAAAGCGTCCCAACCCAACCGTGCTTGCACATAGAAGCGAGCATATATAGTATCTCACAAAAGTGAGTACACCCCTTACATTTTTGTAAATATTTTATTATATCATTTCATGTGACAACACTGAAGAAATAACACTTTGCTGCAATGTAAAGAAGTGAGTGTACAGCCTGTATAACAGTGTAAATTTGCTGTCCCCTCAAAATAACTCAACACACAGCCATTAATGTATCAACCGCTGACAACAAAAGTGAGTACACCCCTAAGTGAGAATGTCGAAATTGGACCCAATTAGCAATTTTCCCTCCCTGTGTCATGTGACTGGTTAGTGTTACAATGACTCAGGTGTGATTGGGGAGCAGGTGTGTTAAATTTGGTCTCATCGCTCTCACTCTCTCATACTGGTCACTGAAAGTTCAACATGGCACCTCATGGCAAAGAACTCTCTGAGGATCTGAAAAAAGAATTGTTGCTCTACATAAAGATGACCTAGGCTATAAGAAGATTGCCAAAACCCTGAAACTGAGCTGCAGCCCAGGGGCTAAGAGCATACAGTGGTTTAACAGGACAGATTCAACTCAGAATAGGCCTCGCCAGGGTCGACCAAAGAAGTTGAGTGCAAGTGCTCAGCGTCATATCCAGAGGTTGTATTTGGGAAATAGACGTATAAGTGCTTCCAGCATTGCTGCAGAGGTTGAACTGATGGGGGGGTTAGCCTGTCAGTGCTCAGATCATACGCCGCACACTACATCAAATTGGTCTGCATGGCTGTCATCCCAGAAGGAAGACTCTTCTAAAGATGATGCAGAAGAAAACCCACAAACAGTTTGCTGAAGACAAGCAGACTAAGGACATGGATTCCTGGAACCATGTTCTGTGTTCTGATGAGACCAAGGTAAACTTATTTGGTTCAGATGGTGTCAAGTTTGTGTGTGGCGGCAACCAGGTGAGGAGTACAAAGACAAGTGTGTTTTGCCTACAGTCAAGCGTGGTGGTGGGAGTGTCATGATCTGGGGCTGCATGAGAGCTGCTGGCACTAGGGAGCTACAGTTCATTGAGGGAACCATGAATGCCAACATGTACTGTGACATACTGAAGCAGATCATGATCCCCTCCCTTTGGAAACTGGGACGCAGGGCAGTAATCCAGCATAATAATGACCCAAAACACACCTCCAAGATGACAACTGCCTTGCTAAAGAAGGTGAGGGTAAAGGTGATGGACTGGCCAAGCATGTCTCCAGACCTAAACCCTATTGAGCATCTGTGGGGCATCCTCAAAATGGAAGGCAGAGGAGCGCAAGGTCTCTAACATCCACCAGCTCCATGATGTCATCATGGAGGAGTGGAAGAGGACTCCAGTGGCAACCTGTGAAGCTATGGTGAACTCCATGCCCAAGAGGATTAAAGCAGTGCTGGAAAATAATGGTGGCCACAAAAAATATTGACACTTTGGGCCCATTTTTGACTTTTTTACTTAGGGATGTACTCACTTTTGTTGCTAGCGGTTCAGACATTAATAGTTGTGTGTTGAGTTATTTTGAGGGGACAGCCAATTTACACTGTTTTACAAGCTTTACACTCACTACTTTACATTGTAGCAAAGTGTCATTTTTTCAGTGTTGTCACATGAAAAGATATAATAAAATATTTACAAAAATGTGAGGGGTGTACACATTTTTGTGAGATACTGTACGTACAGTAAGTAGCGTCCGCATATGTATGCCTTCATTTTGCAGTATACTATGACTTCTTGTATATTGTAAAAAGATGGAACAGGTGCATGTTATGGAGCAGCAGTCGGTTCCCCAGTCTCACACAAAAAATATTTGGATCTGGCCCTTTCTCATATGTTGGGTAGTCATTTAGGAGTATTAAAACAAAAGAGTGGATTACACAGCATTTTTTATTGCCTAGTAATTGTGCAGCTGCAGAGTAGCAGAGTATTGTAAACCTTGCACTGAGTGTCAAATGAATGCACCCCATACACGTGTACCCTTGCCTATAATTGAGGACTCTTTAGAGAGCTTTGCTATAGATCTGTCCAGACCACTGTTCAAATATGACAGGGGGCATCAGCACATTTTGGTAGTCCTTGACTATGCCACTCTGTATCCACTAGCATATCCCTTCAGAAACACATTATCTAAAGTTATGTTAAAAGGTGGCGTGGCCAGGATGTGAGACTGAGTGGATGTGCAGTGCCTGAGCTCCGCTCCGGTTATCATCCTTAAGATCATCCAACCTTCTCCTTTTCCTCAGCACCTCTCTGCAGACATCCTGGGTTCCAAGAGAGCACACGGTACCCTGGGGGGCTCCTTTGCTGTCTCTATGTAAGCTGCAGTCCTCTTGTTTCCCCGTGAGCACTCCTCGCGCCTCGTCTCCAGCGGTGGCAATCTTGGACATGAGGCATACAACTCACAGGATGTCAATCAGCATACAGACTTCCTCTGGGTCGGGGGAGGCAGCCGGCCCTACCTCTGCTAATATCCTGGAAGCCATACGGGCTTGTAACAAAACTCTCACTAGTAAAATAGATTGCCTGGCTACAGATATTAGCCTAATACAGCAGGATTTGGATAAATTTAGATCTCGGTGTCAGAAGCTAAGGATCGCATCTCACAACTTGAGGACACCACTAGATCTGATTCCCGCAAATGACACGCTCTGCAGATAAAGATAAAGGCCCTCCAGGAAAAAACAACTGACACCTAGAATCGCCTCAGGCAAAATACCATCTGTATCATTGGCCTACCTGAGAGGGCGGAAGGCCCTAAGCCAGCAGAGTTTGCAGAGTCCTTTCTAATCACACTGCTTGACCTACCAGCTATGTCGCCCAACTTTGTGGTGGAAAGGGCCCATAGGGTCCCATCGACATCTCCAGTTCTGGGGGGGAACCAAGCGGCCTAATTAAGCTCTTCAATTACTGGAACTGAGATCGTACCCTAGCGGCATCCTGGGCGAAACAAGATCTACGGTATGAGAACGCCAAGATTCTTCTCTCTTTCCTAATTCCTCACCTGAGATCCAACACCAACGCCATTCCTTTACAGAAGTCCGCAAGTGGGTCCAGGACCAGGCCCTTAAGTTCAGCCTTCTTTAACACAGCAAGCTTCGGGTAGTGGATGGTGATCGTGCCAGGTTCTTTGAAACCCCGAAGGCCGCGATGTCCTGGTTGAATGGTCGATGAAGTTTACCTCCATTTGTCCCTCAGATGAGATGTGCCTTTGATGCCGGGACACAGCAAGTATTTGAGCTTTGTTCTTTTCGGTTTCCAGGGTTTTTCTAGTTTTGTAATTGTTTACCAGGCCTTTTGACTGCCAGTTCCAACTATCCCTATGGTGCACAGATTTTCTTTGAGCCCAGGGCCATGAACCCCCCCCCCCCCCCCCCACTTTTATGTTTGTGCTGCACCTAAATTACAGACACTGATTATGAAGGAGCCCACTGTTTGGAGTCAGATTGTCAAGTTGCCTCACTACACTGTATTGTCTGCTCCTCTTCTTTGTCTAATTGACAGCTTCACTGACGGTTGTTTACCCCCTCAAGGTACTAGCCACCCCTTTGTCTTAAGGGGCTCCATGTCCCCTTTTGATAGCCACAACCGGAGTTATTTTTCCAAACTCCCCCCTCATCTTACCTCACTCCCTGGATTATACACTCCGAAAAACTACCTGTTTACTTAACTGCCACGTCGTGGATCTGTTTTTATATGTTTTTTTTTTTCTTTTTCTACTTATGCATTGGCTCGTGCTCCATTACTGCTCACCAGGTTTTGTCAACTCTAATGACTGTTTTTCCCTCCAGAAGATTGCGCTGCATAAATAATGGCATCTCATGTCTGTTGTATCCTGGAATGTGAGGGGCCTCAACTCTAAATTCAGGAGAGCACTCTTATTTCAATATATTAAAACACTTAACCCTAACCATCCTAATTCTACAAGAGATGCACCTGGTGGTTAGGAAATTACTAGCTCTGAAAAGACCTTGCGTACAAAAAGCTTTTCATGCTTTATATTCAACATATAAACAAATCTCTCTCTTGCCTTATTGAGGCATTCCAGACAGATCCCCATGGGAGGTATGTGATATTGGTGCTCACGCTGTGGTAGCAACGCTATGTCCTAGCTGGAATATACGTTCCTCCACCCTTTAAATCTTAAATACTGTATACTTTTCTGGAGAGGACCCTCCCTTATTGCCCCGATAAAATGTTACTAATGGGGGATTTCAATGCCATACTCTCACCGATTTTGGACAGGCCTTTACCCCCTAAATCCCTTGTCAGGGATTTATCCAGCTGGGTCCTTTCTGCTGGACTCACGGAAGTCTGGAGATAGAAGTATCCTTCCGCAAAAGTTTTTTTCTGCTTTTCTACCTCCTGTAAAACCGCTTACAGGATTGACTATGCTAACCCCTCTATACAGGCAGATATTATACCATATCAGACCATAGCCCCCTGGCTATTATACTACACATTACTGTCCTCTGCAATGGTTCCATGTGATGTCTTGGTGCCCACTGGATCTCCCATGACAATATTTCAGAACACACCTCACAGGTCTTACGGGATTATTGTGAGTCTAATACAGCGTCATCCTCTCCTGCAATTGTTTGGGATGCCTTCAAGGCTTTCACGAGGGGTCATTATATTTCCGCCATTAAGTCAGTCAAAGTGCATGAGACTGCTACCACTGTTAAAAAGTAAGATTGAGATGGCCTCTAACCAATGTGGGTCAGACTCATCAGCCTCCAACTTCAATCTCCTACAAGCTTCTAAGCTTAGTTTATACCGTCACCTAACTGAGGACACGTGGCTGGAACTTTAGAAATACAAAACAATGCTTCTTTGAACAGGGGGGCAGGAACAGCAGGCTGCTGGCGATGATGTCACAGCATGACACCCCTCTCACCCTGGTCCCCCGAACTTACCTCCACCACAGGCGAGGCGGTCTCCACCCCAGGAATTTCCATCTTTTTATCAGAACCTGCATACCACTACACTGTCCCCAGGTTTCTGCCCTGAAGAGTTGGCATCTCTCCTTGATCCGGTTGCCCTTGGTTGGCTTTCAGACACCGAGAGGTCCCAGTTAGTTCACCCAATTACATAGTTACATAGTTACATAGTAGGTGAGGTTGAATAAAGACAATAGTCCATCCAGTTCAACCTGTGTAGGTGTGTGTGGCTGTAATCATCTCGCATACCCCTGAATGTTCTGATCCTTGAGATGTACGTCTAGAAGTCTTTTGAAAGCCACCATATTACCTGCAGAAACCACCTCTTGTGGTAGAGAATTCCACAATCTTGTAGCCCTAACAGTAAAGAACCCCCCACGTTGCCTGAGGCATTGTATGCCCTCGAGTCCTCATGCAATCCCTGCGACTGAACAGCTTTTCTTCTAAGCCTAGATCCCCATTGAGATATTTAAAAATTGCTATCATGTCCCCCCTCAGGCGTCTCTTCTCCAGGGAGAATAAATCAAGCGATTGCAGACGCTCCTCATAATCAAGGTCCTCCAATCCCTTAATTAGTTTAGTTGCCCTTCTCTGGACCCTCTCCAGCTCCAACACATCCCTTCTGAGGACTGGTGACCAGAACTGGACAGCATACTCCAGATGCGGTCGGACCAGAGTTTTATAAAGTGGAAGGATTATAGTCTTATCTCTGGAATACATCCCTTTCTTTATGCATGCTAATATTCTGCTGGCTTTGGCAGCTGCCGCTTGACATTGCATGCTGTTGCCTAGTCTATCATCCACCAATACTCCCAGATCCTTCTCCATTTTTGATTCTCCCAGGGGTTCCCCTCCTAACGTGTATTGTGCTTTTATGTTGCTAGTCCCCAAGTGCAAAACCTTACACTTCTCCACGTTAAACCTCATTTGCCAAGTCGTTGCCCACTCCGTTATTTTGTCCAGGTCATTCTGTAGGATATCTGCTTCATGCTGTGCTGTTATTGCCCTGCCTAATTTTGTGTCATTTGCAAAAATTGATATTGAACTACAGATCCCGTCCTCAATGCTGTTTATGAATAAATTGAACAAGGTTGGTCCTAGGACTGAGCCTTGGGGGACCCCGCTTACTACCTCAGACCAGTCTGAGTATGCGCTGTTTATTACCACCCTTTGGACACGCCCTTTTAGCCAGTTCCGTATCCAAGAGCAAACCCTGCCGTCGATACCTGCAGACCTTATTTTATAAATTACCACCGAGGAAGTCCCGACAGTTATTAATTCCCTCTCCACGGGCAAGGCCCTGGGCCCCAATAGTCTACTAGTGGAATTCTATAAGGAGTATAGTGACATATTGGCCCCCCCCCCCGGTTGGCTTCCTTATATACCCATTGTCTCAAGGAAGATGCCCTTCCCCCTCCATGGCAGATGCGCATGTCATCCTTATTTATAAACCCACCAAGGACCCTAAATCCTGTGACTCCTACAGGCCTATTGTGCTCCTCAACAACGACCTCAAAATACTGACCAAATTACTTACCATTAGACTAAACCCTTTACTACCATCCATAATGGATTCAGACCAAATTGGCTTCATGGCCCATGAATCTACAGATATCAATCTCCGCAGACTCTTAACAAATCTCCACGCAAACCACGATCACAGGGGATTAGAGTGGTCACCTCGCTTGATATTGAGAAGGCATTTGATACGGTTGAGTAGCCCTTCCTGTGGGAGATCCTTTGGAGGATGGGTTTCCCTCTAGTGCTCATACAGTGGCTATAAACCATCTATAGCTCACTAACAGCAGCCATCTACCTGGGGGGTCGTCTGTCTCCTACATTCACATTATCAAGAGGTACTTGGCAGGGCTGCCCTTTTTGCTATAGCCAGGGAACCTGTGGCCGAGGCACTTTGGGTGTCCCCACACATTAAAGGGTTCAAGCTGGCGTGACTGGAAGAGAGGGTAGCTGTAAATGCTGCCTCCTCTCTGCAGGGGGTGCTATCTGTCCTAAATGAGTTTGAGGGTAACAGGCCTTAGGGTCAACTGGTCCAAATCTCAACTATTTGCTATTGACTCAGAAACCACAGAGTCTTCAGTTACAATGGGTGGATGAGTTTACTTAGCTAGGGGTACGTGTTTCACATGATATTGCAAGTTATGTTCCGTTAAATCTGACCCCGGTTATGCATTCTGTTAAAACTAAGCTGAAAACATGGGAGAATCTCTCCCCGTCCCTCCTAGGTCACATCAATCTTATAAAATGGAACATTCTCCCCAAATGTAATTATTTGTTTCGTACCTCCCCATAGTAGATCCCCAAATCTTTCTTTCCTTTATTAAATGCATTTCTTTCTTCCTTCCTTTGGGGCCCACACCCACCTCATTACAAACTATCTACTCTCATGCGACCAACCTCCAGATTACTATAAATATTTTCTTGGAGCCCAACTGGTTACAGCAGCATGGTGGCTGAATCCAGATTTGTCCAACCCTGCTACCTCAGTGCTGCAGTGCTATGATCTGTGGAGGCACTTACAAACCTACCTCTTGCGGACCTAAAGCCCCTTAGGATCTGACCCCCTCTATGTGTACAATTCTTCAGGCCTGGAGAGCAGGCCTCGCCAGTGAAAAATTCCCACAGACTGGGGTCTACCTGAACACCCCCTTATGGAATATCCCTTTCTTCCCAAGGGGTTGGCCAGATACAAAATTAAATTAATATCTGATATCACCTCAGATTTTTTTGCTATATTCATTTGACCATCTGGTGATCCAATATAATGTCCCAACCTCACATCTCTTTAGATATACTGTATACAGTTGTCCCATGCTTTTAGAAGTCAGTTTCCCCCTGGTGCAACACAATTCATGCAAACCAATCTGGAAAGGGTTGTGAGATGTGAATGTCTGGAGAAACCTGCTTCTGTCCTTTTTGCACATCTTCTCCGGGTATCCTCCCCTGAATTATCTGTGCTTCACCAGTGTTGGTCCCACGATGTTCCAGAGCCGGACTCTGAGGATTGGGAGGACATTTGGGATTTCCCATTTAAATCCCTGTTTTTTCTCAGAGATTCTTGTGCCATAAATAGATAGTCCATAGGGAATATCTTACTGTTTATCGTGTATACAAAATTATGCCTTCCCTCTCCTCAGAATGCTGGCGGTGTAATCATGCCCCGTAAGATTTTATTCATATTTTTTGATCCTGCACCGTGATCAGCGTTTACTGAACGTAGGTGCTCTCTGTGATGAGTAAGATAGTAGGAGTTCCCATTCCTCCATCTCCAAAAGTATGTCTGATGGGGTTGGTGGAAGAACTGGTGCCTAGGGTGGTGGACAGGACCCTGATTGATCTTTTTTTTTTTTATTCCAGGAAAACTATCACCTTATGCTGGAAGAAGCAGGCTCTGCCTCCCCTCTCCCTTTAGAAACAGCATGTTAATACTGTTCTACCCCTCTATAAGGACATGTATTTGCATAGAGGCTGTCCAAAAACATATGACAGAGTGTGGGCTAAATGGCTGTCAGAGCCATTCACCGCAACAGCTGATTAGGATGATTATTTAGTTTCCCCTTGGCCCTGATTATGGACTCATTGAGGCCGTATTAGGTTTATATCTTATTGGAGGGTAGACACACTGTTCTGTACACCTTGAGCACGAGCCACATTTGATAATGTTTGATAATGATTTTCTTCTTGCCACAGCATTGGAAATATCCTTGTTTGACTATACAGTAATGCTTTAACAGAGCCCCTGAATGGGTTTCCGGCTGGAGCTGTGTCAAATTTGTTTTGGTGTTATGCACGTTTTGTGTACCTTTGTATGATATGTCTTTATATGCAAATAAAAGGATATTTAAAAAAAAAAGGTATGTCAAAAGACAAAAAGATATGTTCTCCTGTACATGTATTCCTATTTTCCTATGGAAATTTGGACAGATCAAGTAACCCCTTTCATGTCAACCAAAGAGCTATGTCGATTTTGAAAATGAACCATTTATGCAACTCAGTATACCATCCCCAAATTGATGGGTTGAAAAGTATGCTTAAAAAGTGGTTGATAAAGATAAAAAAAACATAATGTACAGTATCTCACAAAAGTGAGTACGCCCCTTACATTTTTGTAAATATTTTATTATAACTTTTCATGTGACACCACTGAAGAAATGACACTTTGCTACAATGTAAAGTAGTGAGTGTAAAACTTGTATAACAGTGTAAATATGCTGTCCCCTCAAAATAACTCAAAACACAGCCATTAATGTCTAAACCGCTGGCAACACAAGTGAGTGTCCTAATTGGGCCCAATTAGCCATTTTCCCTTCCCGATGTAATATGTCTCATTAGCCACTTAAAGTGGAGTTCCACCCTATTTTTATACTTACCTCCATCTTCTCGCTCCGGGTCACCTGAAAAAGAAATGGATAATCGCATATTTTTTTTTTTTTTACTTACCTCGTAGCGAAGAAAAAATACTTACCTTACTTCCTTCTTCCTCCTTCCTCGGCCGCGGCCCGTCGTCACTTCCTGGCTCTGCAATGATTCCTGGGAGCTGAACGTCATAGCTCCCAGGAATCATTGCGCCTGCACCGGCCCCGACGTCAGTTCCGGGTCACGCGCGTCATCCCCTTCTAAACAGCTTCTGGGCATGCCCAGAAGCTGTAGAGGGATGACGCGCGCGACCCGGAAGTGACGTCGGGGCCGGCGCAGAGCATCGTGGGACCAAAGAAGGCGGAAGAAGACGCCGAAGGGGATCTCGCTGGCTTCAAGCTGCCCACATCTGAGATGGCAGCGCTGGACAAGACGTTTGCAAGGTAAGTATTTGTCCTAACAGGTAAGTGCAACCCGGGACAGATCAGAGGCTAGCCATTGTGGAATGCACTAGCCCTGACTGTCCCGGGGGTATTAAAAAAAAAAACATCCAGGGTGGAACTCCGCTTTAAGCCCCAGGCCTATTTTTCACACTCTGTGTTTACAAGTTTAAATCAGTTTTTTTTTGCTAGAAAACTACTTAAAACCCCCAAACATTATATTTTTTTTTTCAGAGACCCTAGAAAATAAAATGGAGATTATTGCAATATTTTTTATCACACCATATTTGCGTAATTCACTTTTTTGAATTAAAAAATAAAAATCCAGTAAAGTTAGCCCAATTTTTTTCCATAATGTGAAAGATAATGTTACGCCGAGTAAATAGATACCCAACATGTCATGCTGCAAAATTGCGCACGCTCACGGAATGGCGACAAACTTTGGTACTTAAAAATCGCATAGGCGACACTTTAAAAATTTCTACAGGTTACCATCTTAGCGTTACAGAGGAGGTCTAGGGCTCAAATTATTGCTCTTGGTCTAATGATCGCGGCAATACCTCACATGTGTGGTTTGAACACTGTTTACATATGTGGGCGGGGTTTCCGTATGCGTTCATTTCTGCAAGCGAGCTAACGGGGTCAGGGCGCTTTAATTTTTTTTTTTTACTATTTATTTTATTTATTATTTTTTATTTTTACACTGTTTTTAAAAAAAAAAAAATGTTGATAATTTTTATTCCTATTACAAGGAATGTAAACATTCCTTGTAATAGAAATAGGCGTGACAGGACCTCTTTTTTGTGAGATCTGGGGTCAAAAAGTCCTTAGATCTCACAAGTACAGTAAAAGATGAAAAAAAAAATGGGGCCTTTAAACCGGTTGCTAGGCAACGACGTTTGCCGTCGCTCCGGTCCTCCAAGACTATAGAGGAGAGCGAGGGCAAGCTTGCCCTCACTCGACATCCTATCTGTGAGAATCCGGGACCGGATTGTTTTCCCCGCTGCAGGCGGGTCCGGTAAGCGGGGTAAAGTACCGGGACACGGTGAGAGGGGGGGCACCTCTTCCGCAGCCCCGGAAAGGGTGGTCCCACGGCTGGGACCACCCATCTCGGAAAGCCGACCGCCCACAGTTTAAAAAAATACCAGGGTTATGACAGCTATCTGCTGCCATAACACCGGTATTTAGGTTTAAACTGCCGATGTATATAGTCGTTGGGCGGTCGTTAAGTGTGTTAGGTGTGAATGGGGAGCAGGTGTGTTAAATTTGGTGTTATCGCTCTCACTCTCTCATACTGGTCATTGGAAGCTCAACATAGCATCTCATGGCAAATAATTCTCTTAGGATCCGAAAAAAAGAATTGTTGCTCTACAAGAAGATTCCCAAGACCCTGAAACTGAGCTGCAGGACGGTGGTCAAGACCATATAGTGGTTTACCAGGACAGGTTCCACTCTGAACAGGTTTCATCATGGTCGACCAAAGGAGTTGGGTGCACGTGCTCACCGTCATATATGGAGGTTGTCTTTGGGAAATAGACGTATGAGTGCTGCCAGCATTGCTGCAGAGGTTGAAGGGGTGGAAGGGTTAGCCTGTCAGTGCTCAGACCATATGATGCACACTGCATCAAATTAGTCTGCATAGCTGTTGTCCCAGAACGAAGCCTCTTCTAAAGAGGATGCACAAGAAAGTCCGCAAACAGTTTCCTGAAGACAGGTAGACTAAGGACATGGATTACTAGAACCATGTCCTTTGGTCTAAATGGGACCAAGATAAACTTATTTGGTTCAGATAGTGTCAAGTGTGTGTGGCGGCAACCAGGTGAGGAGTACAAAGACAAGTGTGTCTTGCCTACAGTCAAGCATGGTAGTGGGAGTGTCATGGTCTGGGGCTGCATGAGTGCTTCCAGCACTGGGAAGCTACAGTTCATTGAGGGAACCATGAATGCCAACATGTACTGTGACATACTGAAGCAGGGCATTATTCCAATATGGTCCAAGACGACCACTGCCTTGCTAAAGCTGAGGGTAAAGATGGTGGACTGACCAGCATGTCTCCAGACCTAAACCCTATTGAGCATCTGTGGGGCATCCTCAAATGGAAGGTGGAGGAGTGCAAGGTCTCTAACATCCACCAGCTCGGTGATGTCGTCATAGAGGAGTGGAAGAGGACTCCAGTGGTAACCTGTGAAGCTCCAGTGAACTCCATGCCCAAGAGGGTTAAGGCAGTGCTGAAAAATAATGGTGGCCACACTTTGGGCCCAATTTGGACAATTTAACTTAGGGGTGTACTCACTTTTGTGTCCAGTCGTTTAGACAATAATGGCTGTGTGTTGAGTTATTTTGAGAGGACAGCAAATTTACACTTTTATACATGCTGTAAACTCACTACTTTACATTGTAGCAAAGTGTCATTTCTTCAGTGTTGTCACATGAAAAGATATAATAAAATATTTACAAAAATGTGAGGGGTGTACTCACTTTTGCAAGATACTGTATATGGATGTCTTACAGGAAGTAAAGGAGAGTGTGGCCAACCACATGTTGTGCAAGCCAGAGGTGCTGAAGTCTGATTTGGTGTTGTATCCATCCAGACTGAAAAGGGACAATAGGCAAATGTTACTGCACTGTGTAGCTTACTGTTTGTTATATTACGTTCAGGCCCGGACTGGGACAAAAAATAGGCCCGGGCATTTTAGGCTGAGCAGCCCATTTTTTTTTTTTTAAAAACAAAATGACCAATGATGAACAACTACCGGATTCTCTATGTTTTTTAGTTATATTTAGCCTGTACACCCATGCTATCCGATTCTGCAAATCGCACTGTGTTTTAAAAAACCGATTGCGGGGTGTCGTTAACCTAACACCCTGCAATCTGTTTGCATGGACGGGTTGCTATTTAGATGCAGTCCGCATTTGGTGTGAATCCAGGCTAAGAGATAACAGGTAATTTTAGGGTACATTAAAAATATATTACCCAATTTTCGGGTAAAATATAAAAGATGAGTTTGTGTCAAGTAAATAAATACCCGGGGGTTGTGGCTTGGATGTAGAGCGGAGCGGACGTGTGCCTCGAGAGCTCCCGCCATCCTGAACTCAATCTGTACCATCCTGCCGAATTTATCGCCTCTACCTCTACCCAGGTTTCCATCCTACCTGCTGTGCAACTGCTCCCTGCCGTTTATGCCATCCAAGGGGAGGAAATCTGCGGCTCCGCGCGCATCTACCCAGCGCCAGGCCCTGCCCGCCGCATGTCCGGACGCCATCTTGACCGAACGACTCCAGGCCTTGCTGAGGGACATGGAGGAAGCTCGGGTGTCCAGTCCCCCTCCGGCTGCCCTGGACAAAGGCGTTGGGGCGGATACGGCGGTGATCCTGCAGGCTATAGAGCAGAGCAAGACCTCCCTTCTGGTCCGCATCGACCACCTCACGGAGGAATGTAATCTCATCCGCAATGACCTGGATAAGATCCGTGGTCGCCTCACTGAGGTGGAGGGCAGGGTCTCCACGACGGAGGACGCTGCGGCCCGCCATTCCAGACTGCTGGATGCCCTCCAGCTCAGGGTGGACTCTCTCATGGCGAAGGCTGATGACGCTGAGAACAGGATGCGGAGGAACAACGTCCGGGTGCTTGGCCTGCCCGAAGGATCGGAGGGTGACTCCCCAGCTGTGTTCGCGGAGGGCTTCTTCAAACACCTCCTAGAGTTAGGTGAAGTTTTGCCCACATATGTTGTAGAACGAGCCCACCGGGTCCCCTCCGGCAAGATGATCCCTGGCGCCCCCCCGAGACCTTTCCTAGTTCGTTTTTTGAACTACAGAGACCGGGACCGAATCTTGGGCGAAGCACGCAAGCACCCGGAACTGCGCTTTGAGAACACCTCTGTTCAGCTCTACGCGGATTTTTCGGCGGAGCTTCAAAGGAAAAGGAAATCCTTCACCAATGTCAGATGCCGGATGAGAGAGAAGGGGGTCCAGTATGGCATGCTATACCCCAGTCGTCTACGTGTTACTCATGGTGGATCTGTGCGGTTCTTCAACACCCCGGACGAGGCTGATGCCTGGCTGCAGGCCCTGCGCTGAGATGTGTGAGTACCAGCCCCTGGGGACTGTCCGCCTGTGAAGACACCCCAGACCTCCTTAACTTGGATCCCTGCTGCTGTATCCCATTTTTCTTTTTTCCTTCCCAAGGGGCTGGTGGACCCCTCCTTTACCGCGGTGTTTTGCCCCATTTGTCCTTTTTTCCCTGTGCCTTATTTTTCCCCCCTTTTTGATTCTCTTTTACACCCCTGTTTTCTTTTGCTTTTTTGGAACCTGGATGGGGTTGCTTTTTCCATCCTTTGTTAACTGATCGATATCCTGTTGAGTTCCTGTGTCCACTTGCTATTGGGAGCTCTCGGAGCTCTCCTGTACTGAAAAACTCAGTGGTGATTATTCTCCTGCCTGCACTGTGGACTTTGATCGCTCCATACCCTCTACATCGGAATTGACTGTGCGGGGGGGTCATCCCCCACCCACCTGTTGCCGGATGGAGTCCCCCCCGGGCCCTATGTCCGCGGTCTAAGGTGACTGTTCCCTCTTCCACCGCGGACATTGTTCATTTTTGTCACGGGATGAAGCTGCACCAGGCTGTTTTTGTTTCCCTGGTCAGCAGGGAGGGGTTTTTTGGGGACTGTTTGGTTTTTTCTTTTATGGATTTTTGCTGCTCCTTTTTTTCTTTTAATTTTGTCTTGGCTGCTGGTTCGATGCATAATGTCTTGTACACAGGTTGGATAGTACATGCCTTATGTTGGTGCCGAGTCCTGATGTCTGTGTGGTCCGGTGCGGTCGCCCTGGGCAGGGGGGAGTGTGTGGTGTGGAGGTCCCCCTGCCCTTTCGGTGTTCTCCTGTGGTTAATTCTGATTTGGCTCAATGGCGGGGCGCATTAGGTTACTGTCGTGGAATGTGCGAGGCCTCAATAACAAATTCAAGCGGGCCTTGCTGTTTAAGTTTTTACAATCGCGCAAGCCACACATCTTATTTCTACAGGAGACACATTTGATGGGCAGCTCTGTTCTGACGCTGCGTCGGCGCTGGGTGGGGCACTCCTTCCATGCCACATACTCCTCGTATGCTAGGGGGGTCTCTATCCTCATTAATAAATCCCTGCCTTGCCATATTGAACAGGTTATTACGGATCCGAAGGGTCAATATATTATAATAGCTTTACGAATTGATGATAAACTGTATGTTTTTGTTAATGTATATGTGCCTCTTCCTTTTTCCAACACTGTGTTGTACCAAATATATGATCACCTGGCTGGTTTCTCTACTCCGGGGGTCTTTTTGGCTGGTGACTTCAATGGCATCCTGGATGGGGCGCTAGACACATCTAACCCGAACAGGCATGATTGCCCAGACCTTGTCGGTTGGGCTTCCGCACTGCAGCTCACTGAGCTGTGGCGGTGGAAGAACCCACAGTCTCACCATTTCTCACATGTGTCGGCGCCTCATCATTCGCCAGATCACGCATTGATCTTGCATTCTGCCCTCCTCTGGCGCTCCCATCAGTGGTGTCTGCGGCATACCTACCTTCCAGCCTCTCGGACCACTCCCCACTGGAGTTGAAGCTGGAGCTGGGGAACCGGGGGGGGGGGGGGGTGAGTGCTGGAGACTGGGCACCAGGTGGCTGCGGGACCCTGGAGTGGAGGAAACAGTGCGGGGCAAAATTTCTCAATACTGGGAACACAATGTTGATGCTGCTACGCCCTTGATGTGTTGGGACGCCTTTAAGGCCACCATACGTGGTGACTACATTAGTGCTATTAAAGCGGCCAGGGTGGAGGGCACTGCGGAGTTGCAGGCGTTGGAGGAGGGTGTGGTGCTGGCTGAGTCAGAGTTTGCCTTGGACCCGTCTCCCCGTGGTGCACTCCTCCCTGGCCCAGGCCCAGAGGGCACTACATTTGCATGTGTCTGTGGCAGCCTTGACAGACGTGGGCACACTTAAAGCTAAGATTTTCGAAAGTGGGGACAAGAACGGGAGACTTCTGGCTAACCTGGTGGCGGATTCTAGAATGCAGACTGTTGTCCCCCTTGTCCAGTTGGAGGCGGGTGGCACTTCCTCGGACTCGGCTGTCATTTTGGAAGAGTTCAGGAGGTACTATCACAAATTGTATTCGGTACCTCCCTCTCTGCGGCCTGAGGTGGACCTTGGGTACTTGGGAGACTTCTCCCTGCCATCCCTGTCGGAGGAGGAGGCTGCTGCTCTGGAAGCGGACTTCTCCCTAGAGGAGGTGGAGATGGCTATTCGCTCTCTCCCCCCTGAAAAAACCCCGGGCCCAGATGGTCTACGGGGGGACTGGTATAAAATGTATATAGCTGACTTGGCCCCAAGGCTGCGCAGTCTCTTCCAGGCTTGCCTGGAGGCTGTGGCGTTGCCGGACTCCCTACTTCAAGCCCACATAGTCCTGATTTTGAAGCCCGGTAAGGATCCCACACTCTGCTCGGCGTATCGGCCAATCTCTCTCCTTAACTATGATCTTAAGATCCATACGAAAATCCTTGCCACCAGGTTGATGAAGGTGCTCCCGTTCCTGGTTGATATAGATCAAACAGGTTTCATGCCAGGTAAATCTACCGACATCAATATCCGCAGGGTGTACACACATCTACAGGTCCCGGCGGAGGAACAGGGTCAGAGAGTCCTGGTCTCATTGGATCTTGAGAAGGCCTTTGACTCTGTCGCCTGGCCTTATCTGGGAGAGGTGTTGCAGAGGTTTGGTTTTGGCCCTATTTTCCATAAATGGATAGATATTCTTTATAGTCAGCCTTGGGCCCAGATCAAATTGGGGGGCAGGGTGTCGCCTGCTTTCGATATTCGGCGTGGTACCCGCCAGGGTTGCCCACTCTCGCCGGCGCTGTTTTCGCTGGCGGTGGAGCCCCTGGCGAGGGCTGTTCGAGGGTCTGGGGAGATTGGGGGGATCAGGGTGGGGTCCCTGGAGGAGAAGTTGGCGTTGTATGGCGATGATATCATCCTGTTCCTCCGGGACCCGGCCCCTCCCTCCGGTCTGTCCTGAGTTTACTCTCGCGCTTCACCGAGCTATCGGGCCTCCGTGTCAATTGGGGGAAATCTCTGTTGCTCCCGGTTGATGCGGACGCTCGGGCACAGGCGGATCCCTCTCTCCCCTTGTGTTGGGCGGACAGTGTCAGATACTTGGGCGTCACTATTTCCCCAAAGGTGCAGGACTTCTGTGAGCTCAACCTCTCCCCCCTCCTCCTGTCTTTTAAGGATAGACTCAGGGCTTGGGCGAATCTTCCGTTGACGTTGATTGGGAGAATCAATCTAGTCAAGATGAAGTTGCTGCCCCCGCTCTTGTATATTGTACGCCAGTCCCCGGTGTGGATCCCAAAGCGGATCTTTAAGCAATTTCACTCCCTGATGACTGCCTTCCTTTGGGGGGGGCGCCCCCCGAGACTACGCTTATCTGTACTCCAGAGGCCCTGGACTAACGGGGGGTTGGCCTGCCCCAATTTTTTCAAGTACTTCTTGGCTGGTTTGCTGACTCACGCGCATAACTGGCTAATATCTGACGCTACTAACTCTGCTGTGGTTCTAGAGGCAGCCCTGCTCGGATTCCTATGAGGCGCTGCGTAATGCCCTCTATCGAGGACCCAGGGCTCCGTACCCCCTCACGACCTCCATGAAGGCAGTCATCAGGGCCTGGACTTCGATCTCCCCTTATTCCAAATCTGACCCTTGTCGGCGGTCTCTGAACCTCCCCCTATGGCGAAACCCGGAACTGCCTGAATTCCACTCTATCCCTGATCCATCTATTTGGGCTACTAGGGGAAATCGGTGTCTTTCTCACATCTGTCCGGAGGGTGACCTTCTTAGTTTTGACCAATTAAAAGGCAGGTTTGATCTCCCCAACTCCTACTTTTTCCGGTTCCTACAACTCCGCCATGCCTTTCGGACTCAGATTGGGGGTTCCCCCCTGGACTTGACTCCGGCAGACTTAGAGTTGGTCCTCCGGGATGAGGACCTCCAGAAACCGCTCTCCTCTATATACAGGTCTTTGACACCTAGTGTGCATGTGGGTCTGGAGAAGTTGTAGGCATTCTGGGTTGCGGAGATGCCGGAATTGGATTCAGAGGATTGGGAGGATGTCTGGGATTATCCCTTTAAACATTTGGTGTCCTCAAGAGATCGCCTAGTTCAGTTCAAGATTCTGCATAAGTTCCACCTTACCCCCTCCAGGTTACATAGAGTGTCTCCTGACATTCCAGATGTTTGCTGGAGGTGTGGTTCGGCTGCTCCCTCATACGCCCATATGATCTGGCACTGTCCGTCCCTCCAAAGCTTTTGGTCTGAGGTCTTGGGCTTCATTACACGTCTGACCACTATCACTATCCCTTCCGGGGTTGAGACCTGTATCCTGGGACTTGTTAATGCCTTGGCACATTCGGTTGCCACTCTCCCCTTGTTGGGGCTGCTGCTCTTCTATGCCAGGAAGCTGGTAGTAATGCGTTGGAAAGACTCGGGGGCCCCGGCCCTATCACAATGGAAGGCTTTGGTTAATTCTATGATACAAATGTATAAAGCGGTTTACAAGTTCAGAGGGTGCCCTGACAAGTTTCACAAAGTCTGGAATATTTGGATGGAGGCTACTGATACCACGGATGAGCCCTCGCCTCCGTCTCCAGGAGTATCTTTGGCTGATGCATAGCTGGGTGTCATGTATGTAGGTTGATGTAGCCTGCTTGAGCCTCTCTGACCGCACTGGACCACACTATGTTCTTTCTTACCTGCCTGTTGGACTTTTGATACTCGGTACTATTGAGCTCAGGAATTTTGGACCGGTAGCCTTGCTGGGGGGAGGGTGGGAGGGTTTTCATGGGGGTTTTTATTTCTTTTTCTATGATTTTTATTTTTCTTGTTTACTTGTATGTGGGTTGTGTTAGTGGGTTCTGTGTTGTTGAGCCTGGGTATGCCCACAAGGCTCTGTTTTGTATGTTGTGTTTTGAAACTTTAATAAACAGAATTTCAAAAAAAAAAAGTAAATAAATACCCAACATGTCAAATCTTAAGACTATGCATGCCCGAAAATAGCAACACATTTCAGTACCCTATATTTTCCATAGGCAAAGCTATTGAACATCATAGAGGTCATCAGTTCAGAGTTAACCATAAATAATGATCCTATAATTATTGCTCTCATTCCAGTGTGCAGGGTGATATATTACACGTGTAGTAAAATCAAGGTTTTTGTTCACAGGTGCCCCCAAAATGTGTATGTAGTTTCTTATGGTATTGGTGGGATAGGGATGACATCCGTAGCAGTGGTGGTAGTGGGGATAGGGATGACATCAGTAGTGGTGGTAGGATAGGGATGACATCAGTAGCAGTGGGAATAGGAATGATATCAGTGGCAGTGGTAGTGGGAATTGGGATGACATCAGTGGCAGTGGTAATGGGGATTGGGATGACATCAGTGGCAGTGGTAGTGGGAATTGGGATGACATCAGTGGCAGTGGTGGTGGGGATAGGGGTGACATCAGTGGTGGTGGGGGATAGGGGTGACATCAGTGGCAGTGGTGGTGGAGATAGGGGTTACATCAGTGGCAGTGGTAGTGGGGATTGGGATGACATCAGTGGCAGTGGTGGTGGGGATAGGAGTGACATCAGTGGCAGTGGTGGTGGGGATAGGGGTTACATCAGTGGCAGTGGGAATAGGAATGACATCAGTGGCAGTGGTAGTGGGGATTGGGATGACATCAGTGGCAGTGGTGGGGATAGGGATGACATCAGTGGCGGTGGTGGTGGGGAAAGGGATAACATCAGTGGTGGTTGGGATAGGGATAACATCAGTGGTGGTTGGGATAGGGATAACATCAGTGGCTGTGTTGAGGATAGGAATGACAATGTCCACTGCCACTGATGTCATCCCTATCCTCATCACGACTGCCACTAATGTCATCCCTATCCCCACCACCACAGCTACTGATGTCGTCATCCCTATCCCCCCCATCACCACTGCTTCATGGGAGGGGGGGGGGATTAGACAGAGGGATGGCGGTGGGAGAGATGGGATCAGGCGGAGGGATGGCGGAGGGAGAGATGGGATCAGGCAGAGGGATGGCAGTGGCAGGGATGGGATCAGGCAGAGGGATGGCGGTGGGAGGGATGGGAACAGGCAGAGGGATGGCGGTGGGAGGGATGGGAACAGGCAGAGGGATGGCGGTGGGAGGGATGGGAACAGGCAGAGGGATGGCAGTGGGAGAGATGGGATCAGGCAGAGGGATGGAGGTGGGAGAGATGGGATCAGGCAGAGGGATGGAGGAGGGAGAGATGGGATCAGGCAGAGGGATAGCGGTGGGAGAGATGGGATCCGGCAGAGGTATGGCAGTGGGAGAGATGGGATCAGGCAGAGGAATGGAGGTGGGAGAGATGGGATCTGGCAGAGGTATGGCGGTGGGAGAGATGGGATCAGGCAGAGGGATGGCGGTGGGAGAGATGGGATCAGGCAGAGGGATGGCGGTAGGAGAGATGGGATCAGGCAGAGGGATGGAGGTGAGAGAGATGGGATTAGGCAGAGGGATGGTGGTGGGAGAGATGGGATCAGGCAGAGGGATGGAGGTGGAAGAGATGGGATCAGGCAGAGGGATGGCGGTGGGAGAGATGGGATCAGGCAGAGGGATGGCGGTGGGAGAGATGGGATCAGGCAGAGGGATGGAGGTGGGAGAGATGGGATCAGGCAGAGGGATAGCGGTGGGAGAGATGGGATCCGGCAGAGGTATGGCAGTGGGAGAGATGGGTTCAGGTCGAGGGATGGTGGTGGGAGAGATGGGATCAGGCAGAGGGATGGAGGTGGGAGAGATGGGATCCGGCAGAGGTATGGCAGTGGGAGAGATGGGATCAGGCAAAGGGATGGCGGTGGGAGAGATGGGATCAGGCAGAGGGATGGCAGTGGCAGGGATGGGATCAGGCAGAGGGATGGAGGTGGAAGAGATGGGATAAGGCAGAGGGATGGCGGTGGGAGAGATGGGATCAGGCAGAGGGATGGCAGTGGCAGGGATGGGATCAGGCAGAGGGATGGAGGTGGAAGAGATGGGATAAGGCAGAGGGATGGCGGTGGGAGGGATGGGATCAGGCAGAGGGATGGAGGTGGGAGAGATGGGATCTGGCAGAGGTATGGCAGTGGGAGAGATGGGATCAAGCAGAGGGATGGAGGTGGGAGAGATGGGATCTGGCAGAGGTATGGCGGTGGGAGAGATGGGATCAGGCAGAGGGATGGCGGTGGGAGAGATGGGATCAGGCAGAGGGATGGCGATGGGATAGATGGGATCAGGCAGAGGGATGGAGGTGGAAGAGATGGGATCAGGCAGAGGGATAGAGGTGGGAGAGATGGGATCCATCAGAGGTATGGCAGTGGGAGAGATCGGATCAGGCAGAGGGATGGCGGTGGGAGAGATGGGATCAGGCAGAGGGATGGCGGTGGGAGAGATGGGATCAGGCAGAGGGATGGCAGTGGCAGGGATGCGATCAAGCAGAGGGATGGCAGTGGGAGGGATGGGATCCGGCAGAGGAATGGCAGTGGGAGAGATGGGATCAGGCAGAGGGATGGAGGTGGGAGAGATGGGATTCGGCAGAGGTATGGCAGTGGGAGAGATGGGATCAAGCAGAGGGATGGAGGTGGGAGAGATGGGATCTGGCAGAGGTATGGCAGTGGGAGAGATGGGATCAGGCAGAGGGATGGCGGGGGGAGAGATGTGATCAGGCAGAGGGATGGCGGTGGGAGAGATGGGATCAGGCAGAGGGATGGAGGTGAGAGAGATGGGATTAGGCAGAGGGATGGCGGTGGGAGAGATGGGATCAGGCAGAGGGATGGCGATGGGATAGATGGGATCAGGCAGAGGGATGGAGGTGGAAGAGATGGGATCAGGCAGAGGGATGGCGGTGGGAGAGATGGGATCAGGCAGAGGGATGGCGGTGGGAGAGATGGGATTAGGCAGAGGGATGGAGGGGGGAGAGATGGGATGAGGCAGAGAGATAGCGGTGGGAGAGATGGGATCCGGCAGAGGTATGGCAGTGGGAGAGATGGGATCAGGCAGAGGGATGGTGGTGGGAGAGATGGGATCAGGCAGAGGGATGGAGGTGGGAGAGATGGGATTCGGCAGAGGTATGGCAGTGGGAGAGATGGGATCAAGCAGAGGGATGGAGGTGGGAGAGATGGGATCTGGCAGAGGTATGGCAGTGGGAGAGATGGGATCAGGCAGAGGGATGGCGGGGGGAGAGATGGGATCAGGCAGAGGGATGGCGGTGGGAGAGATGGGATCAGGCAGAGGGATGGAGGTGAGAGAGATGGGATTAGGCAGAGGGATGGCGGTGGGAGAGATGGGATCAGGCAGAGGGATGGCGATGGGATAGATGGGATCAGGCAGAGGGATGGAGGTGGAAGAGATGGGATCAGGCAGAGGGATGGCGGTGGGAGAGATGGGATCAGGCAGAGGGATGGCGGTGGGAGAGATGGGATTAGGCAGAGGGATGGCGGTGGGAGAGATGGGATTAGGCAGAGGGATGGAGGGGGAGAGATGGGATGAGGCAGAGAGATAGCGGTGGGAGAGATGGGATCCGGCAGAGGTATGGCAGTGGGAGAGATGGGATCAGGCAGAGGGATGGTGGTGGGAGAGATGGGATCAGGCAGAGGGATGAAAGTGGGAGAGATGGGATCCGGCAGAGGTATGACAGTGGGAGAGATGGGATCAGGCAGAGGGATGGCGGTGGGAGAGATGGGATCAGGCAGAGGGATGGAGGTGAGAGAGATGGGATCAGGCAGAGGGATGGCGGTGGGAGAGATGGGATAAGGCAGAGGGATGGTGGTGGGAGAGATGGGATCAGGCAGAGGGATGGCGGTATGAGGGATGGGATCAGGCAGAGTAATGGCCGTGGGAGGGATGGGAATAGCAGAGGGAGGGAGGTGGGAGAGATGGGATCAGGCAGAGGGATAGCGGTGGGAGAGATGGGATCCGGCAGAGGTATGGCGGTGGGAGAGATGGGATCAGGCAGAGGGATGGCGGTAGGAGAGATGGGATCAGGCAGAGGGATGGAGGTGAGAGAGATGGGAATAGGCAGAGGGATGGTGGTGGGAGAGATGGGATCAGGCAGAGGGATGGAGGTGGAAGAGATGGGATCAGGCAGAGGGATGGCGGTGGGAGAGATGGGATCAGGCAGAGGGATGGCGGTGGGAGAGATGGGATCAGGCAGAGGGATGGCGGGGGGAGAGATGGGATCAGGCAGAGGGATGGCGATGGGATAGATGGGATCAGACAGAGGGATGGAGGTGGAAGAGATGGGATCAGGCAGAGGGATGGCGGTGGGAGAGATGGGATCAGGCAGAGGGATGGCGGTGGGAGAGATGGGATTAGGCAGAGGGATGGAGGGGGGAGAGATGGGATGAGGCAGAGAGATAGCGGTGGGAGAGATGGGATCCGGCAGAGGTATGGCAGTGGGAGAGATGGGATCAGGCAGAGGGATGGTGGTGGGAGAGATGGGATCAGGCAGAGGGATGGAGGTGGGAGAGATGGGATTCGGCAGAGGTATGGCAGTGGGAGAGATGGGATCAAGCAGAGGGATGGAGGTGGGAGAGATGGGATCTGGCAGAGGTATGGCAGTGGGAGAGATGGGATCAGGCAGAGGGATGGCGGGGGGAGAGATGGGATCAGGCAGAGGGATGGTGGTGGGAGAGATGGGATCAGGCAGAGGGATGGCGGTATGAGGGATGGGATCAGGCAGAGTAATGGCGGTGGGAGAGATGGGAATAGCAGAGGGATGGAGGTGAGAGAGATGGGATCAGGCAGAGGGATGGCGGTGGGAGAGATGGGATAAGGCAGAGGGATGGTGGTGGGAGAGATGGGATCAGGCAGAGGGATGGCGGTATGAGGGATGGGATCAGGCAGAGTAATGGCCGTGGGAGGGATGGGAATAGCAGAGGGAGGGAGGTGGGAGAGATGGGATCCGGCAGAGGTATGGCGGTGGGAGAGATGGGATCAGGCAGAGGGATGGTGGTGGGAAAGATGGGATCAGGCAGAGGGATGGTGGTGGGAGAGATGGTATCAGGCAGAGGGATGGCAGTGGGAGAGATGGGATCAGGCAGAGGGATGGCCGTGGGAGGGATGGGATCAGGCAGAGGGATGGCGGTGGGAGAGATGGGATCAGGCAGAGGGATGGAGGTGGGAGAGATGGGATCAGGCAGAGGGATAGCGGTGGGAGAGATGGGATCCGGCAGAGGTATGGCAGTGGGAGAGAGGGTAGAACTTAAAAGGAAGGCACTGTGGGGAAGGTAATATTGGGCGTATGCTATAGGCCCCCCAACCAGAGGGAGGAGGGGGAGGCGGACCTCCTTTTACAGATAGGATTGGCAGCAAGGATGGGAAATGTCATTATAATGGGGGACTTTAATTATCCAGAAATAGACTGGGCAGAAGGAACCGCGCATTCAGCCAAGGCTCAGCAGTTCCTAAATGCTTTGCAGGACAATTTCATGGGTCAGATGGTGAATGCACCGACAAGAAACAATGCGGTACTTGACCTACTGATTACCAACAATACAGACCTGCTCACGGATATAGAAATACGGGCAAGTTAGGAAACAGTGACCATAGGTCAATTAGTTTCAGTATTAATTATAGTAATAGGAAACACAAGGGCAATATAAGGACACTGAATTTCAAAAGAGCCAATTTCCCAAAACTGCGCTCTCTGCTGGAAAATATCAAATGGGATAGAACCCTGGGAACAAAGAACACGGAGGAAAAATTGGAGTGCTTCAAAAGCATACTAAACAAAGGGATTGACCAGTGCATTCCATGGGGAAATAAATTTAAAAGAGCAAAACTAAACCCTGGGTGGCGAAACTCCAACATAAAAATACATATTAATGCTAAAGGAAAGGCCTTCAAAAAATACAAGACTGAGGGGTCATTGGCAGCATTCAAGCATTACAAAGAGTGTAATAAGAAATGTAAAGACGTAATGAGGGCGGCTAAAATAGAACACGAGAGACATATAGCGGAAGAGAGTAAAAAGAACCCCAAGAAGTATATTAACAGTAAGAAAGCGAGGCCAGAACACATTGGCCCCATAAAAGACGATAAGGGAGTTTTGGCCACAGAGGACAGGGAAAAAGCGGAAGTGTTAAATGTTCTTCTCTTCAGTCTTTACAAAATAATTGGGGGGCTACACTAACCCAGCTTGTAAGGCCAAACTAAACAACACACCTCAGGAAATACCACCATGGCCAACAGAAGATAGACTTAGAACTAAACTAGAGAAACTTAACATAAATAAATCACCGGGACCGGATGGTTTGCACCTGAGGGTTCTTAAAGAGCTCAGCCAGGTGATTGCCAGACCATTATTCTTGATCTTTAAGGATAGTTTACAGACGGGTATGGTGCCAGATGATTGGAAAAAAGCCAACGTGGTACCAATACGTGGTACCAATATTTAAAAAGGGGCCGAGATATATCCCGGGTAACTATACGCCGGTCAGCCTAACATCAGTAGTCTGCAAGATTTTGGAGGGGATGTTAAGGGACCACATACAAGACTTTAGTAATGAAAACTTTATTATTAGTAGTAATCAGCATGGGTTCATGAAAAATCGTTCTTGCCAAACCAATCTATTAACCTTTTATGATGAAGTGAGCTGCCACCTAGATAAAGGTAAGCCTGTGGTATACCTGGACTTTGCAAAGGCCTTTGACACCGTTCCCTACAAACGCTTACTGTCAGGGCGTCTTTAAGGCAGGGCAAAAGGGGAAGCTACCCTGGGCCCTATCATTGTTGTGGGGCCCAAAGCAGCTGCCTCATACTTGCCAACTATCCCTGTTTAAATTCCCTTAAAGTTTTAGTCCCATAGCTGCCCAGCTCTGCCCTATTGCCATGTACAGATGACTCACCTGCAGACCCTGTGTTTACCTGTAAATAACCTGCAATGATATGTAAATTGTGTGGCATTGATATGTAAATAGAGGCAGCATTCATATGTATATCATGGCACCCTGAGGTCATATCCACCTTCACTTCAGTTGAATGCTGCCCACTGGGGAGGTAAAGGCTTGAAAGTCCTGTCTACAACTGAAGTTATTAAGCCTACCATCAGCCTGTTCTGCAAAGGTAAGCAAATTGGAGGGGGAACCTTTTTTCAAAACACCATGGTGGCACAGCACCCTGAATTTTGGTGTATGTGAATACACACATCTCAGCAGATGCGTGAAGGTGTCATTAACAATTAATGCCACTGCTGTGTACCAGGTGAAGGGCA
Organism: Pelophylax lessonae; assembly: GCF_965119305.1. Taxonomy (NCBI): domain Eukaryota; kingdom Metazoa; phylum Chordata; class Amphibia; order Anura; family Ranidae; genus Pelophylax; species Pelophylax lessonae. Next base: position 156,854,585 of record NC_138773.1, read on the forward strand.
GCACATTTCTGTGGTGTCAGGAAAGCAATTTTGTATGTTTTCCTGACACAAGAAATGTGAATGCAGTCTAAATGTCTCAGTTACAATGGTGGTCAATGTAAATCTTCTCATTACATTGGGACTTGGTGAAAAATCCTTTCATTCACACTAGTGGTCAGTGTAAATGTCTTCCTTACTTTGGTTGTCGGTGTAACTTCTTCATTACATTGGTGATCAGTGTACATTTCCCTTTACAGTGGTGGTAAGTGCAGAATTGCCCTTAAATTGGTGGTCAGTACAAATCTCTTCAACAATGGTTGTCAGTGTAAACTCCAGCTTACATGGAGGTCATTGTGTATTCCCCCTTACACTGGTGGTTGGTAAAAATACTCCTATTACATTGGTGTCCATGTAGAAATCCCTCTTTATATTGGTGGGGGGAGTAAAATCACCCATTGCATTGTGATCAGTGCAAATTGCCCCTCACATTGGTGGTCAGTGTAGAATCTCCCCTCACATTGGTGGTCAGTGTAGAATTCTCCACTATTCTCCACTATATACTTGCCAAAGATTTCCTGCTTTGCTCTACATGATTCAGAATTTGCCACAGTGTACTGCCTCCTGACTAATCCCATCCCTCCACCACAACCACTGATCCCATCTACCCCTCAGCATTGCCACTGATCACCCCCTTTCCCCAGCAATGCCACTGATCCCAGGAGTCCTAGTATCCCTAGGAGTTTTCTATCTAATGATGGGTCCCCTCACCTCCCCAGTTCATGGTGTGCACCAAGAAACCAATCAGTGGGCAGTAATAATGTGCACTAACCTCTTGCAACCAATTATTGATCGGTAAGGATGTGCAGTAACCTCTAGCAACCAATCAGTGAGCAGTAATAATATGTTAATAACAATTACCTCTAGTAACCAATTAGTGAGTGGTAAGGATGTTCAGTAACCTCTAGCAACCAATCAGTGAGCAGTGTTATTGTACAGTAATCTCTGGAAACCAATCAAAAAGCAGTAGTCATGTGCTGTAACCTCGAGCAAATAAACAGTGAGCCATAGTGTGTGCTGTAACCTCTAGCAGTCAGTCAGTGAGCAGTAATGATACACTGTAATCTCTGGCAACCAATTGCAATTGCTGCCTGATCTGATTAAGTAAACTGATTTTGAGTCTAGCTGCTCTTTATTGTATGATTGAACAGGATTACTACGCCAACCCTGATGCAGCAAAAAGCAGGGGCGTAGCGAAATACAAAGTCATGTGCCACATCCTAAAAATCATTGAAATGGGAAAACGGGGGAATATTGGTGGTTATTCCCCATCCGGTGGCATCGATCTGTGTTTCTGTGAGGAAAACCAGGAGGACGCACTGCACGTTTCTTTTCGCCGGAGGGAGTGCTACTGACTAAGCCCCTTCAGCCTATGTCCTGTTATGTTATCTACCGGTTTACATTTGATTTGTTCCTTTACCTGAACAATCAATATTTTCCAATTGGCCGTAGCAGTGCGTGCCCCTATGTGTTGCCTCAGCAGGTCGTCCCTCGTGACTACTATCATTTCATGGTACTCTTTGGCTACCTTCCTGGCGCCCTTTTGTTGGCTCCAGTGACACCTTTATAGGGAACGTGTATTCCAACAGCTCCGGAAGAAGCTTGAACATTGTAATGTTCTGGTACCTCTGGTACCCTTTACTCCACTTCCCAATTCAGTGTATGCGTCCCACCATTCTCTTTTGGTAGGTGCGCATACACCTTTAAGACCGATGCTGTCATCACTGAGCGCCGCAGAGCGGCTATTTCAACCTCCGGCGTTCTCACTCACATGTTCGTTCAACCGTCATGGTTGGATCGTCCCTGTCTGAAGTCGGCATGCCAGATGTTACTCGCTCCTGTATCTCGCTACCTGAACTTGTTCCATATCTGATCCTGTGTCTCGCCACCCGATCACTCCCGGCATGCTGCTTTCACCCTTCACTCTTCAACCTGCCTTGAAGCTCATATGCTCACAAGCGTACCTCGCTGTCGGAACCTCGCTACTGATCCCTGTATCCCGCTACCGGATCACTCGCTCATACCGAACCTCTCTACTACTGCTTGCTATTAGTGATAAGTACCCCGCAGGGGAATCCTCCATAAACCTTCCTACTAAAGCTTACACTATCTAGCTCTGCATATTAAGGACTGTTACTATCATCTGCACTATTGTTTAGATTGCTAGCTCTTGAGCCTACTAACATCTATCCTTGCACTGGGTTAGTCTCTCCTGTATGTCATCTGCTATCCTACCACCTACTACCATACATGATTGCTAACCTATCTGCATCCTACCTGTTACCATCTATACTCTCATGAACATTCCTCTCAAGTGCTGTTCACCTATTGTCACTGTTCATACCTGTCTCTTTAGCTCATCACCACTATACTGCTATATACATCTATCACTCCAGGAACATCTTATTGAGTGTGTATATTTGTATGCTGAATCAGACAGACCACAGTGATGAGTCTTGGGAGTTGGAATTGGTATTTCAACGTATCTCTACATGACTGCTGAGTGGAGTTTTTCTGCAGCTGCAAAACCATCTTGTTTCACAAAACGCAGGAGCGTTAAAAACATCAGGCGAAACATGTAGAGCATTTGGCTACATGAACCTGTTCCCTTGTGGAAATTGTACCCTTATTGTTGAGGACGCTCTGCGTTACCATATTTCGGGTGCCGCCCGATTGTAGCGTATAGCGCCCTCACCTATGTCAGTTGTTATTACTTTTATTGTTACCTTGTCCACTCTTGTCACCTTATATGTCCTAGTGTCAGGGTTTCTGTCACTGTGCCACCTGCATTTTGACCTATTGTCTCCGCCCCTCCGGGGATGGTTGATGTACCCTTTTTTGGTTTTATGCTAATCAACAATAAATTGTTGTTCTTTTTACGTATGGTGCCTTTAAAGTCCATTTTTTCCCCCGCTCTTTATTGTATGTCTCAGAGAAGGTGGAGAGCGAAATTGCATGGGGGGCCCAAGAAAATGTTTGCCCAGGGTCCAATCAATATTAAAGACGGCCCTGCTTACTGTTCAAACTAAGAAAGGTAGGTATGGACCATAAGGTGAGTACCTGGATAGAGAACTGGCTCCAGGGGAGGTTGCAAAGGGTGGTGATTAATGGGGAGTACTCAAATTGGGCAGAAGTGGAAAGCGGGATCCCTGAAGGGTTCTGTCCTGGGGCCAATCCTGTTTAATTTATTCATAAATGATCTAGAGGAAGGTATATTGAGTAAAATCTCAGTATTTGCGGATGATACTAAACTAAGCATGCCAATATCTTCTGGGCAGGATGTGGAAACCTTACAAGCGGATCTGAACAAAATAACGGGGTGGGAAACTACATGGCAGATGAGGTTTAATGTTGAAAAATGTAAAGTAATGCACCTGGGTGCCAGAAACCAGAAAGCAAGCTACTCACTAGGTGGGGAACCTCTGGGTGAGTCTAGGATGGAAAAGGATCTGGGGGTACTGGTAGACAACAGGCTTGGCAGTGGCATGCAATGCCAAGAAGCTGCGAGCAAAGCCAACAGAATACTGGGATGTATAAAAAAGGGGATTCACTCCAGAAATAAAGAGATTATTCTCCCACTCTACAAGACTCTGGTCCGGCCACATCTGGAGTATGCTGTCCAGTTCTGGGCACCGGTACTCAGGAAGGATGTGCTGGAACTGGAGAAAGTCCAGAGAAGGGCAACAAAAATAATTAGGGGAATGGAGGACATCAGCTATGAGGAAAGACTACAAGCACTGAACTTACATACATAGTTACATAGTAGGGGAGGTTGAATAAAGACAATAGTCCATCCAGTTCAACCTGTGTAGGTGTGTGTGGCTGTAATCATCTCACATACCCCTGAATGTTCTGATCTTTGAGATGTAAGTCTAAGAGTCTTTTGAAAGCCACCATACTACCCGCAGAAACCACCTCTTGTGGTAGAGAATTCCACAATCTTGTAGCCCTAACAGTAAAGAACCCCCCACGTTGCCTGAGGTTAAAACGCTTCTCCTCTAATCGCATTGTATGCCCTCGAGTCCTCATGCAATCCCTTCGAATGAACAGCTTTTTTTCTAAGCTGGGATCCCCATTAAGATATTTATAAATTGCTATCATGTCCCCCCTCAGACGTCTCTTCTCCAGGGAGAATAAATCGAGCGATTGTAGACGCTCTTCATAGTCAAGGTCCTCCAATCCCCTAATTAGTTTAGTTGCCCTTCTCTGGACTCTCTCCAGCTCCAACACATCCCTCCTGAGGACTGGCGACCAGAACTGGACAGAATACTCCAGATGCGGTCGGACCAGAGTTTTATAAAGTGGAAGGATTATAGTCTTATCTCTGGAATACATCCCTTTCTTTATGCATGCTAATATTCTGCTGGCTTTGGCAGCTGCCGCTTGACATTGCATGCTGTTGCCTAATCTATCATCAACCAAGACTCCCAGATCCTTCTCCATTTTTGATTCCCCCAAGGGTTCCCCTCCTAACGTGTATTGTGTTTTTATGTTTTTAGTCCCCAAGTGCAAAACCTTACACTTCTCCACATTAAACCTCATTTGCCATGTCGTTGCCCACTCTGTAATTTTGTCCAGGTCATTCTGTAGGATATCTGCTTCATGCTGTGCAGTTATTGCTCTGGCCAATTTTGTGTCATCTGCAAAAACTGATATCGAACTACTGATCCCGACCTCAATGTTGTTTATGAATAAATTGAACAAGGTTGGTCCCAGGACTGAGCCCTGGGGCACCCCGCTTACTACCTCAGACCAGTCTGAGTATGCGCTGTTTATTACCACTCTTTGGACACTCCCTTTAAGCCAATTCCGTATCCAAGAGCAAACCCTGCTGTCGATACCTGCAGACCTTATTTTATAAATTAAGCGCTTGTGGGGAACTGTATCAAACGCCTTAGCGAAATCCAAGTACACCACATCCACTGGTCTCCCCCTATCTAGCTCACAGCTCACCTCCTCGTAGAATGTTAATAGATTGGTTTGACAAGAACGCCCATTTGTAAACCCGTGCTGATTACTGCTGATGATGTTGTTGTCTTTAGCAAACTCTACGATATAGTCCCTTATCATCCCCTCCAGAAGTTTACATACTATTGATGTCAAACTGACAGGCCTATAATTTCCCGGGATATGCCTCTGGCCCTTTTTGAATATCGGAATCACGTTAGCTTTCTTCCAATCCCCTGGTACATCTCCTGTCCTAATACTGTCAGCAAAGATCAGGAACAGTGGTCTGGATATAACCTTACTGAGTTCCTTGAGTACTCTCGGATGTACGCCATCCGGGCCTGGTGATTTGTTTGTGTTAAGTTTATCCAGCCTTTCCCTGATTTCACCCTCTGTTAGCCATAGTGGCAAGTCCTGTGTATTACTACTAACCATACAGTCATGGTCAGTGTACCCCTCCGTTTCCTGTGTAAAGACTGACGAGAAAAAAGCATTCAGCACGGTTGCTTTTTCAGTGTCCTCTGTAACCATCCTCCCATCATTGTTAATTATGTGTGCAATATGCTCTGCCCTAGTTTTTTTGCTGTTGATATATTTAAAGAATTTCTTTGGGTTTTTTTTACTATCCTCCTCTATTTGTCTCTCAAAGTTGATTTTAGCCATCTTGATTTCTTGTTTACTTTTCTTATTTGCCTCCTTGTATTGCTCGAAAGTCGATACTGTGCCCTCTGATTTATACTTCTTGAAGGCCAATTTTTTTCCCCTAATACGTTTTTTGACGCTACGGTTTAACCAGCCAGGTTTGGCTTTGTCTCTTCTAAATTTATTTCCCATAGGAATGCACTGCAAGATGCCTTTGCCCAATATGTTCCTAAAGCATTCCCATTTTTCCTCTGTGGTCAGGGATCCCAGGGTTTGGTCCCAGTTTACCCTTTCCATCAATGAGTACAATTTTGGAAAGTTTGCCCTTCTGAAGTTTAGGGTTCATATGTTCCCCACTTGCCTTGTTATATTGTTATTTATACTAAATGTGATCATCCTGTGATCGCTAGAGCCCAGGTTGTCCTGGACTCCTACCTGCGAGATTAGGTCTGGGTCATTAGTGATCAATAGATCCAGGACTGCATTTTCTCTAGTCGGAGAATCCACCAACTGTGACATGTAATTATCCAGTAAGGTTTCCGTGAATAGGCGGGCCTTCTGTGAGTGTGTAGTCCCCTCGTCCCAGTCAATGTCGGGATAATTGAAGTCCCCCAATATGATGACTGATCCCAATTTTGCCACTTTACTCATTAGTGCTAAGAATTCCAGCTCTACCTCCTCCCCTTGGTTAGGTGGCCTATAGCAAACCCCCACAATTACTTTCCCCTTTTCTCCTTCCCTATGGAGTTCAACCCACACAGATTCTAAATCCATGCTCATCCCATCCGTAATGTCACTCCTTTCTATCACCTTTATATTGTTCTTGACATAGAGACATACCCCTCCCCCTCTTTTTCCTACCCTGTCCTTCCGGTACACCGAATACCCTTGGATATTGGCCAGCCAGTCATGTGAGGGGTCGAACCAAGTCTCTGTTATTCTCACAAGGTCTATGTCCTCCTCATGTACCAATATTTCCAACTTATCCATTTTATTAGCTAGGCTCCTGGCATTAGCATATACCCCTCTTAGTTTTACGGAAGTTAAGCGCAATTGGCGGTTATGTTTATTCCTGTTTGGTCTGAGATTTTCCCGCACAGACCTGCCAATTGACATTGTGGACCTACTGTCGCTGCTGACCCTACAGCTGCCTTCAGTCCTCTGCTCCCTCCTGACTGACTCTACTTCTGAGCCCTCCCCCCCGTCTCCTAGTTTAAAAGCCCCTCCAACTTGGTGTCCATCTTTCTCCCCAAAAGAGCTGTACCGTCCCCATTAAGGTGCAGCCCATCCTTACTAAAGAGCCGGTAGCCGACTGAGAAGTCAGCCCAGTTCTCCAGGAACCCAAACCCCTCCTTCCTACACCAGTTCCTCAGCCACTTGTTAAGTTCCCTAATCTCCTTCTGCCTCTCCTGTGTGGCTCGAGGTACAGGCAGTATTTCAGAGAAAACCACCTTGGAGGTCCTTTTCCTCAATCTATTACCTAAGTCCCTGAAATCGTTCTTAAGGATCCTCCACCTACCTTTAACTTTGTCATTAGTGCCCACATGCACCATGACCGCTGGGTCATCCCCAGCCCCCCACATCAATCTGTCTGCCAGATCTGCGATGTGCCGAACTCGGGCGCCCGGTAAACAACAAACTGTTCGGTTCATGAGATCTTTTTTACAGATTGCCCTCTCTGTCCTCTTGATAATTGAGTCCCCAACTACCACAACCTTTCTAACCTTTCCTGAGTTACAGCCCCCCTTCTTCCTGGAGCCGTCCCTCCCCTCTCTAGAGAAGAGACAATTGAGGGGGGATATGATATCAATGTACAAATACTGTACTGGCAACCCTAGCATATGGAAAAACCTATTTAGAGAAAGGGAATACAATACGACACGTGGCCACTCACTAAAACTAGAGGAAAGGCGGTTTAACCTTAAAATACGCAGGGGGTTCTTCACTGTAAGAGCAGTGAGGATGTGGAATTCGCTTCTGCAAACAGTCGTATTAGCAGGGAGCATCGATAGTTTCAAAAAACTATTAGATGGGCACCCTAAAGACCACAACATACAGGGGTATACAATGTACAGTTAACAGCAAACACACACACACATCATAGGTTGAACTGGATGGGCTGATGTCTTTTTTCAACCTCACTAACTATGTACAGTGCCTTGCGAAAGTATTCGGCCCCCTTGAACTTTGCGACCTTTTGCCACATTTCAGGCTTCAAACATAAAGATATAAAACTGTAATTTTTTGTGAAGAATCAACAACAAGTGGGACACAATCATGAAGTGGAACGAAATTTACTGGATATTTCAAACTTTGTTAACAAATAAAAAACTGAAAAATTGGGCGTGCAAAATTATTCAGCCCCTTTACTTTCAGTGCAGCAAACTCTCTCCAGAAGTTCAGTGAGGATCTCTGAATGATCCAATGTTGACCTAAATGAATAATGATGATAAATAGAATCCACCTGTGTGTAATCAAGTCTCCGTATAAATGCACCTGCACTGTGATAGTCTCGGAGGTCTGTTTAAAGCGCAGAGAGCATCATGAAGAACAAGGAACACACCAGGCAGGTCCGAGATACTGTTGTGGAGAAGTTTAAAGCCGGATTTGGATACAAAAAGATTTCCCAAGCTTTAAACATCCCAAGGAGCTCTGTGCAAGCGATAATATTGAAATGAAAGGAGTATCAGACCACTGCAAATCTACAAAGACCTGGCCATCCCTCTAAACTTTCAGCTCATACAAGGAGAAGACTGATCAGAGATGCAGCCAAGAGGCCCATGATCACTCTGGATGAAATGCAGAGATCTACAGCTGAGGTGGGAGACTCTGTCCTGAGGACAACAATCAGTCATATACTGCACAAATCTGGCCTTTATGCAAGAGTGGCAAGAAGAAAGCCATTTCTTAAAGATATCCATAAAAAGTGTTGTTTAAAGTTTGCCACAAGCCACCTGGGAGACACACCAAACATATGGAAGAAGGTGCTCTGGTCAGATGAAACCAAAATCGAACTTTTTGGCAACAATGCAAAACGTTATGTTTGGCGTAAAAGCAACACAGCTCATCACCCTGAACACACTATCCCCACTGTCAAACATGGTGGTGGCAACATCATGGTTTGGGCCTGCTTTTCTTCAGCAGGGACAGGGAAGATGGTTAAAATTGATGGGAAGATGGATGGAGCCAAATACAGGACCATTCTGGAAGAAAAACCTGATGGAGTCTGCAAAAGACCTGAGACTGGGATGGAGATTTGTCTTCCAACAAGACAATGATCCAAAACATACAGCAAAATCTACAATGGAATGGTTCACAAATAAACATATCCAGGTGTTAGAATGGCTAAATCAAAGTCCAGACCTGAATCCAATCGAGAATCTGTGGAAAGAACTGAAAACTGCTGTTCACAAACGCTCTCCATCCAACCTCACTGAGCTCGAGCTGTTTTGCAAGGAGGAATGGGCAAAAATTTCAGTCTCTCGATGTGCAAAACTGATAGAGACATACCCCAAGCAACTTACAGCTATAATCGCAGCAAAAGGTGGCGCTACAAAGTATTAACTTAAGGGGGCTGAATAATTTTGCACGCCCAATTATTCAGTTTTTTATTTGTTAAAAAAGTTTGAAATATCCAATAAATTTTGTTCCACTTCAGGATTGTGTCCCATTTGTTGTTGATTCTTCACAAAAAATTACAGTTTTATATCTTTATGTTTGAAGCCTAAAATGTGGCAAAAGGTCGCAAAGTTCAAGGGGGCCGAATACTTTCGCAAGGCACTGTATATAATATATATATGATTCATATATTTTTATAAAAATGTTGTGGTATAATGCAAATATTTGTACACATTATTCCTCAGAGGAGAGACCTTTGCGTGGAGCTTTATTTCAAATAGAAATTGTGCAAGTAAACCTGCGCTCAGGAATATAACCTATTTAGTGCAATTGTATGTGTTTATAATAAATTTCGAGCTGCTGCTGAGAAAAGGAAGAATCCTTAAATAGAGATTTTAATATATGTGTCAGCGCTGCTCTATGCGCATAAAAATATATATCTAAGTGCTTAAATTGGTGGAGGTGTATACTATATATACTATATATCGCCAGCCACCTAGAAAAAACACTGTGCAATCACGTATCTAAATAACAATCACATAAAGTGCAAATAGCTGAACCAATATAAGGTGCCAAGTGCAAATGTGCTAATGTACAAATACAGTATATGACTCTTGTGCTCACAACAGTTCCATAAATTTCTTGTGCAAACAATAAATCACAAAGTGCTGGTTATTCCACCACTGAAATTATAATTCATGCGCTGTCAGCAGTCTCACAAAGTCCTTGTGTAAACACAGAAATGATAATGAATCTCAAGAAGTGCCCAGTGCCAAACAAGAAGTGAGGATCAATCACAAAAAGTGCCCGGTGCTCCACTGTGTGCTCCCCTCTCTGCTAGACCCTCCGGATATTGAGCGGGTAACTGCACACTATACTGCTGCAAGGGTTGAGTGCTTCCTGGTTGCGGTATCTTATCACTCAATTACATCCCCATAAAGTATGGCCATGAAAAGAAGAGATCCTCCATAGTGTAGTAATTAAGCGAGGAGAAAATACGAATTTGTTTGGCTTTTATCGTGTAAGTGAAGTCATTTTATCTAATAAAGAGATTATATTAATTACTACACTATGGAGGTTCTCTTCTTTTCATGGCCATACTTTATGGGGATGTAATTGAGTGATAAGATACCGCAACCAGGAAGCACTCAACCCTTACAGCAGTATAGTGTGCAGTTACCCGCTCGATATCCGGAGGGCCTAGCAGAGAGGTCCTGGTATCCTAAGGCACTTCACCAGAAGTATATGGGCGCTATACCTCTACAGATCCGGTGAGTGAGGGAGCAAGAGTGGAGCATGGGGCACTTTTTGTGATTGATCATCACTTCTTGTTTGGCACTGGGCACTTTTACAGATACAGCGTGTAATGCGCATGCGCAGGATTATCGCCAGGGAAACATACAGAGGGCGGAAATAAAGCACTGCAGAAATGCGGAAGACCATAGTTGTGAAGTCGGCGGCTAGGAACAAGCAGGAGCGATCAGAATCTATTGATTTCTAACAGTAAGAATGCTCTTTGAGCATACTATCAGTGGGTTTTTAATTAAAAACAACTTATTGGATTTATATATTGCTTAAATGTGGTTTCATTGTCTGAGTTTACTACTGCTTTAAATTACCAGAGGATCAGTGAACAGATCCCCTGCTGATTCGGAGTCAAACTGTATGGGTGTCAAGTTTGTGACATCCGTGTCCATTCAGTGCATGCGCAGCTCAGCTGATAACAGCCGAGCTGATGTTTGTGTCCGTCGCTGTCAGCTCGCGCGCAGAAGCAAACGCATACACAAGTCGCGCCCACATATGTAAACGGTGTTCAAACCACATATGTGAGGTATTGCCACGATCGTTAGAGCAAGAGCAATGATTTGAGCTCTAGACCTTCTCTGTAACTCTAATCTGGTAACCTGTAGAAATGTTTAAAATGTCACCTAGAGGGATTTTTAACCACTTTACCACCAGAGGATTTTCCTGCTTTACGTCCAGGCCACTTTTTGCGATTCGGCACTGTGCGAATTTAACTGAAAATTGCGCGGTCATGCAACGTCATACCCAAACGAAATTTACGTCCTTTTTATCCCACAAACAGAGCTTTCTTTTGGTAGTATTTGATCACCTGTGCGATTTTCATTTTTTGTGATATTAATAAAAAAAAGCGACAATTTTGAAAAAAATAACAATATTTTTCTACTTTGACAGTTAAAAAATATCCAATATATTCAATTTTTGTCATATATTTAGGCCAAAATGTATTTAGCTACATGTCTTTGACAAAAAAATTCTCAATGAGCGTATTTTTAACCGCTTTAAGACTGGAAGATTTTACCCGATTCCTGACCAGGCCATATTTTGTGATTCGGCACTGTGTTACTTTAACGGACAATTGCGCGGTCGTGCGATGCTGTACCCAAATTAATTTTTTTCCCCACAAATAGAGCTTTCTTTTGGTGGTAATTGATCACCTGTGCGATTTTTACTTTTTGTGCTATAAACAAAAGAAGAGCGACAATTTTGAAAAAATAACAATATTTTTCAAATTTTTTTATATGAAATTCCCCCCCAAAAAAATGTAAAAATCAAAATTTTTTAACATTTTAGGCCAATTTGTTTTCTGCTACATATTTTCGGTAAAAAAAATCGCAATAAGCGTATTTTGTTTGGTTTGCGCAAAAGTTATCGCAGCTACTAACTACAGGAAATTTATGTCATTGTTATTGTTTTTTTTTTTTAACTAGTAATAGCGGCGATCTGGCGGCGATCTGCGTTTTTTTCGCAGGACTGCGACATTGCGGCGGACAGATCGGACCCTTGACTGACATTTTTGACACTTTTGGGGGTACCAGTGACATTACTAACATTACTACAGTAATCAGTGCTATAAATATGCACTGTTCCTGTAAAAATGACACTGGCAGGGAAGGGGTTAACTTTTATTGGTGATCAAGGGGTTAATGTATGCCTGGTGCTTCCTGACGTGTGTGGGGGGAGGGGACTGTGTGACACAGGCACAGATCGCAGGTTCAGCTATGCTGAATCCTGCAATCTGTCCCTGTCTGTCACTTAGGAGATCCGCCCGCTTTGTTTACACAAGCGGGTGGATCTCCACACTCGATCCCCGACGATCGGGGAAGAGCGGCGGTGATTACCGCCGCTCCTCCTCTGGCCCAACTCCGGCTGTGACTGAATACAGAGGGAGCGAGCATCCGGCGGCGCGCGTGCGCCGCCCACAAGGAAAGGAGTCCAGCGACGTAGGTCTACGTCGCTGGACAATAACAAACCACTTTGCCGCAGTAGGCTCAATGTGAGCGGTCGGCAAGTGGTTAAGTACCAATGTTTGTCACCATTCCAAGAGCGTGTGCATGACATGTTGGTTATCTATTTACTTGGCGTATCATTATATTTTTCATTATAGAAAAATATTGGGCTAACTTTACTGTTTTCTTATTTTTTAATTCAAAAAAGTAAATTTTTCCAAAAAAATTGCGTTTGTAGATTTTATTCTCTAGGGTCTCTGTTAAAAAAAAAATAATAATAATGTTTAGGGGTTCTAAGTAATTTTATAGAAAAAAAAACAGATTTTAACCACTTACCGACCGCCCACAGTATATTTACTGCGGCAGTCAGCCCCGTGCAGGCAAAGCGATGTAGTACTACGTCGCTCGCTCCCGCCGGTCTGGTGCGCGCTCCCGCGGTCCCACTGATGGCTTGATTGGGTTCACAACCAATCAGTCATCAGGTCCAGGCCAATGATTTTTGGCCTGGACCTGTTGATCGGTCCTGCCCAATCAGATTCCATGCTGAGCCTGTGTAATGTAAACACAGGTTCAGAAAAGACGTGCTCTCCCCTCCCATGATCCTTTTTGGATTTATCGAGAGGAGAGAGCACATCTAAATGTGAGTACTGCACCAAGCACACCCACACACACTTAGATAGGCACACTTAACCCCTGATCGCCCCCCAGTTAACCCCTATACCCCCTGTCACAACACATACTGTATACTGTTTATAGCATTTTCCTATATACCTGTATAAGCGTGATTTGTGACCAGGTGTAGCACTTGCGGCCCTCCCTTTTACACTTAAAATACCTGCCACCCCCCCCAATAAAGATGTAACCCCCTGATCACCCCTACGCCCCCTGTCACAACACACACTGTATACAGTATATAGCATATAGAATTTTCCTATATACTCGTATAAGTGTGACTTGTGACCAGGTTTAGCGCTTGCGGTCGTTCCTTTTATCCTTAGGATACCCGCCACCCCCTCCCAATAAAGATTTAACCCCCTCCTGATACCCCCCTGATCACCCCCAGTTAACCCCTTCCCCCCTGTCACATTGAACACTAATAAACAAGTAATATAGTGTTTTACTGTATTAGTGTGATTGTGACTTGAGTTAGCGCTAGTGACTTCGTTTCTGTCCCAAGGAGGTTTAGGGTCCCCGCCATCCCCCCAGTAAAGATTTAACTCCCTGATCCCCCCCCCTGATCACCCCTACACCCCCTGTCAGAACACACACTGTATACAGTATATAGCATTTTCTATATACCCGTATAAGTGTGACTTGTGACCAGGTTTAGCGCTTGCGGTCGTTCCTTTTATCCTTAGGATACCCGCCACCCCCTCCCAATATAGATTTAACCCCCTAATCCCCCCCTGATCACATCCAGTTAACCCCTTCCCCCCTGTCACATTGCACACTAATACACATGTAATATACTGTTTTACTGTATTTTGTATTAGTGTGATTGTGACTTGAGTTAGCGCTTGCGAGTTTGTTTCTGTCCCAAGGAGGTTTAGGGTCCCCGCCACCCCCCAATAAAGATTTAACCCCCTGATCCCCCCTAATCACCCCCAGTTAACCCCTTCATTGCCATGTCACAGTGTCACTTTTATAGTGTACAGTTTTTTTTCTGGTCACTATTATTAGTGACACAGATGACATTAGCTACATTAGCTAATGTTAGCGTCAGTCTAAAATAGCGCAGATCCCCAGCGCATAGTTAGAAATAACCCCTTGATTACCACACACACACACGCACACACACTTCCATTACTAGTATAGTGTTTGAACAGATCAATATCTGATCTGATCGGAACTATACTAGCGTCCCCATAGTTTAGGGTTCCCAAAACGCGGTGTTTGCATGATCAGCACTGATTCCTGCCAGCACCTGCGTTTAACCCCTCCGCCCAGCCCACCCCACCCAGGTAAGTGTAGTAATCAATAGATTACTGTCACTTACAAAAAAACACAACACACAAAACCGCTGTGTTAGCAGAGTCAGGCCTGATCCCTGCTAGCATTAGCAGTTTTTTTTGGTAGCGGTTGAAATAGTCCTTGACAACCAGGTGCTTTTATTACCTGTGAGTCACACTACTGTACCGGTAAATTTAGTTAACTAAAATGACCAAACGTTGGTACAGTAGTGCAGAGGCTTACAGTATACTGACCATGTCAGATGAGAGCGATGGGGAAGCCTCACTGGCAGAATCAGGGTCAGTATACGAACCTGATGACAGCAGCGGCTCCCTGAAATATAGCTCCGACGACAGATGGGTCCCTGTTAGACCCAGGTGTACCCGACCCCATTCTGGAGTTGTTGAGATGCAGGAATCACAGGGTGCTCGTATGGAGCAGAGTGTGGCTACTAGTGCCGCTCATCCTTCTGGTGGCCTGGCAAGCGCCAGCGGCCTAGTACACCCTAGACCTAGTACAACCAGCACTGCAGTATCACTTGGTGATGTGGCGAGTCCCATAAGTGCAGTTGAAGCTGGTGCGGTGGCTAGCACGAGTAGTGGCCCGCAGCCACCGCGCATTCGAAGACAGGCTCGTAGAGCCCATAGTGCCCTCCTTGATGCGCTGGCATATCCCAATTGGCAACCCACTGATTCTACAGTGCCAGTACTTCCCCCATTCACTGCCCAACCTGGAATCCACGTGGAGACAGCTGGTTTTACGCCCCTGAACTTTTTTTAACTGTTCTTCACGGAAGATCTTTACGGATCTATTGTGGATCAATCAAATTTATATTCACAACAATTTATCGCCGCCAACCCAAATTCGACCCTTGCCAGACCATTCGGCTGGAAACCTATAACGGTTCCCGCTTTTTAAAATCTTTCTGGGCCTTTCCCTCAACATGGGCATAACCAAACAGAGTGAATTGCGGCTATATTGGTCCACTAGCCCACTTCACCATATGCGCATGTACTCTGCCTCCATGTCCAGGGCGAGATACGAGCAAATTCTGCGATTTATGCATTTCAGCAACAATGAAATCTGTCGTCCTCGAGGAGACCCTGAATATGATAGGCTCCGCAAAATTCGGCCCCTTATAGACCACTTCAATCAGCGGTTTTCAGCCTTGTATACCTCCGAACAAGTTGTCTGCGTTGACGAGTCCCTGATTAGGTTTACTGGCCGCCTTGCTATGAAACAGTACCTCCCCAGCAAGCGTGCCAAGTATGGGGTTAAGCTGTATAAGCTGTGTGACAGGGCCACAGGCTATACAGTTAGTTTCCGGGTCTATGAGGGAAAAGATAGCACTGTGGAGCCCCCCAACTGCCCAGACTACATAGGGAGCAGCGGCAAGATAGTTTGGGACTTGGTGTCACCCTTATCTGGAAAGGGGTACAATTTGTATGTGGACAACTTCTACACAAGCGTGCCACTATTTAGTCACCTTCTTATATTACAAATTGGCGCATGTGGCACCGTGTGACCTAATCGCCGGGGCTTCCCCCAACGGCTTGTAAATTCCCTTCTTAGTCGGGGGGATCGAGCCTGCTTGAAAACGGACAAATTGCTTGCAGTGAAGTGGAGGGATACACGGGATATTTTGCAGACACGACGATCCAAATTCCTATGGCAACTGGCGTTATGGAGAAACCCCTCTGTGTCCACGAATATAACCTTAATATGGGAGGGGTGGACCTTAACGACCAGCTTTTGGCGCCGTATTTAGTTGCCCGTAAAGCCAGACTCTGGAAGCGATCATCAGTGCCTACCTGTATCCAGGAGGTATGCCTGCCCAACTTCCCCTTCCAGATGCAGTGAGCCGGCTGCATGAGAGACATTTTCCACATGTCCTCCTGCGTACCCCTACCCAAAGACACCCCCAAAGAAGATGTTGTGTCTGTAGCAGACGCAGATGTAGGCGTGACACCCGCTATTATTGTCCCAGATGTCCTGACCAACCTGGTCTCTGCATCGGGGAATGTTTCGAGCGCTACCATACACTAGTGGAGTATTAGTGTAGGGTACAGCACGACATAGTGTAGGGCACACAAACACAGGGTCTCGAAAAATGTTCGATGGCTATCAACATTTTGAGAGATCCAAGCTGGAAAATTGCAGTTCACAGAAAAAAAAGTGTTACAAAAAAAAAAAAAAATATCCAAAAACAGTTGTCGTGTCAGCCATTTTTTATGTTCTTCTACTCTTCCTACTGTACTTTTACTGTACTTTGTTTGTTTCTCATTCTTTTGTTAACCTGTTTCTCTTGCAGGTACCCGTCAGCTGCCACATTGATTTTATATATTCTGACACAAACAGTGTTTGCGCACAGCATATATGGATACCTTTGCTGGCAGCAACTGAATGGTAGGCTGAATTCACCACTGCAGTTAAAATATCTTTTAGGTATACGTGGAATATTGTCATGTACAGTATACCCACCATTAAATTCAGTGGGTGGCTGTTTGGGCGGTTAATGGTGTGTAATACTACACAATATTCCTGTGGTGATTTCTGTTAGGTTCTCTTTTTTTTTTCGTTCAGCCCACAGGCTGCATTAAAAAAAAAAAACCTACACTATATGCCAAAAAAGGACCAGCAATGTACTGGTACGTTGCTAGAATTTGAGTGCTTATACTAGGATGATGCCTGCAGATTTAGGCATCACCTTGGTATCATTTTTTACAGCCAGCAGTCGGCTTACATGTAAAAGCAATCCTAGCTGATAATTGGCCGCTAGACTGCTTTTACATGCAGTGGGAGGGGACTCCCCCCCTACCACCGCCTTCCGCCGCTCTCCTGTCCCACCGGTTATCCCGAGAGTGCAGCCGGTGGTTCAATTATCTAACCATAGAGCTGATTGGAGATGAGAATGGCTCCAATAATCTCTATGGCCTAAGATACTGGAAGCTACGAGCATTTCATGACTTCTGTTTCGTCAGAAATAAACAGCGCCATTGGGAAAGTATTTTATCACACCAATTTTGGTGTGGTCAGATGCCTTAAGGTCAGAGGAGAGATCTAGAGTCTAAAAGACCCCAATTTTTTTTAAAAAAGAGTACCTGTCACTACAGATTGCTATCATATGGGGATATTTAAATTCACTGTGATAACAATAAAAATGATTAAAAAAAAAAAAAATGAAAGGAAAGGTGTCAAAATAACATAAAAAAGCAAAAAAAAAAATAATATAAATCAAGCCCCCCCTGTTCCCCCGTGCTTGCGCGCAAAGGCGCATGCAAGCATTGGTCTAGTGTCATATGTAAACCACCAGGTTGAGTGCAGTAAAGTCTAAAGTGGTAACCTGTAAAAACTTTTAAAGGCTTTTAAAAATGTACGTAGTTGGTTGCCGCTGCACGGGCGTGCACAATTTTTAAAGCATGTCATGTTTGGTATCTATGTACTCGGCATAATATCATCTTTTAAATTTTACCAAACAATTTGGAATTATATAGTGTATTTGTGCAATAAATTTAAAAAAAAAAATTTTTTTTCGCAGAAATTACGTTTGGAAAATCTGTGCGCAAATACCGTGTGATAAAAAAAATTTGCAACATCCACCATTTTGTTCTATAAAAAAATATATATATTTTTTATGTAAACAAAAAGTCAAAGAAAAGGCTTGGTTTTCAAGTGGTTAGAAGAGTGGGTGATGTGTGGCTAAGATTGAGCATAAAATGCCGGGACAGTTAAAACACCCCCCAAATTACCTCTTTTTGAAAAGTAGACACCCAAAGCTATTTGCTGAGAGGCATATTGAGTCCATGGAGTATTTTATATTTTGCCCTAAGTTTCCGGAAGATGACAATTTGTTTTTTTTTTGTTTTTTTTTTACAGAAAGTTGTCACTAAATGATATATTGCTCACGCATGCCATGGGTATATGTGAAATGACACCCCAAAATGCATTCTGTTGCTTCTTCTGAGTACAGGGATACCACATATGTGAGACTTTTTGGAAACCTAGCTGTGTACGGGACCCCGAAAACCAATCCCCATTTTCAAGTTTTCTAATGGCGTAAATTGCTTATTTTACCTCTGCACTACCTGTCACAGTTTCAGAGGCCCTGAAATTTCAAGATAGCACAAAACCCCCTCAAATGACCCCATTTTGCAAAGTAGACACTCTAAGCTATTTGCTGAGAGGCATGGTGAGTCCATGGAATAGTTTATATTTTGCCACAAGTTTCGGGAAAATTATTATTATTTTCTTTGTTTTATTTTTTTACACAAAGTTGTCAGTAAATGATATAATGCTAACACATGCCATGGGTATATGTGAAATGACACCCCAAAATACATTCTGCTGCTTCTCCTGAGTACAGGGATACCCCACGTTTGAGACTTTTTGGCAGTTCCACAGGACCCCGAAAACCAATCCGCACCTTCTGGCTTTCTAAGGGCGTAAATTGTTGATCTCACTCCTTACTACCTATCACACTTTTGAAGGCCATGAAATGCCAAACCCCCCCCCCCCAAATGACCCCATTTTGCAAAGTAGACACTCCAATCTATTTGCTGAGAGGCATGGGGAGTATTTTGCAGCTCTCATTTTTTTGTGAAAATGAAGAAAAAACAGGAAAATGCATTTTTTTCCTCTTTTTTCAATTTCCAAACCTTTGTGACAAAAAGTGAGATCTGCAAAACACTCAACATGCCTCTCTGCAAATAGCTTAGGGTGTCTACTTTTCAAAAAGGGGTCATTTGGGGGGGGGTTGTGCTGTCTTGGCATTTCATGGCCTCCGAAACTGTGATAGGTAGTCAGGAGTGAAATCAACAATTTACGCCCTTGGAAAGCCTGAAAGTGGGGATTGTTTTTTTGGGGTTCTGTACTTGGCTAGACTGCAAAAAAGTCTCACACATACCTGTACTCAGGAGAAGCAGCAGAATGTATTTTGGGGTGTCATTTCACATATACCCATGGCATGTGTGAGCAATATATCATTTAGTGACAACTTTGTGTAAAAAAAAAAATATATATATATATATATATATATTTCCCGGAACTTGTGGCAAAATATAAAATATTCCATGTACTCACCATGCCTCTCAGCAAATAGCTTGGGGTGTCTACTTTCCAAAATGGGGTCATTTAGGGGGGTTTTGTGCTATCTTGGAATTTTAGGGCCTCCGAAACTGTGACAGGTAGTGCAGAGGTGAAATGCACAATTTACGCCATTACAAAACCTGAGAGTGTTGATTGGTTTTCGGGGTCCTGTACACAGCTAGGCTCCCAAAAAGTCTCACACATGGGGTATCCCCATACTCAGGAGAAGCAGGAGAATGTATTTTGGGGTGTCATTCCACATATACCCATGTCATGTGTGAGAAATGTATATTTTAGTGACAACTTTGTGTTAAAAAAAATACAAAAATAAAATATAAAAAAAATTTATTAAAAAAAAACAAAAAATGTAATTTTCTCGAAACTTGTGGCAAAATATAAAATATTCCATGGACTCACCATGCCTCTCAGCAAACAGCTTGGGGTGTCTACTTTCCAAAATGGGGTCATTTGGGGGGGTTTTGTGGTATCTTGACATTTCAGGGCCTCCTAAACCGTTATTGGTAGTGAGAAAATGCATTCAAAAATGTACGCCCTTTGAAATTCTGATGGTGGAGATTGGTTTTCGGGGTCCCGTACATAGCTAGGCTCCCAAGAAGTCTCACATATGTGGTAACCCTGTACTCAGGAGAAGCAGCAGAATATATTTTGGGGTGTAATTACACATATACCCATGGCATGCGTGAGCAATATATCATTTCAATGACAACTTTGTGTAAAAAAAAAAAAAAACACCTGTGACAAAAAAAATGAAATATTCAATGAGCTCAACATGCCTCTCAGGACATTCCTTAGGATGTCTACTTTCCAAAAAGTGGTAGTTTGGGGGGGGGGGTTGTACTGCCCTGCCATTTTAGCAGTTCATGAAATGAGATAGGCAGTCAGAAATTAAAGCTGCGTAAATTTCAGTATTTACACCATAGTTTGTAGACGCTATAACTTTTGCGCAAACAAATAAAAATATGCTCATTGTGATTTTTTTTGTCAAAGACATGTAGCTAAATACATTTTGGCCAAAATATATGACATAAATTGAGTATATTGGATATTTTTTAAAAGACAAAGTTGAAAATGTAATTTTTTCTCAAAATTTTCGCTCTTTTTTTATTAATATTGCAAAAAATAAAAAGCCCAGAAGTGATCAAATACCACCAAAAGAAAGCTGTTTGTGGGAAAAAAGGACGTAAATTTTGTTTGGGTACAGCATTGCATGACTGTGCAATTGTCATTTAAAGTCACGAAGTGCCAAGTTGAAAAAAGGGGTCTGGTCAGGAAGGGGGTAAAATCTTCCGGGGCTGAAGTGGTTAACAAGTGTCGGGAAAAGGCCTGATCCAGAAGTGGTTAAAGGAGAAATATACAAAAAATGATTAGTTGAACCCACAAGTTTTTTTTCTATAACACTACTATTCCTTTATTTTGGCTTTTGACATTTACAAATGCAGCAATTTAAAAACTGGACAAAAGTTTTAGCACTGGGAAACACTTTTTGAAAGATAAATATTGCATTTTATATACAATTATATAGATCAGACCAAAATGAGGTACAAATGAGGAGGAAAGAGGGACAGAGGTACTAGTTCCAAATCAGGGACAGTCTCTCAAAATCAGGGACAGTTGATGAGTAATGAGTGTTCTGTCCCCACGACACGAAGGCGA
Organism: Pelophylax lessonae; assembly: GCF_965119305.1. Taxonomy (NCBI): domain Eukaryota; kingdom Metazoa; phylum Chordata; class Amphibia; order Anura; family Ranidae; genus Pelophylax; species Pelophylax lessonae. The sequence continues at coordinate 156,875,788 of NC_138773.1, forward strand.
TTGAAGGTATAACTGATAAAAGCTGTGTGACTTCCTACCTTCGTATCCAAGCAGTGGGGCAGACAGGACCGGCAGATGCTCAGGTTAGATGAATCCAGACTTAGGCATGAAGATGAAATCAAACGTGAAGTTTATTCAGTCCAAATACAGCAATAGACTGTGATACAATACTGTTCTGTGGTAGTGGTATCAATACTGTCCTGTTGGTGTCTATCCTGAGGCTAACTGCTGGTCAAAAACTGATGCCTTCACAAGTCCAAAAATGTGGAGAGTTTCCAGTCACACAGCCTTAATGAACTGACATGGCTGCTAGCTGTGACAAGACACACAGTGTGAAAAAACCACGCTCATGATATCAAAACTTTACTGACTAGAACAATGAACAAAAGCGTGCGACATGCAAATTCTGGCCAGCAGATGGCAGCAGTACGACAATGCATAGAAACAACATTGGGAAAGTAAGATGATAATGCAATGTACAAATAACTGAGGAGAACAGCATGCTCCCCGTCTGAAATTTCCTTTGGAGATTTCACTATGACGAATGTCCAAAAAATATGATACAACCTGCAACAAAGAACATGTTAAAATGCAATAAACAGAACAGTCGAGTTCCCTGACTCGTAGTAGAGTAGATCATGAAGTTCAAGTTCAGTCCTTTTCATCCTTCAGGAATGTTCTCGATGGGTAATACTAAAATGAGTTTGTTAATTGGTCTTGCGAAAGTTTTAAGCTCGCCCTTCCTGAAGATCTTCAACTCCACCTTTCGGACCTTGCCATCCTTGCTAGGAAAAACCTTTGTAATTAGTCCCATAGGCCAGGCAATCCTTTCGGTTTGTTGCTCCTTCATCAATACGAGGTCTCCTTCTTTCAAGTTTGGTTTTTGATGTTGCCATTTTCTCCTTCCTTGAAGAATATTGAGGTAGTCTTTTCGCCATCTGTTCCAGAAGTAATCTGCCAGGTGTTGTACACGTTTCCAGTGTTTTTGGTAGATATTCCCATGAGTAAATTTTCCACTAGGCATTAGCATATTGTCCGTTTTTGGGTAAGTAGAATAGCTGGAGACAGTATGGCTGGTGTTTCAGGATCCATAGACACTGGCACAAGGGGTCTTGAATTGATAATAGCGGAAACTTCAGCAAGAAGAGTGACAAGGGTCTCGTGTGTAAGTCTTGAAGAGTTTACATCCATCAACATAGAATTTAAGATGTTGCGTGAGATCCCGATCATTCTCTCCCAGGAGCCCCCCATATGGGAACTATGAGGAGGATTAAAAATCCAGGTGCAACCTTTCTCCGCCAACTGGTCTTGAATAGGCTTAGTGTCGATGTTCAGTTCTCTACAGGCTCCAATGAAGTTACTTCCTTGGTCTGACCTCAACTGTTTCACTGGTCCTCTGATTGCAAAGAACCGTTTTAAGGCATTAATGAGGCTGGATGTGTCCATAGATTCTATCACCTCTATGTGAACGGCTCTCACACTCATGTAAGTAAATAGCACAGCCCAAAGTTTACTGTTTCTACGTGCGGACACCATCCATGGTCCAAAGACGTCCAGACCAGTTTAGGTGAAGGGCGGTTCTGTACATAGTCTCTCCGCAGGCAAGTCGGACATTTGTTGGTGTAGCTGTTTTCCTCTTGCTTTACGACAGTGCACACAGTCATGCAGTAGTTGGGCTACACATCTCTTCATACCTATTGCCCTCAGTGATTTGTCTGCCCTGGTGTTCAGCCCTTTTGTGGTAGTGCCGGATCAGCAAGGTAGTGATATGATGTTTGCTGGGAATAATGACAGGATTTTGTTCCGCAACTCCTAGGTGGGCTTGATTCAAACGACCACCAACTCTAAGCAGGCCAAAACTGTCCATAATTGGATTTAAGTTAGCAAGAGGACTTTTTATAGGAATCTGCTGTCTGTTGTTCAAGCACTTCCATTCTACGTTAAATTCTCCCTGCTGGACATGACGTATTATGAGAGACTCGCTATGAGAAATGTCCTCAGCAGAGAAGGGTTTATGGCAGACATGCCAACCATGACAATCTTTATCTTCCTGAGTATTTTGATAACATCTAGTGATGTGCACTAACCTTGCAATGGTTCTGACGAGTCTTGTCCAACTGGAGAAATGTTTGAAGCGATGACAGTCAAGGCTGAAGGTCTGTCTTGTTTCAGTGACTAATGCACTAACGTCAGCACGGATTTCTGGATCATTATCCGGATCCTGAATGCTGAAAACTTCCTGTACACATTCGTCTGCCCGTCCTAGCAGAAACTCTGGACCTGTAAGCCAAGTAGAGTTAGTAAAAGAACCTATAGACATAGGCCTGGTGGCGTGATCTGCTGGATTGGTACGGAATATTTTATCCATAAAGGCGACAATGTGTTCTCTCGTCTCAGTCTTGCTGTTCATTGTACGCTGAAGAGATTTAAATCTGGATAGCGCTTGCTCCCGATTGTCCGGGAGCCTTACCCTGGTGGTTCGGAAGGGTAATGGAGAAACCCAGTGATCGGTTTCGTCTTCAAAGAACTCACTGTCCATTATCTTGATGAACTCTCTGTCCTCTACTGATAAGGCTACTTTATCGTCATCCTTGGTTGTGTGAAAGACTGATCTCCCCAAATTGTCAGCAAAGAGGGGAGAAATAATGTCAGGTAGTTGTATGAGTTCTGGAGACTTCTCCTTCACTTCATAGTGATGAGGATACAGCTTAATGCAAGTTGTGCGTCCATCTGCACGCACGTACGTTTTAAAGGAGTCAATTCTTGGTTGATCCAAGCATATATTTCCTATGACTACCCATCCCAAGTCCAGCCTCTGGGCATATGGTGCGTAGTCAGGACCATTACATTGTTGATGCACCTTGTGCACCCTTAGATTGTCTCTGCCAAGCAGGAGTAGAATCTCGGCATTGTTGTACATAGGTGGAATAACGTTGGCTAGGTGCCTTAGGTGGGGTTGGTGAAATGTAGCTTCTGGGGTAGGAATCTCATCCCTATGGTTGGGTATTTGATCGCATTCAATCAGCGTTGGTAGGGGTATTTCTGTATTCCCTCTGATGGGAGAAGCGATGAATCCTTGCGCCCTCCTGCCGCTAGTCTCTATGCGGCCTGAGCAGGTGTTTAAGATGTAGGGTTCTGATGGTCCCTTTATCCCAAAGGCTTCAAAGAATTTAGGTCCCGCTAGGGACCGGTTGCTTTGGTCGTCGATGATGGCATACATTTTTATTGCCTTTTCTGGTAGTCCCTCTGGATAGACCTTTATTAATCATATGCGGGCACAACATTTTTCACTCCGGCCCTCACCACATACTTCCAAACATGAGCAGGAAACAGCGGCGGTTGTGTTAGTGTGGTTCTGAGGCTCCCCACCATGACTTGGAGCAGGACTGGTGGTGACGGCAGCTGGTGAGTCTCTGGGGAGTGGAACTGGGTGCATATGCGAGGCATGTCTTTCACTATGACACTCCTCACACTTGATGATGGATTTACAGTCCTTAGCCATGTGCTCCAATGAAGCGCAGCATCTGAAACATACCCCAAGCTCACGGAGGACTTTCTTGCGCTCCTCTATGGTTTTGGATCTAAACCCTTTGTATTTGTTCAGTGAGTGTGTTTTTTTATGAATGGGACATTCACGATTGAAGGACTTGTCTCCTGATGAGGTATTGTACTGTTTACCCATGGGTGCTGCAGAAGACGGTAGGTTAGTCTTTCTAACACTCACGCTGCTCTTAAAGTCTCTGTGCTTATGCATGACACTTTCATACCTTGATGATGGTGTCGCTGAAGCTGTAGTGTTGAACTCCAGGAAATCGAGGCTGGGGTCATTCCTCATCTGGGACTGTTCATGAATGAATCTGCAGAAATGAATAAATGGGGGAAAGGTGACGTCATGCACCCTTTTGTACCTTGAGACTGATGCTGCCCACTTTTCTTGCAGACTGTATGGTAGTTTCACGACAATTAGGTTCACTCCATGGGCTGTATCCAGGTAGCACAGCCCAGTCAGACGAGGGTCTCTTTTGGCAAGCTCTAGTTCCATGAGTAGGTCACTCAAATCCTGAAGCTTATACACATCCTTAAGATTGATCTTTGGGACGTTCTGCAGTCTCTTGAATGGGGCTTTCTCTATTGCTTCTGCACTGCCGAAGGTACGTTCCAGCCTCTGCCAGGCGGCAGCGAGACCTGCATCTGCTTGTCCCACATAGACAGTTCTGAGGCTCTTGATATGATTTGTGGAGCCTGGGCCCAGCCATTTGATCAAGAGGTCGAGCTCCTGCTCTGCTGTTAAGTTGAGGTTGGCAATGGCGGCCTTGAAGGTTGCCTTCCAAGCTCTATAGCTCTCTGCACGGTCATCAAATTTTGAGAGACTTGTATTAATTAGCTCTCTGCTCACCATAAACCTGGCAAATTCAGACATATCTGATTTCTCACTGCTTGTTGCCACGACAACTTGTGTTCCCGCCGGGGCATGTAGGCTGCGCGGTGTTAAAGGGTGAGATGCTTCCGGGTAGAATGATGTTGCTGCAGGGTTGAGCTGTGATCTAGCCTCTGTAGATTGTGATGACTGCTGCTTGAGCTGTGGGGGTAGGCTAGGAAACGCCTGATAGCCTTTTTGCTGTAATAACTGTCCTTGAAAAGGTATATCTGGGTGAATGCCATCAGGTTGCTTGGGCGCTGTGAGTGGCACTGGCACTGTAGGTGGAGTTGACTTGGAGGTTTCAAGGTTGTCGGCTTGGACGGTACTGCATACTGGGGGTGGTGCAGATAACTGTTCCAGTACATAGTCGCTGGTGCGATCAGCTGGATCTTCTATTTCCTGTGGTGGCGAGCAGACTGGATCAAGACCTTGGCTCAATGCTTGCTCAAGTAGTCTTACTTTAGCTAATGCAATTTCCTCTTCCATCTCTGATTCAAGAATCTTTATTCGAGCCTCCGCTTCTGCTTCTACCCTCTTGGCATCTGCCTCTGCTTCGGCCTTCTTGGCATTGGCCTCTGCTTCAGCCTTCTTGGCATCAGCCTCTGCTTCAGCCCTCTTGGCATTGGCCTCTGCTTCAGCCTTCTTGGCATTGGCCTCTGCTTCAGCCCTCTTGGCCTCTGCTCTTGCAAGAGCTTCTTTTTCAGTGAAGGAACGTCTCGCTTGGGATTGCTCTGCATTTATGCGGGCCTCTAGTAATCTGTCCCTTAGGGTTGAGCTTCTTGAGCACGATGATCTGTATGACCGAGAGGAATGTTTCGATGAATTTGATCTGTGTGATCTAGTTTCTTGCAAATGGGAGATACGGAGTTCCGCTTTATCTTTAGCACGCAGCACCATGGTGTCTCTTTGTCTGTCTATTGATTCTGCCTTGCTCAGTTCGGAAAGGGCTTCATCATTATTAGCATCTTTTAGAAAGGTTATATACCTTGCGGTCAGTCTCTTGTATCTTTCATGAGCTGTGTTCAGCTGCCGGTTGGCGACTTGTAAGCTTGTGACATCACCAAAGGATTTAAGTCCTGACATGAGGGAGGAAACACGTTCCCATAGCGCTTCCAGGTTATCGCATAGCTCGTCTTTTGTGGTTTGATAGTTTTCCCTGACCTTTAGTGTCGGTTTGAGGGAGCGTCTTGGTCGCACAACTTGGTCTGCTGGAAGTGTAGGTTCTGCTTCCTGTTCTTCATAATGATCAGTATCAGGCTGCATTAGCTTTGTTTCATCACTGGGGAACTGTGCGAGGTCCTTTTCTGCCATTTTTATTTAAGGTGCTCTTTAAGAAAATACACTTTTGAATTGGGGGCTGAAAATTGCAGTGCGACTGCGCTGGGTCACTCTGGCAAGGTTCCTCAGGTGTTTTGAGCAATTTGTGGGGTTTGATAGGAGAGGGACCCCGCGTGCCTTAACAATACTTCTGCTATGCGAGCAAAGACTTGTGGAACATTCACTGTAGCCGGGCAGATTTGCTGCATGTGGGCCTGTTGCAAGGGAGATTCCTGAGTGTGGTACTGGACTCTGAGGGAATCTGTGGCCGGGGTGTGGACATTAAGGCAGTTTTTGACTGTTCTGTCCCCACATGAAGGCGATCGAAGGTATAACTGATAAAAGCTGTGTGACTTCCTACCTTCGTATCCAAGCAGTGGGGCAGACAGAACCGGCAGATGCTCAGGTTAGATGAATCCAGACTTAGGCATGAAGATGAAATCAAACGTGGGGTTTATTCAGTCCAAATACAGCAATAGACGGTGATACAATACTGTTCTGTAGTAGTGGTATCAATACTGTCCTGTTGGTGTCTATCCTGAGGCTAACTGCTGATCAAAAACTGATGCCTTCACAAGTCCAAATATGTGGAGAGTTTCCAGTCACACAGCCTTAATGAACTGACATGGCTGCTAGCTGTGACAAGACACACAGTGTGAAAAAACCACGCCCATGATATCAAAACTTTAATGATTAGAACAATGAACAAAAGCGTGCGGCATGCAAATTCTTGCCAGCAGATGGCAGCAGTACGACAATGCATAGAAACAACATTGGGAAAGTAAGATGATAATGCAATGTACAAATAACTGAGGAGAACAGCACAATGAGTAATGAATGGACACAGTAGCAATCAGTACTAATCACTCACTGTGTTCATTCAGAAAAGGAAGGGGATGGTAAATTACATCCCCTTTCCCCATCCTGAAACATCCACTGTAGCAGCGGAGAGGAGTGGAAAGGGGAGGAACCTGGATAGGAGGGTTGGCATTTACTAGAACCGATTGGCTAAATTTTCCTCCTGCAGCCGCTGAATATTGGCGGGAGAAAGAGGAGGAGAAGCTGGCTTTCAGCGGCTGCAGGAGGAAAAAACAACCGATCAGTTCTAATAAATGGTGCCCCTCTTGTCGAGGTGTGACAGAGGTGTCCGTTTACGAAATTGGGATGAGCAGTGATCCTGCTGATCGCAGCTCATCTCAGATCATTATTGGTTTATGAGACAGAGATGATCGGGGGAGAACATGTTCTCCGCTGATCATCTCCGCACACAGAGAATCTGTCATTGACTGACACAGAAACGGCCAGTTTATAAAGCTGCGATCTCTGCACTTCACTGGGGATCTGTGCCAGAATTCACACTCCCAGATTCACCAGCCTGGAGGTAGTGAATTGGGGAGAGAAGACAGAATCAGGGGAGAACTGAGAGGGAAGAAGGAAGATTATGGACTTCCTTCTTTCTCGATCAGACCCCCCAACACAGTAAACATGTCCCCCTGCCATATTTATGTGTATATATATATATATATATATATATACACATGTATATATATATATATATATATATATATATATATATATATATATTAAATGTGTGTATATATATATATATATATATATATATATATATATATATAAAATATATGTGTGTGTGTATACAGTATATATATATATATATATATATATATATATATATATATATACATATATATAATTTTTTGTAGGAGGACTAATTATTTTAATAACATTAGGTGGGGGTCGAATGCACGTGTACTCAGCAGTGATAATCTATCAATGCCTAATAAACAGGCACCAGTGATTTTCTCATACTATAATCTCGCTTTGTCTCACGAGATTACAAGCAGCCCATTCACTTGTACACAGATCTCGGCCATTCTCAGCGGAAAAACTTCTCCTCTGTTCTCCCTGTGAGAACTGAAGTTCTCCACTTCATAAACAGGGTGCCAGAGGAGATAATTTTCCTCAAAGAACTGCCAAGAAGTGAACTAAGAAAAAAATTCTCAGTTTCATAAACGTACACCAGAGAGTCCAGATTGGCCCCCTAGAGCACAGGTGTCAAACACAAGGCCCGCGGGCCAAATGCGGCCCCCCAGGCCATTTCATGTGGCCCTCGCACCTCTCCTGCAGCTGCGGCACCCCCCTTGTCTCTGCCCCCACCTTGTCTCAGTAGTTGGCAGCAGAGAGAACAGACCTCCTTTGCCAGATCCTGCACTCCTCTGTGCATCTGCAGAAAGGCTCGTCTTTGCCCACCCCTCTTCTCAGCAGTCCACAGCTGAGAGGAGGGCAGAACTACTCCTACAGATCCTGCACCTCTCTGTGCAGCCGCAGCATCACCTTGCCTCTGCCTCCGCTGATCTCAGCATTCAGCACTCTCCAGCCCTCCTTTGGTTCTTCTCCAGACCCTGCACTTCTTCCCAGATCCACTTGCATCTTCTTCCTGTCAGCAGCATAAGGTAAGGGGAATGCATTGTGATGTAAGAAGGGGTGGGTGACTCTTGACTTCTGGACTTCTGATGGTGGGGGGGCTCCTAACAACTCATGTAAGGGAGCGTGGGGTTCTCTGAATATCTAATCTTACAGATATAACCGGCCCTTTGAGGGCAACCATAATGCTGATGAGGCCCGCGATGAAATTGAGTTTGACACCCCTGCCCTAGAGCATGGGGAGTCACAGTCTGGTCTGAATATTGTGTCCCCGGTTCTGGTGGACTGAAACCTGGACATATGATTGAAAACCGAGGCTGTCTGGGTGAATCCCGTACAGGTGGCAACCCCTGTATTAAGTTCTTTGCATGCATATGTAAATGGATGTGTGTCTGAATGTTTTGAAACCTAGACAGAGTCTGAGGTATTCAGATTTAAATAGATGTATGCTTGTTTCTATCTGCCTATGCATAGGCCAACATGGAGTATCTACTTTGGCCTTTGGCATTATTTGTTTCACACGCCACGCATGTGCAGTGCGTTGTTTCTTCCCCTCTCCCAAAAGCACTTAGCTCATGCGGTGCTGAGGGGAGAAGAGAGCACACACGGCACATGCGAAGCGATATTGGGGACAAGCGCCCAAGGTCTGCTGTGTCCTGGAAATAAGCCAGGACATAGGAAAGTAAACACTGGGAGTATTTCAGCCAGGCTCCATGGGTGACAGCCATGGGATTTCCATTAAACAATACTTTTTAAAGTGTATGTTAACTAGGGCTGGGGAATATAATCGAAAGATCGATGCATCGCGATTCAACCCTTCGCGATTCTGCATCAATGCGGGCTGCCGGCATAATCGATTATACGAAATGACGTCATCAGCCGTGGCCACGCCCTATCGCGCAAGGGAAAAAAAATAAAAAATCACAAGATCGCAGGATCGGCAGCTGATTGGTGGGTTAGTGGCGGGAGCTTAATAAAAAGGCTCCGCCCCTCCCCTTCCGCCTCTTTGACCCGGGCCGAGGCGCAGCAAGACATCCCCCGCGTGTATCGGCGTCCCACCTGCGGCCTAGAAGCCAGCCAGCCAGCCATCCAAGCCAGAAGCCGCCAGTCCAGTGAGTCCACACACAGGAGCGAGGAGCCCCAAGTGCGTCCCCATCGCAGCCAGCCAGCGCCGCCAGCCTCACCTCACCTCACCGTAGCCGACAGGCCCTGGAGGCCCAGCCGCCACGCCACTGCCAGTGACGCCAGCCGCCCGCCACAGAGCCCAGAGAGCAGCACAGCACCTGTCCTTCTCTGCAATGCAGTGCACAACAACCCACACAGTCACACAGCAGGTATGTCCGAACAAATAATTGTGTAATCATTCATGAGGGTCTCTCGTCTGTATCTCTGGGGGATGTCTGTGATGGGGGGGGGGGCCTGGGACAGGGGACGGTCGGTCAGGGCCCGGGGGTACTGTTCTGCTGTGGCAGTCTGGCAGCCAGGGGGGTCAGTCAGTGTCAGTGGGGGCCTGGGAGTCTCTGTCAGTGTCAGTCAGCTATGGGGGTCTGGGCAAGGGGGGGACTCACTCAGTGTTTGTCAGTGCTGTGGGGGATTGGGGAAGGTGTGGGGGACATCCAGGTCTCTGTCAGTGTGGGGGTCTGGGCAAGGGGGGGGGGACTCACTCTCACTCAAGTGTTTGTCAGTGCTGTGGGGGATTGGTGAAGGTGTGGGACTTCCAGGTCTCTGTCAGTGTGGGGGTCTGGGCAAGGGGGGGGGACTCACTCACTCTCAGTGTTTGTCAGTGCTGTGGGGGATTGGGGAAGGTGTGGGACATCCACCCAGGTCTCTGTCAGTGTGTCAGGCTGCAGTCAGCTCAGCTGTGGGGGGAGGGGGGTCTCTGTCAGTGTCACTGTCACTGTCACAGGCAGCTGTGGGGTAAGAGGGGGCCCCGGGGGTTTTGGCTCAGTGCATGCAAGGAAGGGAGTCTGACAGACAGACAGACAGTCATATTTTATGAAAGATGTTGCTTGGAATTTATTGCAATGCATATTCACATAAAAGGATTTATATATAATGTTTTGTGGGAATTTATGATGACCATTTTCACAAGAAAATTAGCTTGGCTGGCTGGCTGGCTTCTTCTATCTTGGCTTGCCTTAAAGTACAACTATAGGCCAAACTTTATCCAAAATCCAAAAAGTTTGGCCTTTAGTTGTACTTTAAATGGTGGTAGGCCTGGCTTATATTAATATTTTCTTTTATGAAGCAGTAAACTGCACTACTACAGTTTTTTACTAATTTTACTGTTACTTCTAGTAAAATACTAGTGTTGTTGTCTGTCTCTGCTATGCTGTTTGCATTTTCAGACCTTCCTATATGTTTGCAGTGAAAGTGCACTAAAGTATGCAGGGCTTGCAGGCCATGACAGGGTCCAGGAAAGTGTCCTTTGAAGCAAATGAAAATAAAAAGGATTCTTTTATTTGTGACTGCTTGATTGTTTTTTTTTTTTTGATAAAGTTTTGAAAACCATTGGGCAGTGGGCTGGGCATGGGCAGTAATCATGATGCATCGCGGAATCGAATCGTATCGAATCGCGACCCTAATAATCGTAATCGCATCGAATCGTGAGGTAAGTGAAGATGCACAGCCCTAATGTTAACTACTGGGGCCCCTGGTCTGCATGGGTGAGTTTATGTAGAAGGTGAACTCCGCCTTTAAGTGAGTTTATGCCTCAGCTATTCAGGGTCAGAAAGTTGAGGAGCAAGCCAATGTCCATGATACCAATGTCCATGATAATGTGTGCACCCTATAAGCGTGCACACATAGGTCCCCGGCCAATGAACAATTTATTGTAGAGGGCCTTGTCAGTTCCCTACTTTGATTATCTCTCCTTTCCTCCCTCCCTCCTTCCTCTCTCCTCCTCCTCTCCACCTCCCTCTATCACGCTGCCCCATGCGGATGTGACATTTCACTGAGCCGCCATTTTGAGAGCCTAGCGTCTCCACACACAGGCTGTGCAGGCAGCCAGCATAGACAGGGAAGGAAAGGGCGCTAGTATTGTGGTTAGTGAGCTGAGCGGGCCTGTGCGGTGTGTGCTGCGGACTCGTGTTGGGAATAGGCGGGGTCCGTAGCGGGGTTCATGAGGCGTTGTGACTAGAAAAGGCGCGGGGCCGGTGAGTAGAGAGTCAGGCCGCAGAGCTCCCGCTGCACCGGCTGTGCTTTCGTGCGACCAATGAGCAGGGGGAGGCAAGCAGAGAGCAGCAGCAGCACACGAGCTCCCCGCGGCCCGGAGCCGCCAGGCCCGAACACGCTTTTTTTCGTCCGCTCGGCTAGCGGCGTCTGTCAGTTGTGTGTCTTAAAGTTTTCCTCCTCCGCCGGCGGCTACTGCTGAGAAGCCCCCGGGGAGACAGACCCCCTGCGCCGAAATTGGGCGAATAGCGAGCAAATACGTTCGCGTCTCTCTGCCGCCGGCTCCCTCTGCCCTTCCCCCGGCCCATCTGCAGCCGCCCGCGGGAAAGGCCCAGGCTGCAGCCGCTGCGCAGGCCCCGCCGAGGCCGCTCTCCGCCACAACCCAACCGGGTCCACAAAACAGATCGACGCCGGCGCAGCGAGCGGGAAGCCCCGAGGCCTTGGAGGCCGAACCCAGAGATATGAACCACCATCAGCAACAACAGCAGCAGCAGAAGCCCGGGGAGCAGCAACTCAGCGAACCCGAGGACATGGAGATGGAAGGTAGGCCGCATTCTCATCACTTTCTGGGTACCACAGGCCCCTATGGCTGCTCTGGAAGGGTATCCTTGGGCTTTGTAGTAGCTGGCCTGAATCCATTCCAGCAGTCAAAGTGTCATACATCTCATTACTAGTCCTGGGTTGGTGTGACAACCTGGGAGATTAGCCTGGATGACATCGGGGCCTATACCTGCCATGGATACACTGAAGGGGTCCAACACACTTACCCAAACTATAAAGACAAACCTATGCTGTCTATTTATATCCAATCAGGCAGGCTCTTCCCCCTGCGTAGTTAGATCTACAATCAGATTGTATTCATTATATTAAGCCTTCAGTCATTGTGTATGAAAGTGGTATTAAACCCGAACATGTATTGCCGCTTACTCATCCTCGGGGGCCCCTTTCACATGGGTGAACCAATCGGGTCCACCTGTCAGACCTGATCGGGCCGTCCTTTGCCCTCTATGGAGTGGAGTGGCTGATGTCAATGGATATGTGTTTGTTGACACCCGACCCTATCCGTTAAAAACAGACGGATGGGGGATTGGATGGAAACACAGGCGGTCTGTTTCAATCCAGCCATCCATAGAAGAAAGTGGGCTTTGTGTGCTCTGCATAGGCGGTGCAGACATGGATCTGTCATCCGCCTGCTCAGAGGATGGATGTCCTGCTAAACAGGCGGGTCCACTGGTGGAGTCTGCCCATCTGAAAGGGGCCTTCTATGTGGTGACTACATTAGTTTGCTTTATTAGGTTATTTTGCTCTGTGTTTGTTTACCTGGTGATCTGGCCATTTATTAGAATGCCCCCGCTCTAAATGAAGGCAAAACAGAGACCCATTTGGACAGCAGCATCATTAGTCTTAAGGATGGGAGGGGAGTGTTACGATGAGCAGATTAACGTCTCGTTCACATGGCCGTAACCCCCCCCCCCCCCCCCCCCCCAAAAAAAATAAAACATTTACTATTTTTTTTTTTTTTTTTGAAAATCCGAATGCATCTGCATACAGATCCGTGACCAAAAATCTGCACTTGACATGCATATACACGCATAGCATTGAGAAAAAGAACGTGACAATTTCTTAAAAATCTTTTTACTGGTTACAGGAGTGAAAAACAAACTGCACTCCTGCACTGCGCTTGATCCACAGGAGAAGTACAGCTAAACAAACTTTGGCTGTACTTCTTTTTGGTACAATAAAAAAATTGTAGCCAAACTCTAGAACCCTTTTCGTGCCGGTTCACACTACCGCGGCACGACTTTGGGGGCGACCTGTGAAGTCGCGTTCCCCGCGACTTGCACGGACTTAATATAATGAATGTCAATGCAAGTCGCTCCGAGGTCGCCCCGAAGTAGTACAGGAACTATTTTCTTAGTCGGAGCGACTTATGTCGCTCCTATTAGAATGGTTCCCGTAGCACTGCATGGACTGCGACTTGTCAGGCTGACCAAGCGCCTGACAAGTCGCGGTAGTGTGAATGGGCACTGAAAGGCAGTTACAGAAAATTCTTTTTCTTCCTATTTCTCATTAACCACTTAAGTCCCAGGCCTATTTCGGACACTTTTTGTTTACAAGTTAAAATCCAGTATTTTTTTCCTAGAAAACTACTTGGGTGGAGCCTCCAAACATATTATATATATATATATATATATATATATATATATATATAATATATTTTTAGGAAAGACTCTGGAGAATAAAATGTCGGTCATTGCAATATTTTTTGTCATGCGGTATTTGCGCAGCGGTCTTTAAAACGCCATTTTTTTTTTTGAAAAATTACAAAAAATCACGTTTCACTCTATTTAAAAAAACTAAACAGTAAAGTTAGCCCATTTTTTTATATATTGTAAAAGATGATGTCACGCCGAGTAAATAGATACCCAACATGTTACGGTTTAAAATTGCGACGACCCCCCCCGTGGGATGGTGACAAACTACGGTCAATAGAAATCTCAATAGGTGACGCTTGAAAATTTTTAGAGTTAGAGTGTAGCTCTTCTTTTTTTTTTTTTTTTTTAATTATTGCTCACTCTGGCGATCGCGGTGATACCTCGCATGTGTGGTTTGAAAAGTGATTTCATTCGCGGCTTGACTTCCGTATACGTAAAAGACCCTAGACCCCTCCACTACACTTTCATGTATGCAAAATGCCGAAAACGGCATTTTTGCATACAGTCGTTTTTTTTTTTAATCTGCCGCCTGCTTCGGGTTTGTCATCGGAGACCCGATCGAAGCCACTTCTGGCTTCGATCAGGACTCCATCCAGCCGGCGGACGCGCCGGCTGGGTGCTCGGGTCTCCTGGTGGGTCAACTTGCCCATACATGGTTTGAATCTTGGCTGGTCCCTGCTGAACCAGCAGAGTTTCAAACTGTCTTAAGACCGGTGTTCCGTGAGAATTACCTACCCGTGAGAAAAACCTACCCCACGTCACTTCCGGTGCTCGGCACTGTTTGTAATGCAGCGGGTACATTAAAACAGCTGTGCTGAAATACGAGTCATCTCCACTCCTGTCCCTGTCACTTCCCTGATCTCGGATAGTAAATATAAAAGCGCCGGCGGGTGTCTGAAAACATAAATCACGGAGCCGAGAGCCGCTTTTATATTTACTTGCCGAGAGCAGGGAAGTGACAGGCACAGGAGCGGAGATGACTCTTATTTCAGCACAGCTGTTTTATGTAACCGCCGCGTCGGTAGGTTTTTTTCACGGTACACCGTGATCATTTCATACTAGTGCGCATGCGCACTAGTAAGCTCCTCAGTTCTTCCATTAGGTATCCGGGGCTCTGAGCATGCGCACTGCTGCGCTGCTCAGCTGTTTCTGGCCGGAAGTGACGAGGGTAGGTTTTTCTCACGGGGTAGGTAATTCTCACGCTACACCGGCTTTACTTAGAAGATCACCAGAAAACATTGGAGCCTAAAAACAAAAACTGATGCAGCCATCACATCTGAGAACTGGTAAGCTGCAATATAATAAAGGTTTGCTTTTGAGATGAATACTTTAACTTTTTTGTTTTTCTGATGAGTAATGCCAATGGAAGAACTTTTTTTTTTTTTTTTTTCCCCCTATGGCACTGACTGGCTTTATACATTTTTGTTTTTTTCCCAGGTAGGCCTTTATATTGAGACTACTTTGCCCACAGCTGGTTAGCTTCATTAGGAAATATGCTGGTTGCTGCATCCCACTTGGGCCTCTTGCACATTGAGGTGTCTAGCCCCTGTGTTGCCAATCCCATAATTTTAGTGCGCCTGGGAGACATGGGTGTAGCATCCCTGAGCATGGCAGTCTATGGCAAGTGAAAGTACGCTGTAGTTTGATGGGGCCGAACACGTTACCAAGTGGTATTGGCATTATGCGTTCTACATAAGGAGCATCTGTCCCTGAATGCCTAGGGCTCTAAACATCAGTATAATTTGGTACCGCATTCAGCCACAGTATATTTCACACGCCATAGGATATGACCGGCTGTGGGCAGTGGGGCTGGACACTGTACCTGTGCCTCTCAGGTGTACTACAATGCTGTGATTGGAAGCACAGAGGCTAGACTCCTTGGTGTGCAAGGAATCTAAAATGCCTTCTACAGGAACCTGCAACTGTAAACTCTAACCTCTAACCTAATTAGGTGGTCTGAAAACTGTTTATATGTTTCTACACTGATAACACCACATTTGCTGTCACAGTGAAGCCACTTTTGTAACTTTTTTTTATTTGAAGCAATAAAAAGTTAGAAATTAGTTTCTTGTACTATATATAATTTGCTTCACTCTCTATTTTCTCTAATGTAACATTGTGCTACACAATTATGTACATGTGTAGGTGCCTTGCTTGTATAAAGATAGCAATGTTAACTGCCTACAGTTTTCACTGCAGAAGACTGACAGTTTTGGGTTAGTAGGGTTGCATATGCTTAAAGGCTAAGTTCACCTTCAGTAGCATGCTTCACCCATATTTAGGGTATAATATGTTGCTGTGCACCTCTCCCTACACCCATGGTCTTAATTTAAAAACCGCATGACTTTGTACAGCTCCACCCCCACAGCTGCGTCCATTCATTCATACAGAACTGTGAGTAAATGATTTAACTACAAATCCTGTGTCCCACTGTGGCAGACAGCTTGTAATTCTCAAACTAAGTGGATGATGAGCGCCCTTGTAGTTCATCTTTCTGCAATTCAGTAACTGCTTCTATGAGAGGCACAGACAGACAGCTCTCTGCAAGAGCCTTAAAGCGGTAGTATCCCACTGTTTTTCACTTTTAACTATAGGTAAGCCTATAATAAGGCTTCCCTGTAGGTACAATTTACGGCACGGTTTAGGAGAGATTTGCAGTGCATGCAGCCTCTCACGCGAGCGGCGCATGCGCTCTGAAGGTCTGGCGAAGCTTCAGCTTCCCTTGCTGGGAGTTTGCCGGAAAATGACTCCCGTGCGGGAGTAACGTTATCGTGGCTCTGGCCAATCACAGCGCCGGAGCCGCCGAACCCGGAAGAGACGCAGTCGGATCGTGTCAGCGCCCGCAGCGGTGACCGGGGGTCCGTGTCGGGGCTTCGTTCTAAGGTAAGTAGTTCATAATGAGCTAGTGTGCGATGCATACTAGCTCATTATGCCTTTGTCTTGCAGGTATTTTTTTTTTTTTTTGGTTTACAATTGCTTTAAGCCTTGTGCACATGATCAGATTATCGAACGATCTGTCGTCCCTTTTTTTTTGTTGCATGCTAGTTTCATATGGAAAGTGAAGAGGTTACTTTCATAGGAAATTTCCTGTATGACAGAATTTAACTTCAGAAGTGATGTCATGTTTTGTATGTGTTCTTTCGTTTCTGAGCATGCCTAGTCTTGCTCTTACGATTTTTTTTTTTTTTTTTTTCAGACAAAAATCTACTAATTAAAGGAAAATCTGATGTTGTGTTGACGTACGATAAAAATTTTATAGCCTGCACATCCACTTTATGTTGTCCGAAAATTCTTAATCGGCTGTTGAAAGCACTATACTAACAATCCGAAAATCGGCATTCGTTTGGATGAAATTTCCCTTCCGATTTTCGTATCGTGTGTACGGGCCTTTACACTGCACCCATAGTCATGATCACAGGTGCAAATCTCTGCAGGCTGCTAAGAAGTGGGTGGGTAGTGATACGTTTTCAGACAGACCCGTCAGTAAGGCCCTGTTCACACCTGAGCATATTTCAGTTCATAAAACACTCATCTCTGAAGTCTCAAAACGCCCAACAAGCAAAATTCCATTCATTTCAATGACCCCTGTTCATATTTGAGCGTTTGTCTCCTCAAGCTCAAAGTGCATGAGCTTTTTTGGCACATTACAAGCGTCTTTGTTAGATGTCAATGCCTTCCTTTAAACACCTGCAAAAAGACCCCCAAAAAACGATTGAAAACGATACACTCAGGTGTGAGTGGAGCCCGAGTAGTTTATGGGTACATCACAAGGAGCGAGATAAGCTTTTAACCACTTAAGCCCCAGGAGATTTTACCCCTCCTGACCAGGGCCTATTTTGCGATTTGGCACTGCATGACTTTAACGGACAATTGCGTGGTCGTGCGACGCTGTACCTAACGAGTTTGACGTCCTTTTTTCCCCACAAACAGAGCTTTCTTTTGGTGGTATTTGATCACCTGTGCGAATGTTTGTGTTTTTTTTTTTTTTTGATGCGCTATAAGCCAAAAAAGAGCGTCAATTTTGCAAAAATATCTTTCAAATTTTTTTTATATGAAATTCCAAAAAAATGTAAAAATCAAATTTTTTTTAATATTTTAGGCCAATTTGTAGTCTGCTACATATTTTTGGTAAAAAAAGCGTATTTTGATTGGTTTGCGCAAAAGTTATCGCGTTTTCTAACAAAGGGAAAGTTTTTTTTTTTTTTTTTTTTTTTTTTTTTTTTTTTTTTTTTTCGGGACTGCGACATTGGAGCGGACAGATCGGACCCTTGACTGACATTTTTGACACTTTTGGGGGTACCAGTGACATTACTACAGTAATCAGTGCTATACATTAGGGCTGTCACGACTCGTCGACTACAAAAAATCGTCGACGTGCGGAAAATGCGTCGACGCGTCAACGTGTGACGTCACACGCCCCCGGCCGGCCGCCGCCCGCTTGAAGCATTGCCGGCCGGGTGAAATTCCCCCGCCGGGCTCCGTCGGAGACGAGAGGTGAGTGCTGACCGTCTCCAGCACCCCTGTACTGCCACAACACACATTTGCATCCTCCCCCAGCTACTTAGACATGTCACATTTGCGGCGCTACACCGGCTTGTAATGGCCTGTACTAGGTGGGAGGGCTTACTGGGGGGTCTGCACTGGAAGGGGGGCTTACTAAGTGGTCTGTACAGTACAGACCATTTAGTAAGCCCCCCTCCCAGTACAGACCCCCCAGTAAGCCCTCCCACCTAGTACAGACCCCTTAGTAAGCCCCCCTTCCAGTACAGACCCCCCAGTAAGCCCTCCCACCTAGTACAGTCTGTACTAGGTGGGAGGGCTTACTGAGGGGTCTGCACAGGGAGGGGGGCTTACTAAGGGGTCTGTACTAGGTTGGAGGGCTTACTGAGGGGTCTGTACTAGTGTACTGGGAGGGGGGCTTACTAAGTGATCTGTACAGTACAGACCACTTAGCCCCCCTTCCAGTACAGACCCCTCAGTAAGCCCTCCCACCTAGTACAGACCCCTTAGTAAGCCCCCTCCCAGTGCAGACCCCTCAGTAAGCCCTCCCACCCAGTACATACTGTACTAGGTGGGAGGGCTTACTGAGGGGTCTGTACTGGGAGGGGGGCTTACTAAGGGGTCTGTACTGGGAGGGGGGCTTACTAAGGGGTCTGTACTAGGTTGGAGGGCTTACTGAGGGGTCTGTACTGGAAGGGGGGCTTACTAAGTGGTCTGTACAGTACAGACCACTTAGTAAGCCCCCCTTCCAGTACAGACCCCTCAGTAAGCCCTCCCACCTAGTACAGACCCCTTAGTAAGCCCCCCCTCCCAGTGCAGACCCCTCAGTAAGCCCTCCCACCCAGTACATACTGTACTAGGTGGGAGGGCTTACTGGGGGGTCTGCACTGGGAGGGGGGCTTACTAAGTGGTCTGTACTGGGTGGGAGGGCTTACTGAGGGGTCTGTACTGGGAGGGGGGTTTAGTAAGTGGTCTGTACTAGGTGGGACGGCTTACTGAGGGGTCTGTACTGGGAGGGGGGGGGGCTTAGTAAGTGGTCTGTACTAGATGGGAGGGCTTACTGAGGGGTCTGTACTGGGAGGGGGGTTTAGTAAGTGGTCTGAACTAGGTGGGAGGGCTTACTGAGGGGTCTGTACTGGGAGGGGGGCTTAGTAAGTGGTCTGTACTAGATGGGAGGGCTTACTGAGGGGTCTGTACTGGGAGGGGGGCTTACTAAGTGGTCTGTACTGGGTGGGAGGGCTTACTGTGGGGGGCTTACTGAGGGGTCTGTAGTGGGAGGGGGGCTTACTGAGGGGTCTGTATTAATTACAGGATTAATTAGCTAATCAAAAAGACTAAATTAAGCAAAAAACAAAAAATTTAAATAATCGTTAGATTAGTCGACTAATCGTAAAAATAATCGATAGATTAGTCGACAGACAAATTAATCGTTAGTTGCAGCCCTACTATACATATGCACTGGTAGTGAAGGGGTTAACTTTTTTTGAGAGGGAGGGGTGGTGTGTGTCCCTAGGGGCGTGATTCTAACTGTGATTGGCTGTGGCTTGACCTGTAAGAACAGTGATCAACGGTCCTACATAGTAGAACCGTATGATCACCATTCTTCCACAAGGGAGAATGACAGGCGGCTTTTTTACATTAGCCGCCTGCCTTTCTCCTGGTGTCACGGATGATCGCGAGTGCCCGGCGGACATGGGGTCTGTGACCGAGCGGGAGCACGCATTCGGCGCCGCGCGCTCGCTCCGCAAAGCCTCACAGGCTAGCGACGTAGACCTACGTCGCTCTGCCTGTGAAGGGCTGACTGCCGCAGTAAATATACTGTGAGCAGTCGGCAAGTGGTTAATGCACGCATTGAATTTTGACCAGTTTTTGCTGAATGGAAATGCACTATATGGGTAGTCCTGTCAGCAACACTCAGATCATAAAGTCAGTTTTTCAGTCAACTTTTTGTTGAAGGACCTAGGTAGCAAATTGTTGGCTGAACAGTACCTAAAATCAGTCAGATGTAGTCAGGCCTTGTTTACGCTTGTGTAACCGCCCCTCCTTAAGCTGCAAAGGCAGCTTAGGGGTGTATACATGTGCAGCAACAGTGATGCATTGCATCACGTTGTGCTAAAAATGTATCCCTGCTGTTGTCTGAATAGGGGTGTCTCACAACCAGCTGCAATGCAAGCATGTACACTGGATATAAAAAGTCTACACACCCCTGTTAAAATGCCAGGTTTCTGTGATTTTAAAAAAGAGACAAAGATAAATCATCTCAGAAATTTCCACCTTAATGTGACCTATAAACTGTACAACTCTTGAACAATAAACTGAAATCTTATAGGTGGAGGGAAGTAAAAATTAAAATATACTTGCATAAGTGCACACCCATAAACTAATACTTTGTTGAAGCATCTTTTTGATTTTTTTTTTTTTACAGCACTCAGTCTTTTTGGGTATGAGAATCAGCATGGCACATCTTGACTTTGCACAATTTACCCACTCTTCTTTGCAAAAACACTCCAAATCTGTAAGTTTGCGAGGGCATCTCCTGGGCACAGCCCTCTTGAAATGGCTCTACAGACTTTCATTTCGGATTCAGGTCTGGGCTCTGGCTGGGTCATTCCATAACTTGAATCTGGGAAAGCCACCCCATTGTTAATTTGGATGTATGCTTTGGGTTGTTGTCATGCGGAAAGATGAAATTCCTCTTCATGTTCAGCTTTCTAGCAGAAGCTTGAAAGGTTTGTGCCAATATTGACTGGTATTTGGAACGGTTCATAAATTCCCTCTACCTTGACTAAGTCCCTGTCCGAGCTGAAGAAAAACAAAGCATGATGCTGCCACCACCATGCTTCACTGTGGGTATGATGATCTTTTGGTGATGTGCAGTTTTGTTTTTGCGCCAAACATATCTTTTGGAATTATGGCTAAAAAGTTCAACCTTGGTTTTATCAGACCAGAACATGTTTTCTCACATGCATTTGGGGGACTTGAAATGGGTTTTTGAAAAATGTAGCCAGACTTGGATGATGTTGTTTGTAAGAAAAAGGCTTCTGTCTTGCCTCTCTACCCCATAGCCCAGACATGAAGAATGCGGGAGATGTTTGTTTTTACATGTACCACACAGTTAGTACTTGGCAGATATACCTGCAGCTCTTTTAATGTTGTCTTTTTATCAATTGTGGAGGGAAGTCCCAGTTCTTGGTAATGTCACTGTTATGCCATATTTTCGCCACTTGATGACGACTATCTTCACTGTGTTCCAATGCCTTGGAAATTCTTTTGTACCCTTCTGACTGATACCTTTTTTAACATTGAGATCCCTCTGATGCGTTGGAAGCTCTCTGCTAACTATGGCTTTTGCTGTAGGATGCGACTAAGAAAATGTCAGGAAAGACCTACTAGAACAGTTGAACTTTATTTGGGGTTAATCCGAGAGACTTTAAAGCGGGTATTTTTACCCGCTTGGTGAATTTTATCTACAGGTAAAGCTTGCCTGTAGGTAAAATGAATATCTCCTAAACTTGCACGGTTTAGGAGATATTCACCCTGCATGCAGCCACTGAAAGTCCGGCGTATTGTGCCGGAACATCAGAGCTCCTTGCTAGTACATTATGCTGTTGTCTTGAAGTTGTTTTTTTTTTTTTTTTTTTTTTTTTTTGCACTGACACAGCTACATCTCCAGCTATATGAGGTTCTGCACAGTTTTGCAACCACTCTTCTTTAGCTTTTTTTTAACTCCCTCATCCCTAAAAGATTTCAGGTGTCCCCCCCCCCCCCCCCCCCAACTGAGTTGTACAGGTCACATTTAAAGATGGAAAAAGTAACATTATTCTTTTGTCTATTTTGTTTTACATCACAGAAACCTGACCTTTTTTATATCCACTCTATGGTTTATTGGTGGTGTGACATTTTATGGGGTTACAACATGGAATAGAATTTCCTCCTCCCTGCTGGTCAAATGCCCTTTGAAATGGGGCTGCACGATATTGGGGGGGGGAAGAACATTGCGGTATTTTGTTTTCAACAATGTATATCGCGATATTCCCCCCCCCCCCCCGAGTCCCGACTTCTCCCTGCCTAATGGTAAATATCGTGTCTTCGGCGATATGAATATCACCCACGCCCGCAGAACGATAGTCGATATCACATCGACTATCGTTCAGCCCTACTTTGAAGCATGATCCCAATGCAGATATCTCTTCAGAGGGTGGCATGAGTGTAAATGAGGCTTTACTGGTCAGATATTCTGATAGCTTGCCCAAATCACTATAATAGCATTCATCTGTGCTGTTAGTGTGGATAGAGCAATCTTTAAATTTATTTTTCATAATAATGGTTTGGACTATACAAGTACATGTTTATTTGTGGATATCAGCCATGTTGTACTTGCTGGGGGTAGTTAGGGCCACAAGCCTAAACATCTGTCATGGTTGAAGAAATTCATAATTTTTTTTTTTTTTCTTTTTCTCGACAGTAAATCCCTTTTGGTATGTTGTGCTACACAAGTATATATACAGCAGTGCCCTACCAATATGCAGAGTCATTG
This sequence comes from Pelophylax lessonae, assembly GCF_965119305.1. Lineage (NCBI taxonomy): Eukaryota > Metazoa > Chordata > Amphibia > Anura > Ranidae > Pelophylax > Pelophylax lessonae. The sequence continues at coordinate 156,898,391 of NC_138773.1, forward strand.
CCTTGTTGAGGGAGGGGAATTTAGTAGAAATAGATTACCAATGATTTGAAGATGTGGTTGTGAACATGATTGATTACTTTGGAGCTTGAAAGCCTTTGAAAACATCTTTAATTTTCATAAATTGTGCTAGGATGTAGTTGCAACCACTGGAGGGCCACAAGTTGAGCACCTATGATTTAGTGTTGTATACAAATGGTGGAAAAAGCAACCCGCTCCACATGGAAAATCTTAGTGATTGCAAATTTATTTTTTTTATGTTATACTTGCCTGCTCTGTGCAAAGGTTTTGCGCAGGGCAGCTTCGATCCTCCTTGGGTCCCCGGCGTCTAGCCATGATGTTTACACAGTGGGCGGTGAAGTGAGAGGCAACATGTTTCGGATCCTCCTAGCTCCTTCGTCAGAGCAAATGAGAGAAATGGACGGCATACCTATATTTAAAATGAGTGCAAATGGGGGATGGAGGGAAGTGCACTATACAAGGGTGGAGCTCCACTCTTTTGCTCTCAAGAAGAGGGAATATGTTGAAATGTTGGTGGGTAAGAGTGAGAGATTAAAGCTGGATACACACTATAGAATTCTCTTTTTTTTCCTTTTTAGATTTACCAAAACCATATAATGGGTCAAATCTAAACACTTTTAATTTGTTTGCAATCAGGGAGGCTCCTGCACTACATGGTTGAAGGTAAATCTAAAGGAAATCGATCAACAAAAGTTGTATAGTGTGTATCCAGTCTTAGAAGAAAGTGTATCAATGTAAGGTGGATGAAAATTGAGGACCTAAATTAAGAATGAACTATGTCTCTGTCAATGATATCAACATAAGAATACAAAAGTTCTTGATTGGGCGCAAGGATGGGTAAGGACAGTAAAATAAAATGGAACACTGGATTTTGGACCATCTCAATATGATTATTTGTAATGGGGGATAGGACAATGTTTCTGATCTATAATATTGTGTCTCTATTTCTTCATTAAGAGTCCATTCACACTGGCGGCCTGACAAGTCGCCTGACAAGTCGCGGTCCTCCTGCTCCCACTGTGTAGTACAGGAGCCGTTCTAATAGGAGCGACACAAGTTGCTCCGACTTAGAAAAAGGGTCCTGTACTACTTCGGGGCGACTTGCATTGACTTCCATTATGTGAAGTCCGTGCAAGTCACGCCGAAGTCGTGCTGCACGCGACTTCAGAGGTCGCCCCAGAAGTCGGAGCGACCTAATGTGAACGGGGGCTTAACCCCATGGATACTAAAGTATTTAAGGAAAATAGCCAATATGTTTTTTTTTTTTTTTTGTTCACATTTTTGTATCTTTCTGCTGTTTGGCTAGTAATAGGAATTTGTTCCATAACCCAAACTGCTAGCCCCTCAGTGGATTGTGCATGTTTCCCGAAAATGTTTGGGTACGCGTTTTTTTTTTTTTTTTTTTTTTCTTTTCTATGGCTCTCCTGTTCCCCAAATCTTGTATTCAGGAGCCTTATGGTCCTGCCCACATAGAGCAGACCACAGGGACATTTGAGAGCATAGTTCACTTGTTCCTCAGAATTTATCGAATACTGTCTGTTTTGCCTCAAAGGACTTGAGGCCATTCGGGACAAAAGCACACGTTAGGCAATTCCCTTTTTCTGCATTTGTACATTCCAACCAGATTGGAAAAGATTCTGCCTTTCTTGGGGACCGCTTTTTTAGTTTTAAATTTACTAGGGGCGATTTGGCTTTTAATGTTGCGGGCTTTCCGATAGGTGATTTTAGGTTGGGTGTGTAGAACTTGTTTTAAAATTGGATCTTGTAATATGCACCAATGTTTTTAGAAGATTTTCTCCATCCACTTAGAACGACAATGATATTGGGTGATTAAATCTGTCTGATATGTGGTTCTTTGGGTGTCTCACACTTTATTTTGGATATGGGATTGAGGTAGGCCATATGGCTGTTTCTCTCTATGATCTAGTGTATCCTTTCTCAAACAATCTGGTGGGAAGGGGGTTGCTCTGCTCAGTATCCAAAGTACAGTTCCTGCGGAGTCTATGAAACTGACTTTTGGGTATGCTGTACTTCCATCTCGGGTGGTGGCAACTACTAGAATGGACATAGGAGTTGCCTGCAGTTTCCTTGAAGTTATTCTTAGTAATAATCTTGTTACCTTGGGTCCACAGGACTAGATCAGGAAAAATGAGTCGGAGTCGTGAACATGGGTAAAGGATAACTCAAAGGCGTTATTGTTGCAGTATTTTACAAATTCTAGGATACTAGTAGGTGGTCCGCCCCAAATGATGACGATATTGTCAATATATCTTCCATAATTGACTATATGCTGTGCAAAGGGATTGTGTGGATGGATGGACTGCAATTCCCATAGTCCCATCGTTAGGTTCACATAGCTTGGGGCAAATGAAGTTCCCATAGCCGTGCCTTTGGTTTGAAGGTAGAATTGTTAGTTAAACACAATAATTGTGTTCTAAACTGAATTGGGTGGATTCAATAATGTATTGGATCTGAGTGGTGTACAAGGAAGTGTTGTACAGCTTGTAAGCCAATGTGATGGGGAATGGAAGTAAAAAGAGAGGCGACATCCAATCAGAGCCAGCTGTAACTGGATTCCTATGTGTAGTTTGTTAAAACATCGATGAGGTAACCCGAATCTCTGTAGGATGGAAGTTCTTTGGCCAAAGGTCGTAAAAAAAAAAAAAATGATCTATGTATTGGGAAAGGCTGTAGGTGACCCCCCCCCCCCCCCCCCCCTCTTTGAAGCAAGGACCTTGAAAAGTTTTATGGTGGTTTTTTTTTTTTTTTTTTAAGGAAAAGCGGCATTTCCTTCTTGTTGAGCACTTGAGTATTATTGGCTTCTTCAATGAGGATTTTGAGTTCCTCCAGAGTCTTTATGAAAGGTGTGAGAATCTGAAAGGAGTCTGTGACTCCTTGACAGTCTGACTTATCAAGTAGGAACCAGACCTCATCCCTTGTCTGCCGGTTTTATGATAATGTCAGGATTTTCTTTAAATTATATATGGGCTGTAATTTCCATTTGAGACAGGTTCAGGGAGCTATGAGATCTATTGGAACACATCTTGGTAAGATCAGTATATATCCTGGTGTAGAAGGTGTCTATAAAGGCACCTTTTAATATGGGTGGGGTAAAAAAGGATTTGGGTTTGAATGTGGTATGTTGAATGGGGAGTGTTTTTTAACTCATGACTACTGGGTCCACCTGATCATTTTCCCATAATTCTACAAGAATCCGGAGCATCTCCGCATCTGCTGGATCTTGTGCTGGGTTGAAATGATGTGATGTGGGCCAGAGGATCTAGGCTAGTCTCTGAATGACCGGTAAACTGTAGTTTATAAACCGGGCATGTGTGATTAGTCCTTTTTGGGGATCCATTCGTGATGGGGGGGGTGCGCGTGTGCGCTTCACTGATGTAGATGATTTGATTTTGGAACGAGTTGGTGGGTAGGTGCCCTTATGCATGAAATTATATTTCCTCATGGGACCTAGGTTGAAATTTGGAACAAGGCAAAGGCTTCTCAGTGACTTGATAGGACTGGATCTCATCCTTTTAGCCCTCTGTGCAAAGGTTTTGCGCAGGGCAGCTTCAGTCCTCCTTGGGCCCCCCACCCCTTCTGAGCACCCCCAGAGCAAGCTACTTTCTATGGTAGCATTCATGGGCTTTTTCAAGACTTGCACTGTGTGTCCATTGACAGTGTGGCTCAGCTCTGCCTCCCCTCAGAGGCTGTGATTGGCAGGAGCTAATTGCTGCTTCTAATGCCTTCATGTTCAGAAGGGGAGAGCGGAGAGACACTGCTCTTGAGCAGAGTGCCGGATCAAGGCTGGGCTCAAATATTTAATAGAAAATGGGGGGGGGGGGGGGGTTGTGGAGAACACTTATTTTTACCTTACTGCTGCTAGCTGTGAGGACACTAGTCAGGAGGGAGGGGCCAGGATCGCTGTCGGGATACTTGCATCCACTTTAACGTTTATGAAACAATTAAATTAAAAGCATGGCTGTTTGTGAGCTATATTGGGTTGACTGGTAAGTATCCTATCTATAAAAATGCAATGATCAGTTAACACGTTGAGGTTTCATAGCAGCACAAGACCATGAACATAGTTTCAAAGAAGCCATATAGTTAGTATCTGTAATTCAAGTATTCCTGTGTGTGTGTATATAATGCCCCACAGAGATGCTGCCTAATTTTGATTTTCATATCCTATGGTACTGTACTGACTCCGCCTCCTGAAACTTCTCCCTTCAGCACCTCTTTAATTCAGAAGACAGGCTCCGAGTTCTGTGATGCATCAGTACCTGCCCACAGGGCATAGTAAATATGAGTCACAGAATTCAAGGATGTAAATGTGTTTTTAAAAAGTTCACATACTTCAAGATCATTTAGGTAAATGGGAATCTTTGAAAGTCAATGTGAAAATGAACAAGGATTTTACATTTTGACCCTAAATATATGCTTTAAAAGCTAAACTGCAGTCCCATTATAACAGGGGTGGGGAACCTATGGCCTGCAGTCATCTGGTCCGGCCCCCTGTGCAGCTGAGTCTGTCTCTCAGCAGCAGTATCCACAGCGCAGTACACACCAGCAGTTCTTTTCAAATCTTACCACCACAAAGTCGACTGCGCTCTAGACTGACAAGACGCAAACCTGGAAAACCAGTTGGGAGTAGCAACATCATCAATACCAGCTAACATCACACACACCACCAAAGAGAAGCCGTTGCAACCATCACATTTAGGGGTGGGTTAATTAAATGTTTGATCAAATATAACAGGCACATTTTTAAGCTGATAATTTTGTACATCCCCCCCCCCCCCCCCCAAATGATTTTATAAATGCCCAAATGGCAGAAAAAAAAAGGTTCCCCACCCGTGCATTATAAGAACACAAATGAATGCAGTTATTCAGTCAGGATCTGCGGAGTGCACATATACTGACAAAAAATAGGCTCACGAGAGGCCACCACATCAGTCTACCTCCTGTCCATTCACAGGCTACAGGCAGGAAGGTGAACACATTTCATGGCTTAACTCTCCTTGCTGTAATTGACCTCCGTGGGTTATGGGCTGTCAGTGCCCACGCAACCGGTGTCTTGGTGTAGGGATTTAAAATGCCTGCTGTTCTGCGCGCACCCCCCCCCCCCCTCTTTTTTGTTGTGTTTTTTTTTTTTTTTCTTCAGGGCTTCCAGGATGACCCAGATTAATTCTGATTGGTAAGTGCTGCTGCGAGTTAAACGTCTCGTGAGGTTGCATAAGGCCGGATCTTGGCCCGAGTCGCAGCGTTCCTTCTGGCCGCTAGCCCCCCTCCCCTTATTTCGGTGATGAGGGGATGTGGAGTGGTGCCCGCCTGGTTTCTGGGGGTTTGATGAATATGATGTGCCCCCCCCCCCCCCCCTGGATGCTGTAAGGGGTGGACGCAGGCACCCCCTGGGATGGTCGGACCTGTGGGTTCCCCTACTTAACCCCCCCCCCAGGCCTCCCTCGGTTTTATTGTCCTCCCTGTAGGCCTCCCTTGCTGTACTCCCTACCCCTCCCCCTTGGTAGCGCTGTTGGGACAGTGGTGGATGTTGCTGGTGTGTGCAGCACTGTACCGGTGCGGGAAGGGCAGACTTCCATGATGGGGTGGGTGCTGCTCGTTTTGTGGCTTGGGTCCCCTTCTGCTGCATAGTTGTGGCCTAGGCTCAAGGGATGTTTTAAGGTCCCTGGGAGCCTTGTGGGTGCTGTGTGTTGCCATTCTTTTGGGGCTTGTTTCTTTTTTCCCTGGACACCGCATATGGATCTCCTATGGGGTGGTGAGTCCTAGTGGGGGTCCCTCCCTCTCTGCTGCAGGTTGTGGGGTGTTTTTGCCTCTGGATACCCCTGTGGTAATGTGGGTGCGATGCCTCAGGTTAGGCGAGTCCCCTGGCAGTGCAAGACGTTTTGCTGGTGGGGTTCTCCCTTTTCACTCACTGAGTCTCAGATGCACATTTCTCCACCAGGGTCCCAGCCTTCCATGGATGCACTGGTGGCAGTCCTGGAGTTCTTTGCTTCCCGGTTGGAGATGGCCTTTGGGCGGCGGGCTAGCAGAAAGCCTCAACTGTCTCGTCAGATCCTGAATATGGCTCTGCCACCACGGAGGGGGCCCACCCTGCAGTGTTTGTAGCCACACTCCTGTGATCAGTCAGATAGTGAGAATGATTCCGCCATACCTGCAGCAGCGCACCAGATGGTGCTGGTTGATGCATTTATTATATCTGTGTGGGAGACTGAAGATGGAGGATGTAGCTGAGGCAGCTGCGGAGGTGGCCATTCTTTTTGGTACTCTCGCAAGGCAAAAGTGTTTCCTTATCCCTTATATTTTGCCAAGTTTGTCTACAAAGATTGGGAGCGCCTAAAACATCCCTTTTGTGATTCCTAAACGTTTTGTGGTGAGGTACCGCCTTGAAGAGTCACTTCTGAAGAAGGGGACTGGTCCCGCCAGTGGTGGACCCTCCTCTCTCCAGGTTAAATAAGGCCACCGTGATTCCGGTAGAGGCATACCCGGCCTTTACAGATCCGGCTGACAGAAAAGCGGAGCCTGTGGCCCTTGATATGTTAAATATTGCTGGTTCAGCGCTACGGCCGATCCTGGCCATTGCCCTGGTATCACAACCTCCTAATGGAGTGTGCTAAACTTTTGCGCCATCGTCTGGGGTGTGAGCAGGCTCTCTCGCTCTCTCGCTCTCTCGCTCTCTCGCTCTCTCGCTCTCTCGCTCTCTCGCTCTCTCGCTCTCTCGCTCTCTCGCTCTCTCGCTCTCTCGCTCTCTCGCTCTCTCGCTCTCTCGCTCTCTCGCTCTCTCGCTCTCTCGCTCTCTCGCTCTCTTTAGAACGAAGCCCCGACACGGACCCCCGGACATCGCTGCGGGCGCTGCCATGATCCCTCGGCGGCTCCGGCGCGGTGATTGGCTGGAAGAGACGGCTCCGGCGCGATGATTGGCTGGAGCCGCGATGACGTCACTCCCGCGCATGCGCGCGGGAGTGATTTTCCATGCCGGTTTAGGAGATATTATTTGTACCTTCAGGTAAGCCTTATTATAGGCTTACCTGTAGGTAAAAGTGTAAAAAAGTGGGATACTACCGCTTTAATGCTGATAGGCGTTTGCGGGAGGAAAGATACAATGTAATCATTTTGTTTATAGTTACTGGGAGTTTCCACAGCTGTTTTCTCTGCTCCCTCAGCTATGCAAAGAATCGAGAATATGTCAGGTTTAGATCGTCAGGGGGGGTGAATCGAGATCGCGATTTTCATACGATTAATCGTGCAGCTCTACCTTAAGTGTTATTCTGCGAACCAAAGCTCTAACAGGTTTGCCCTTTCCAGACGATTGCCTGTTTGGGGCTACCCTGAATGACGTGAAGTCTCTCGGGGGATAGGGGAGACAGAACACTTTTCGTAGTCTGAGAAAGGAAAGGAGCCTCATCGCAGAAGTGGTCGTCCTTCCTCTGCACACACATTTATTTGTCCCATCAGGGTCCACTGACAGGTGGACACGGTGTCAACATTTTGGTTGATTCCCGATACCATAATTTGCCTAATGGTTAGAAACACAGACCACGTGGATTGCTTGACAGTGGGGGTCATTTATTTAATGAACAGCCCCTGTGGGGTGTTTTATATAGGGAAGACGAAAAGGAGTTTTGGTGGTGAAGGGACATATCTCGTCAGATGAATTGGATGACATCTATACAACCATTGGTAGACGCATAGCTCATGTTCATAATTATCACATGACCAAACTTCCCTTTTGGGCCTTAGAAACAATCAATCTTGATGGAAGAGGTGGGGACTGGAACAAGACCCTCTTGCAGAGAGAGGCCCGTTGGATATACAATTTTAAAAGCCACCCGCTCTCCAGGTTTAAATTTAATTTTGAGCTATAAACCTGGAAGGCTTTACATAAGGTGCTCAGAGCGGCCAGATGTAATCTACATTTAGGATGTGCTGTCTAGTTGTACATTTTAGGTCAATGTGCTGCTCTAATTATTATTTTTATTTTATTTATTTTTTTTGCAGTGCCTTTCTGTTGGTCTTGCGGGATTCCAATTCAGGTGCCCAGGCTGAATTAAATCTCACCTAGCACGTATAGCCCCTTCCCTTCCTGGGCTGGGGCGTTTAGCTTAGGTTGTAAGAAAAAGTAGGGATAGTGGCGCTGCCTATATGGATTTAGATTAAAAATGTGTAAAGTGCTTATGTGCTGACATAAATATGTGCAATGATTTAATATAAATACACCAATACAGAAATATAATCCTAAACCTCAAATGGGTGCAAATACGCAAGTGCAATGTATTAAAGTGCCTTCAAGAATGTTGAAAGTGACTGGTGCAAGAAATTATATGTGATAAATAACATACATAGGCAATAATAATAATATTCATACAATCTTAAGGTGCTTTGAAAAAAGTGCTATATGGTGTAAGACACCCCAATATTACCACCTTAACTGGTAAAGGTTAGTATAAAGTGCCAACAGAAACCAGTCCTAAATCTATACAGCTTGCAAAGTCCAGTAAAGGATCTAGTAAAAAAGTCTGTCACATGCAGTGACCACAGGCAAACATAGGTTGAAATAGGTGACAACACTCGGGTGACAACACTCTGATTGATAGATGAAGAGTAACCCCGTGGTGGTTGCCTATGTATGTTATTTATCACATATAATTTCTTGCGCCAGTCACTTTCAACATTCTTGAAGGCACTTTAATACATTGCACTTGCGTATTTGCACCCATTTGATTTGCACCCATTTGATGTTTAGGATTATATTTCTGTATTGGTGTATTTATATTATATCATTGCACATATTTGTCAGCACATAAGCACTTTACACATTTTTAATCATTAGAGTCTTCACCATATTTATATCTAAATCCATATAGGCAGCGCCACTATCCCTACTTTTTCTTACATCCACCGTATAGTCTCCGGACTATCATTCAGGGAGGCTGCAGCCTACTTTTTAGATATATCCCATATATATATATATATTATTTATACACTGAGTGTTCACTCATCCATATAGTCCGTGGCGCGGAAGTCTTATCTTTCTCTATTTAGCTTAGGTTGGTGCTGTTTGTCCATCTGGCATCTCCTTTGCTGGTCAGCGGATGTTTTCATCCTGCTGGTTTCATGTGTCGGCGCACTTTTGCCCTCATCTTTGTCTTTTTCCATCATGGCCCCCCCCCCCTCGCCCTTTGCCGCTTTCCGGGTTGGTCGTGGGCGGCCTCTGGCGTTCCTTCCGGTATGACGCTCCATGCTGCAGGCAGATGTTTACTCTCCCTCCACTCCTGCCCATTTCCAACCTTCGTTGCCCTTCCTGGATATGACGTCAGACGTCAGGGGATGATGGGGTTTAGTGCGGGGGACAGCTGGAGAGGTTCATCTCCAGCAATCTTTGCCTTGAATATTTTGCTGATTGGCTGCCTTGACTTGCATGATCTTCTCCCTTTTTTTTATATGTGTTCTATACCAAGACACTCTCATTCCTTTCCTGTCCAGGGAGGAATACACTTGGCTCTGTCAAATACAGGTAATGTGGCACTCTGCTTTGCTTAGTCTTGAACAGTTTCAATAGTCATTTTTTGTACTTGGTATTCAAGCTCATTTGCGGGTACAGAAATTCAAAATGGGGAGTCCATGCGCACTGTGGTGGCATCCCTAAATCATGGGGGTTTCCTAGGATTTATCGACATCAAGGATGCTTACCTGCACATTGTAATATGTGCCCAACACCAATGTTTCCTCTGCTTTGCTGTGTAAGAGGAGCACTATCAGCTCATGGCATTGCCCTTTGGTCTCGCCTCCACTCCTCGGGTCTTCACAAAGGTGTTGGCCCCGGTTTTGGCATTGCTACGTCAACTGGGGGGGATTGCTGTGCTGGGCTACTTGAATGACCTCTTGCTAGTGGAGTTATCATCTGCATTCATGAACGATGTGGAGATCACTATCCAGACCTTGAAGGAGTTTGGTTGTCTTCTGAACTACCAGAAGTCTGCCCTGATCCCGTCCAGGATATTGGATTATCTGGGTCTGACTCTGGATTCAGCTCTGTCCAGTCTTTCTTCCTTCCTTTGGACAAACTCAAGCAGTTGCATGCTGCGATTCATCTGTTGTTGTCCCACAGGAGGTCCTCCCTCTGGACTTGCATGCGTGTGCTGGGCCTGATGGTGTCTACCTTGAGAAGGTCCCATTTGCACAGTTTCTCATGAAGTCCCTCCAGAGGGAGATCCTGGTGAAATGGAACAAGTGCCCAAAGTCTCTGGACAATCTGATTCGGCTGAGCCGGGAAACCAGGGGTTCCCTGGTCTGGTGGCTTCATTCTTCGGCAGGGAAAATCCTTTCTCCCCTTTGTATTAGACAGTGGTCACAATGGATGCCAGTCTGTCCAGCTGGGGAGGTGTCCTGGGGCTGAGCTCTGTTTAGGGTTGTTGGACGCTGGAAGGATCCAGGCTATCGATCCATGTCTTGGAATTTCAGGTGATCAGACTTTGCCTGTATCACTCGACTGATTGGCTCTGGGTGGCTTCCGATATGGATCCAGTTGGACAATGCCACGGCAGTGGCTTATGTCAATCACCAAGGCGGAACAAAGTATTTTGCAGTTCTGGAGGTACACTGCATTCTCCGCTGGACACATTCTAGGTGTGGAAAACTGTCAGGCGGACTATTTGTTGGCAGACATGGGTCCAAGGGGAGTGGTCCCTTCATTCGGACGTGTTTCATCTGTCTGCGGTGGGGCACCCCCGAGGTCCACCTGTTGGTGTCTTGGCTCAACAGAAAGGTACTGCTGTTTGTGGCCAGGTCACGGGATCCTTTGGCAGACGCCACAGATACTCTGGTGGCCCAATGCGGCCAATATCTTCTGATCTACGCATTCCCTCTCAAGCTTCTTTCGGGGCTTCTGTGCATTGAGGCAGAAGGGATTCCAGTCATTCCAGTGGTCCTGGACTGGCCTAGCTGGTCTTGGTACGCCAACCTAGTGCTATTGATTGCCGATGTCTCTTGGAGGCTGCCTCTCAGGGAGGATCTGCTGTCCCAAGGGATGATCTTCCATCCTGCTTTACAATCACTGGCTGTTGAAAGCCAGGTGCTGAGGGATAGGTTTGCCTTTGTTGGTGATTCCGACAATGCTGAAGGCTAGGATGTCTACCTCCTAGGAAGACCATTGTATGTGAAAAATGTACATTTTGTGGGGTCAGTGAATCACCACGGACTTTTTCACCTATTGCACAAAAATATAAATGAATTACAGATTTTATAGATTCTATTGCTAATTACATGCGTTTTTATGTCATACAAGGTTTCATAACACAAGTGTCACTAATTGCAATTTTATTATCACTAAAAGTCACCAATTTTATATAGACACAGATATATATTTCACCTTTTTACTAGGTTATTACAAATGGTTCACATTATGGTATTATAGATGATTTAAAGTCCACCATTTATTTATTGGTAAACAAGGTTTATCTTTATGGACATAATTGATTGGTGTAGACAATCTAATACCCCCTAACACACCTGGAACACTACCACTGATTACCAGCGCCTATTTTTTCCACTTATCTACTAGTATTTTTTTTGTCACACTACCATTAAAATAAAAAAAGGGCAGCAGATTTTTGCATTACATCAAAGGCCAAAACATTAAAACCAGGCGCCTTCACCATTTACAATCTACTAAAAAAAGTTTATTAAAATCCAAATAGGTAGCATACATTATACTCACACAAACATAAGATGTATACATCCATGTAGGAACTGGGAACAAATTGCCTCCAGACCACTTCAATACTAATGGATAGTGTGACGGCGTCCACAATGACCTGGCTTGCGCGTTTCGAGTGAGAACTCTCTTCATCAGAGCCAAAATCGTCACTGACCCACCATCAATTCCCAGACTGTGATATAGCCAGTCTGCACCACCCACATCCCTGCACCCCGCCCCACAAAGGAGCAAAGATCAGGAATGTGTGTAAACAAACTGGGTTATGTGTAACCCAGTGTGCAATATACAACCCATCGGCTGACATCACATGAATACCGGCCACAAACAGCTGATTATGGCTTACAGCTAGTGATAACCCAAAAATTAAGTATCTCAGAAAATTAAAATCTTGCATAAGACCATTTAAAAAAAAAAAAAAAAAAAAAACATTTTAATACAGAAATTACTTAATGAAAACTGTGTCCATGTACAGTATAGTAGGTACCCAATACTAGGTCAGGGCTCCTCTTGCATGAATTGCTGCATCAATATGGCGTGGCATGGAGGCTATCAGCCTGTGGCACTGCTGAGGTGTTTATGGAGGCCCAAGTTGCTTTTGATAGTGGCTTTCAGCTCATCTGCATTGTTGGGTCTGGTCAGGTGTCTCCTCTTCCTCTTGACCATACCCCACAGATTCTCTATTAGGTTTGGGTCAGGCAAGCTTGCTGGCCAATCAAGCACAGTGATACTTGATCATTAAACCAGGTACTGGTACTTTTAGCAGTGTGGGCAGGTGCTAAGTCCTGCTGGAAAATGAAATCGGTATCTCCATAAAGCTGGTCAGCAGAGGGAAGCTTAAAGTGCTGTGGAAATGCAGTATATTAGCCTGGCACATGGTTATATGGGGGTGATTCAGTTTGGCATAGTCTACTTTAAGCTTTTGGGCTTTAAATGGTTCCTATCCTTAAAGTGATTGTAAAGTAGAGCTGCATGATTCTGGCCAAAATGAGAATCACGATTTTTTAGCTTGGAATAAAGATAACGATTCTCTCACGATTCTGTGTAACAAAAAAAAATTGGGATAACTTTATTGTTACTTTTTTTTTTTTTTTTTTTTTTTTTTTATTCATTAGAGTCTATTAATTGCGTTTTGAAAGACTGCTGCGCAAATACAGTGTGACATAAAATATTACAACAATCGCCATTTTATTCTGTAGGGTCTCTGCTAAAAAAATATATAAAATGTTTGGGGGTTCGAAGTACTTTTCTAGCAAAAAAAAAAAATGATTTTTAACTTGCAAGTAACAAGTGTCAGAAAAAGGTCTAGTCTTTAAGAGGTTCAACTTCCTTTCTCCCTGGCAGAGGGAAGGAAAAGATACAATGTAATCATTTTGTTTATAGTTACTGGGAGACTTGATAGGCGTTTGCTGGGAGGCTTTTTTTTTTTTTTTTTTTTTTTCCACAGCTGTTCAGCTATGCAAAGAATCGAGCATATGTCAGGTTTAGATCGTCAGGGGGGGTGAATCGAGATCGCGATTTTCATACGATTAATCGTGCAGCTCTATTGTAAAGTCTTGTTTTCGTTCTTTAAAAATAACAAACCTGTTATACTTACCTGCCCCTGTGCAGTGGTTTTGCACAGAGCAGCCCAGATCCTCCTCTTCAGTGCACCTGGCCCTTCTCCCCTGACGAGTGCCTCCACAGCAAGCAGCTTGCTATGGGGGCACCCAAGCCGAGGCACAGCTCCCTGTGTCCATTCAGACCCCGAGCTGCGGTTTGGCCCCGCCCCTCTCTCCTGATTGGCTAGCTGGCTTTGGCGCCAGCCAATAGCGCTGCTGTGTCTCTGCCAATCCGGAGGCAGAGTCCCAGATGGCCAAGGCAGTCATGCAGATCTCTGGATAGGGGCTGCTACACAGATTTTTTTTTTTTTTAATCTAAGCTAAACCTGACTTTACAACAACTTTAATCTGTAGATTATTGTTCCTCAGCATGTGTAGTGCTGAGTGTTTTTCTAACAGTGACATGGAACTAGAGCTACACGATCCTAGCAAAAAATTAGAATCACAATTTTTTTTTTTTTTTTTTTTTTTTTTTTTAACTTAAAAAAAGATTGAGAACTGATCTTCATTCTATTTTATTTTAAAGATCTATTTTGAAATAAAGCTCTGACTAGCATTACCCCCCTCTGTCATGAATTACACCCTCCTCTCCTCTGTCATAATGGGTTAAATAAAGACATCTCACATTTGAAAAAGCATGGCATGAATGTACACTTCACGGAGTGGGATCGAAATGTGCAGTGTCCCTGGGCCCTGTGTCTGAAGAAGAAACGCGGTACCACCCATCCACCGCATCACGTTGTCTCTCAGCTGACGTCAGTTCCTGTATCGGCGCCATTTGCGTTTCATGCTGGCCCCATCGGCTACCTTAGGAATCCCGCCACAATAACGGTGCCAGCATTCCGGGGACACCCTTGATCTCAGCATCTACACAAATGTGAGCTGATAATTTTTACTATGCAGGCATCACAACCTGCAAAAACCCATTTTAGGGAGGTGGCACACTGCATCCCCACCCCCTCAAACAAATTAACACAATTAGAGGATGATCAAATTCAATGCAGTCAGTATACAGAGGTTTACTACTGAGAGGTATTAAAGGAACACTCTTAACCACTTCAGTGATTTGCAGTGGTTATGGTGGTAGGAGTCAAACACTGCACATACTGGCATACTTACAATTATGTGCTGGGGGCTAGTGGCACTCCTAGCACATGTGACTTACTGCTGGCGAAGTGTGAGGAGCGGCGCAGAGCCGATGCTTCCTGTAGCTCTCCTCGGTCTCCTTTCACAGGCGGAGTGCGTTCGATATCGTATTCGATAACGGAGCCGGAACTATACAGGAAGCATCGGCTCTGTTCTGACAGCTGAGCTCTGACAGACGGGATATGGCCCGGGTATCGGGCAGCTGAAGCCCGCATGCTGGTGATTTGGGATGTCCGGCTTATGTGTCCTCTTAACCCACTCCGCTGAGAATCGTGAAAATTGGGGATTGAGATCCTTGGGGGGGGGGGGGGGTGTTGAATCGAGATTGTGATTGTTTATGATCGTGCAGCTCTACATGAAACAGTCAATGACAGTTGCTGTACTCTAATTGGATACTAATCAGTATAGTTGCTGATCGTGTGGTCACCATGTCAACCATGACAGTGATCACATGACTTTTAGTAAACCTCTGACAAGTTGCTGTTTCAGAAAGTCACATTTCTGGTGCACTGAAAGGGAGCCGTGTTTCCTGTTTGCAGCAGTGCAAATATTCCCCAAATTACCCCTTTGAGGAAAGTAGACAGTCCAATGTATTAAGAGGCATGGAAAGTGTGTTTGTGTTTTTTTTTTTTTGAAGTTGTAATTTTCCCACAATCATTTAGAAAATGATCTTCTTTAAAAAAAAAAAAAAAAACGCTAGATAGAGATGTGTATCTTGAAAATATCCCCCCCCCCCCCCCCCGGTAAACATCCCCCTGGACTTAGGGTTAGAGGGGGGATATCGTCAAGGGGGATATTGTCCTAGAATTATATATATATATATATATATATATATATATATATATATATATATATATATAGTACTTTTTTTTTTTTTTTTGCTCAAAAAATGTAATTGTTGTTTCTTACACACTGTATAGGAATACTTGCAACTACACCCCAAATCTCATTATGCTATTTGTCCTGATTATGGTAATCACACGTGAGACTTTACAGCCCAGCCACATAGAGGGCTCAACATAAAGGGATCACTTTCAGGCATTCCTTGGGGTTGTAAACCCGTTTAAAATTTTTTTTTTTTTTTTACATCCTGCAAGAGAAACACATAATGAGCTAGTATGCATCGCATACTAGCTCATTATGAAATACTTGCCTTAGAACGAGCCCCCGCTGTGCCGCTCACTCACCTGTATGACGAACGACATGTTCAGTCGCCCGTCTTCCGGCGGTCATGGCACAGGGCTCTGAAGGAACGGCACGATCAGCCGTTCCTTCAGAGCGCATGCGCCAGTGACATCACTGGCTGCATTAAAGGTAAATATCTCCTAAACGGTACATGTTTAGGAGATATTTACAGTACTTATAGGTAAGCCTTATCATAGGCTATAGGTACAATTTCATCCTGATATAGACTGGGCAGAAGGAACCGCGCATTCAGCCAAGGCTCGGCAGTTCCTAAATGTTTTGCAGGACAATTTCATGGGTCAGATGGTGAATGCACCGACAAGAAACAATGCGGTACTTGACCTACTGATTACCAACAATACTGACCTGCTCACGGATATAGAAATACGGGACAACTTAGGGAACAGTGACCATAGGTCAATTGGTTTCAGTATTAATTACAGTAATAGGAAACACAAGGGTAATATAAGGACACTGAATTTCAAAAGAGCCAATTTCCCTAAACTGCGCTCGCTGCTAGAAAATATCAAATGGGATAGAACCCTGGGAACAAAGAACACGGAGGAAAAATGGGAGTGCTTCAAGAGCATACTTAACAAGGGGGTGGGCCAGTGCATTCCACAGGGAAATAAATTTAAAAGAGCAAAACTAAACCCTGGGTGGCTAAACTCCAACATACAAATGTATATTAGAGCTAAAGAAAAGGCCTTCAAAAAATACAAGACTGAGGGGTCATTGGCAGCATTTAAGCACTACAAAGAGTGTAATAAGAAATGTAAAGACGAAATCAGGGCGGCTAAAATAGAACACGAGAGACATATAGCGGAGCAGAGTAAAAAGAACCCCAAGAAGTTCTTTAAGTATATAAACAGTAGGAAAGCGAGGCCAGAGCACATTGACCCCATAAAAGATGATAAAGGAAAAATGGCCACAGAGGACCGAGAAAAGGCGGAAGTGTTAAATAATTTCTTTTCTTCAGTCTTCACAAAGGAATCGGGGGGGCTACACGAACCCCGCTTGTAAGGCTGAACTAAATAATACACCTCAGGAAGTGCCGCCATGGCTAACGGAGGATAGACTTAGAGCTAAACTAGAGAAACTTAACATAAATAAATCCCCGGGACCGGATCGCTTGCACCCAAGGGTTCTTAATGAGCTCAGCCAGGTGATTGCCAGACCATTATTCTTGATCTTTAAGGATAGTTTACAGACGGGTATGGTGCCAGCTGATTGGAAAAAAGCCAACGTGGTACCAATATTTAAAAGGGGCCGAGATATATCCCGGGTAACTATAGGCCGGTCAGCCTAACATCAGTAGTCTGCAAAATTTTGGAGGGGATGATAAGGGACCACATACAAGACTTTAGTAATGAAAACGGTATTATAAGTAGTAATCAGCATGGATTCATGAAAAATCATTCGTGCCAAACCAATCTATTAACCTTCTACGATGAAGTGAGCTGCCACTTAGATAAAGGTAAGCCTGTGGATGTGGTGTATCTGGACTTTATTCCTGCAATGACCTTTGACACCATTCCCCACAAACGCTTACTGTACAAACTAAGGAAGGTAGGTATGGACCATAAGGTGAGTACCTGGATAGAGAACTGGCTCCAGGGGAGAGTACAGAGGGTGGCGATTAATGGGGAGTACTCGGATTGGGCGGGTGTGGAAAGTGGGGTCCCCCAGGGTTCTGTCCTGGGACCAATCCTGTTTAATTTATTCATAAATGATCTAGAGGAGGGGATATCTAGTACAATCTCAGTATTTGCAGATGATACTAAATTAGGCATGCCAATATCTTCTATGCAGGATGTGGAAATCTTGCAAGCAGACCTGAACAAAATAACGGGGTGGGCAACTACATGGCAGATGAGATTTAATGTAGAAAAATGTAAAGTAATGCACTTGGGGGCCAGAAACCAGAAAGCAAGCTACTC
This sequence comes from Pelophylax lessonae, assembly GCF_965119305.1. Taxonomy (NCBI): domain Eukaryota; kingdom Metazoa; phylum Chordata; class Amphibia; order Anura; family Ranidae; genus Pelophylax; species Pelophylax lessonae. The sequence continues at coordinate 156,916,009 of NC_138773.1, forward strand.
GCTAGGGGGGGAACCTCTGGGTGAGTCTAGGATGGAAAGGGACCTGGGGGTACTGGTAGACAACAGGCTTGGCAGTGGCATGCAATGCCAAGCCGTCGCAAGCAAAGCCAACAGAATACTGGGTTGTATAAAAAAGGGGATTCACTCCAGAAATAAAGAGATTATTCTTCCACTCTACAAGACTCTGGTCCGGCCACATCTGGAGTATGCTGTCCAGTTCTGGGCACCGGTCCTCAGGAAGGATGTGCTGGAACTGGAGAAAGTCCTAGAAGGGCAACAAAAATAATTAGGGGAATGGAGGACATCAGCTATGAGGAAAGACTACAAGCACTGAACTTATTCTCTCTGGAGAAGAGACGATTGAGGGGGGATATGATATCAATGTACAAATACTGTACTGGCGACCCTAGCATAAGGAACAAACTATTCAGAGAAAGGAGATACAATAAGACACGTGGCCACTCACTAAAACTTGAGGAAAGGCGGTTTAACCTTAAAGTGCGTAAGGGGTTCTTCACTGTAAGAGCGGTAAGGATGTGGAATTCTCTTCCACAAGCAGTCGTATCAGCGGGGAGCATTGATAGTTTCAAAAAACTATTGGATGGACACCTTAAAGACCACAACATGCAGGGGTATACAATGTACGGTTAAAAGCAAACACACACACACACATCATAGGTTGAACTGGATGGACTGATGTGTTTTTTTCAACCTCACTATGTAACTATGTAACTTCCTCTTTAAGATCAGGCCTTATTCTTATGCTTTTTTTTTACAAGTAAAGTTTAGAATTTTTGATAGAAAATTATTTAGAACCCCCAAACATTATTCATTGTAGTAGCAAAAGCCCTAGAGAATAAAATGGTTGGTTTTGCAAATTGTAAAGTCACATGCTAATTGCGCAGCAGTTTTTCTAACGCAATTTTAACACGCACATAAATACATTTTAATGAATTTCAATGCACACCGAGGCAATACCCAAATTTTTGGTAAAATATAAAGAATGGTGTTGCGCCGGGTAAATGGATACCAAACCTATCGCAGAATGCTTTAAAAATGTGCACGCATGTGAAATGGTGCACAGGGATGCCTCACGTGTGGTGCGATTGCTGTTTACGTATGCGTACGGGACCAATGCGTGCGTTCACATGGGGGAGGGGTGCTTTAAAATATTTTGTTTATTGGTGGGACACTTGTACGCTGATAGCTGTGTTTGTGCACTTGTACGCTGTCAGATGTTGATCGTCCATAGGCAGACACAGATGTTGTCACAATTGAACACTATTGCAGATGGCTCTCAATGAGCTCAGCGGGGAAAACTTTCAGACGGGTCAGTTTGCATTGTGAAGACTGGTTGGGTTCAGCTATCACATGCTCAGGAGGCCCAGTCACAGCGCCCATATCCCGATCTCATCTTGGCTTTGCCCTGTAATCACAGCATTGCGCCGTTGCATGGCCCTCTTGTTCTGAGGGACGTACAAATATTGTGCAACATATATAAAAATTACAGCTACTATTTTACTCTACTGGTCATCTTCTTTAGAAAAACCTGTATTTAAGGGATAAAAATAAAGTTCATGCTTGTAAGAAGAGACATTTTAGTCAGGTATTGAAATGTCTAAGGCTCCATTCACAGCTAGGCAATTTGAATTGTGGTAAAACACGAGAGGCGTTTGCGATTACTTCTTATGGCACCCCAATAGCTGTGTGATTTCTGTAGAAAACCGCAACACAGTCGTCCAGGAGCTTCTGCTTCTTTTTTGAGCAACAAGCTTTGTGTATTTAGAACAGGAAAAAATAAAATGGTATCACTATCCCTGCGGACTCTATTTGTGCCCTAGAGTAACCGCTGTAGGTGGGCGTGAACCAAGGTGATGGGATTTTAAGGGTGAGGCTTGTGAGGGTATATGTTTAAGATAAATAATTCAAAAACAAGATAAAATAATGATTTTTATTACAAATTCATAAAAACAGTCACATACAATGATACATCTTGATATCGCAAAGATACTTAAATGTATATAGAACCATTGAGAAGTGCTAGGGGTCACTTGTGTCCAACATGTTTCGCCGAGAGGCTTCTTCTGGGACAATACAGGAATGGTGACCTCTACTGGTTCTAAGTATGAATAACATACAGTCAGTTTACAAGGATATGCCAAGTTAATTACAATCAGATATAGAAATTACAATGTAATAGGGCTCACCACAAATTGTATCTAGAGCAAAGCAGCCATATCAGCGTCCGTGTATCAGGGATCATGGCGATCCATCCAATGGCGGGTAAAAACCCTGAACTACAAAGTCCAGCCAGACCTGATCCCGCTACTTTGACAGGAACCGGACCGAGCTCGGTCGAACGGGAGTAAATCTGGAAAAAACCAGCATTCCATAAAAGGAAGAAGCTAGTTACTAAAAAATCCCACATGATACTGAAATCAGGTGTATATAGGTACGCTACCCACGCTCTCCAGTAGTAGGGCGATAGCAGTGAAGAGGTCATGCTTAGGTTGTGAGAAGAAAGCTGGAAGCTGCGTAGAGTGATGAAGCAGAGAAAATAAGAGGGGTTGATGAAACCAGGGGTGCATAGACACCATGTGAGAAATATAGGTGTAATATATAGTTATAGACCAGGTGCAGACCGATGATAACCAAGAAAGGGTTAAAAATTTGCAAAGATTACTGAGAGTGAACTAGAGGAAGTGTCCGGTTCGAATCTACCCAAAGAGTGAGTCTTAAGAGGAGAAAGTGGAAACACATGTAACCAGCAAAGACTGTGAAAGATAGATGCCATTATTGCCGTACAAATGGGAGATCGTTGTAGCGAAACTTACCTCATATGCTCCGGTTGATTGGTAACAGACAGCCGCGCCACTAGTCGTGGCCTGTCTGTGCCAAGTTCCGCTCGGCGTTATAAGCGCGGTCCCACCGGAAGTGATGAGGTACCTCATGACCTCCGACTGGTCACTTCCGGTGCGGGCGCCATCTAGCGGTCCCAGTCAGAGCTGCACCGCAACAAAGAGGTACAGATGAGTGGGAACGCTGTACATCCGCTATCAAAAGAGAACGGACTCGGGGAAAGAATGTGGGAGGAGAAGAGTGGTATAGATCTCAACAGCCCCACCCCCGGCTTGGCGCCCGAGCCCCTGTCAAAAAGGAGATAAGCAGGAAAAGAGCCGGCACATTGGATTTAGTCGCGATTTGATCCTATATTGACACACGGACTCCGATCTCATAAAGCTACAGAAACAAAAGGGAAACAAAGAAAAAAAAAAGAAAAAGATATAAATATCATAAGGGAATATCTATAAATGCTTCACAGCACATGACCAATATGTGCTGTGATTAATTAGTCATAAGCAACATATGATTATTAACATGGAAGGTATACAATAGTATCCTATCCTGAATTCTGGCATCACAATGGATTCCTGTGATGTTAGTACAGTATTACGGTTTGTCTAAATGCTGAATCAATAGGTACATGGACAATATAGACAATACAAAGCATGATCACATACGGAGTTTCAGGAGGAACAGAGGGTGGGGAGTGTTTTTTTTATATTGGTCTTATGGTTACATATATGTAGTAAACAATAATGCAGCCCTAGGTTCATTCCAAAAAAGGTTTAAATGATAGGGCCGTATTTAAACCTGGTGGCCTAGTGGCCTGTAATTTATAGATCCACTTTACTTCTGCCTTGAGAATTGCATTATCATAATTACCCCCTCTGGGGTTCTTCTTAATTGCTTCTAATACAATAAATTTAATAAAATGGGGGTCGAAATTATGATTTAGGCCTACATGCCTACATATGGGTGTAGACATGAGTCCAGTGTCCATATAATACAGATGGTCTTGGATGCGTTTCGCAAAGGGTCTAATTGTTTTCCCTACATAAAACGCCCCACAGAGGCATGTAGCTAAATAAACAACACCCTCAGTAAGGCAAGTAGCCCTAAACCTAGGTCTCAAAGTTCCTCCCCGAGGTAGAGGGGAGGTGTACCCCTCTTTTACCCAGGGGCATTCTGAGCATTGGCCACATTTGTAAGTACCATAGCCCCCCATTGCTCCATGGTAATCTTCCTCCTTTTTTGGTTTGTAATGACTATGTACAAGTTTGTCTCTAAGTGAGGCAGATTTACGATAAACTATCTCTGGGTAGGGTTTAATGTATTTTGAGACCGTAATATCGTCTGCTAAGAAGTGCCAATTGTTATCCAAGATTTTACGTATGGTTTGATGTTGGGAGCTGTATTTGGTAACTAATTTAGTAGTATTTGAGGGCTTAGTTTGACGTGACCCAAAAATTAGCCTATCTCTTGATTGGAGATTAGCTCTTTGATAAGCTTTTTTAAGTAATTTTTTACTGTAGCCACGGACCAAAAGCCTTTGCTGTAGGGCCTTAGCTTCTTGTTTATAGTCATCATCCAGAAAGCAGTTGCGTCGTATTCTAAGATATTGTGAATACGGGATACTGCGTATTAGGGATCGCGGATGACTACTAGTATAATGAAGTATGGTGTTTCCTGCCGTATTTTTACGGTATAGGGAAGTATAAATGTTGCCCTCAGGTGTAAGATATATTGTGGTGTCAAGGAAGGCTATTTTTTGGGTATCATGTTGAACAGTGAATTTTAAATTATAATTATTGTAAGATATGAAGTCTATAAATTCCAGAAGGGTGGGCACCGAGCCCGTCCATACAATGATGACGTCGTCGATGTACCTGCGCCACAACGCTAGGTGGCGCAGGTACATCGAAGCGCCATCATTGGCGAATAGCTCCCTTTCCCACCCCCCCAGGTACAGGTTGGCATACGATGGGGCACAAGCAGTCCCCATCGCTACCCCCTGCACCTGGAGGTAAGTAGTTTCGCCGAATACAAAGATATTGGATCTGAGAATATGATTCAGTAGTTGAAGTGTAAAATCTGCCAACGCCCAAGTGCGATGGGTCTGTTCCTTAACAAAGGTGGTAATAACCTCGATACCTCTGTTATGGGGGATACTAGAATAGAGGGCCTCAATGTCAAGGGTGACCAAAAGAGAGCCACCAGGGACACTGAGACCCTCCAGAACTCTCAGGAGCTCTAAAGTATCCCTGAGGTATGAAGGTAGGCCCATGACATGTGGGCGTAATTGGTCATCAACGAACCTGCTGGAAGGTTCAGTGATAGAACCGATGCCTGAAACAATTGGGCGCCCTGGAGGTGTTTCAAGACTTTTAAGCTTTGTGTATTGTCATTTTGCTGCAATAATCGTGGCAAAAATTGCACCGCAGTTAGGGTACCATTAGGTAATGGCATTGCAAACCCGTCCTGTGTTTCTGCCCGCGATTCCAATTGCCTAGGTGTGAATAGAGCCTAAGGGCTACATTCACCTTTGAACATGTTATACTTGCATTGAGGCTGTAACATGTTGAATGAATTCCTATGCACATATTTTATTTGTAGTGCACAAAAAACAGTACAATATTATTTAAAACCATGGCCTCAGGAACTAAACTGCAAGCAGTGCAGACCATTCTCTGTATGAACCCTTCAGAGCTGAAGACCTGACCCCCCCCCCCCCCCCACACACTAATGAACGAGTGACTACAAGCTCCAGCATGAACCCACGAGCTCGAAGGGGGTCACATTCTTAAATCTCAGGTGCTCATGCTGGCCCTTCACTAGTTGGGGGGCCTATCATGTCGTCAGCTCTAAGGGGTTCATGCTGGCACTAGTTGTCCTTCACTTTTGGGGGGGGGTGTCACATTCCTAGATTTCAGAGGCGCATGTTAGGACTTGTAGTCCTTCACTAGTTAGGGGGTGTCACGTCCTCAGCTCTGAGGGGTTCATGCTGGAACTTGCAGTCCTTCACTTCTAGGAAGTTCATACCTCCCACAAGTAATGGACTTCAAGTCCCAGCATGAACCCCTGAGATCTGAGGATCAATGCAGCGTCACTAATGCCCATCAATGCAGCCTCAGCAGTGTCCATCAATGCAGCCTCAGCAGTGCCCATTGCTGTTGGTCCTGCAGGCTGCTGGCCTCTAATTTTTTTTGCTGGAAAGTGGCCATGGCCAGCTTCCAGCAGGGCCCCCAGGACATGGGCAGCACAGGACCTGACAGCCAGACACTGTTGGGGGCTATTTCCTGTTTTGAGGTTACTGGGTGGGCGGGGCACTGGGGCAGGGTAAATCCGGGGTGTCGGTGTCTCGCCTTGGCAATCCCAATGACAACTCAGCAGGTCCTCCTAGCTTGGCCTCCTGGGGGTGATGACCACTTCAAGCTGCAGTCAGTGCCCAGCCCGAGTCAGTCACATGCGTCCCCTGGCAGGCTGGCGCTCTCTGCCTCCGGTCCAAAGTAAGCTGCTCATACTCTTTCTAAAAACTTCAGGCTGCACTGTTGCAGCCATCCAGCGGCGAGCACCGTTGTGTGCCCCGCCTCTGCCCTTCTTCAAAGTCTCCGGGAGTTGGTTTCCTGCTGCACGCCCCTGCTCAGTTCGCCACACCCTCCGCCACAAGGAATTTGAGCACAGTCAGGACTACAACTCGCAGAATGCAGCGAGGCAGTGACACAGCCAATTGGTGGCCCCCGCAGCCGATTTCCTGCACACAGAAAAAAAAGTTAGCAGACAGCGGCTGTGGAAATCAACACCCTGCCCCACGGCCTCAACCCCTGGTTCTGTAATTGTCGGCGGGCTGGATACGGCCCGCGGGCCATAGTCTGGAGGACCCCTGCTTTAAGGGAAATGATTATATAAGTTCACCTTTCCAGAAAATAGCCTATGCAGTCAAGGCATCCCAGGTTAAAAAAAAAAAAAAAATGGGGTTTCCTGACCATGCATGCATATTCCACACACTCTTGCAGCTCAGCATTCTGTGATAGTGAACGGGTGGATTGCACAAGCTTGAAGGAGCTGACTCTACACATTCACAGTTGGCTCTTTTGCATCTCTGCATTCTGCGAGGTGAGCGTGAACTGCACATGCTTGGTAGGAAACCAAGCCAAGTACTAATCTGTGGGCTGCTGGGGTTGTGCATTCAATGCTTGGTATGTCCTGTCATCTGCAGGGCAGAGAGGGGAGGGAGGGCAATAAAGAGTGTTTCTTGGAAAGTACAAAGCAAATGGCTGGACTGAGGATGCTGTAATGCACAGGGATGTTTTTGTAAAATTTCATTAAATATGCAAAATTAAAACTTTTTGTTTCCAATTTTTCTTTATCGACTTTTTTTTTTTTTTTAGGGGTACAAGGAATCCGCAACCGCGGAGTAGGGAGAGGGTATTTTATCAATAAGTGTAACCAACATGCAGTGATACAAAGCTGAGATCACATTTCAATAGTGATCGTGATCACAACAGTATACATCAGATTGCTATTTTACTATGGTTGATGGAATGCCAGGTTGTCCATTCTTTCCAAGCAGACACAAGTTTTATACGGAACTGATGTAAGGGCTTTGTTTTTCTAGTATAAGTATATGGATGATGGATATTGTCTCAGATAAATTAGGGGCCCGATTTCTCCCCCCCCCCCTCCCATGTCTGGTGATTGTTAACCTAGCTGCTAGCAAAATGCCAGTGACCACTTTCCTGTGCATCACAGAAAAGTCCTCTATACCTAGATTGAGTATGGCTAAGTCAGCTCTAGGGTTTATTAGACTGCCTGTGACACTGAAAAGGAGTCGGAATACGATCCTCCAAAAACTCCTGAGGTTTTTACAAGACCCGAGGAACATGGATAAGGTTTCCTACTTGTCCACATCCCCTCCAGCAAAGAGGCGAGATGGACGGAGAGAAACGAGCAATTCGAAAATGGAATCAAGTACCATTTTTAGATATTTATTTCTGAGTAAGTAAGCGCCCAATAATTAACTCAGTGCGACACTGCAAAGGTTTATCGCAGTGCGGCAATCCACTGGCGAGGCCCATGAGTTTTGTAGGTTGGACTCCCAGGCCAAAATGTGGAGATCCTTTAATTTTTGCTTTGGAATTATAGAAAGAAATAACCTTAGGGGTCTGAGGTGAACTATAATGGAACTGCCAAATGTTGAGGTGTGTATATATATATTAAAAAAAAAAAAAAAAAAAAAAAGAGGGGATCTGGTACCAAAATCAATCAGTGACTATAAACTGTTTTTGGGGAAATACTTTGTATGTGTCGTGGGCTGTTAACTGCAGGAGTATGCAGCATCAAAATTTATTGAAAAGCTAAAAATCTATTTAGTATTATAGTATCCTATTTCCAACCAAGCAAGTGCAATCCACTTAATAAAACGGAATTTTTGTAAAATCTTACCTGTAAAATTCCTTTCTCTGAGTCCTCCGACAGTCGCCGCCTCTTCATATTCGTCACATATGGGGTATTAGACTTTGCTCCGAAGGAGTAGCTAGGCAACAGAATATGTTAACATTAAAGCTTTTAACATATCCCACCCTCAAGGGGTGGTCCCCTCAGTCAATACCCTCCTACTTCCTGCAACCATATCTCAGTTTCAGTGGAATAGCAGTAGAGTATACAACCAAACCCCAAAAGAGGGGCGGGGGTGGCGACTGTCGGAGGACTCAGAGAAAGGAATTTTACAGGTAAGATTTAACAAAAATTCAGTTTTCTCTTACGTCCTCCGACAGTCGCCGCCTCTTCATATTCGTCACATATGGGGACGTCCCAAAGCAGTGCAAACATGAGGGGTGGGAAACGCATCCGCGCCGAAAGGCAACGCAGTCTCCGCATCAAAGAAAGGAACCTTACCAAAGGAAGGAAACCAGCTGGGCTACAGGAAAAAATAATTGCTCAACAGGAGCAACAACCCAGGAAAAGACAAAGAACCAGGGGATAAAAAACTTATCCCAACAGCCAGAGGCCCCCAACAAGGGACCCTAGGGAATTGCCACACTAAGAACCTTGCGGCCAAAGGAAGCATCCGCCGATGCCTGAACATCTACTTTGTAGAATTTTGTGAAAGTGTGCACGGTCGACCAGGTCGCCGCCTTACACACCTGGGCTACAGAAGCCCCATGACGACAGGCCCAAGACGTACTCAGAGATCTAGTAGAGTGCGCCTTCACAGGCACAGGGGGAACCTTCCCCTGCAAAGCATAGGCCTGTTCAATGGTCTGCCTGATCCATTTGGCGACGGTAGAGGCCGACGCCGCCATGCTCTTCCGAGGACCCTCTGGAAGAACAAACAAGGAATCCGTCTTTCGAAAAGACTCAGTCGATTTAAGGTAAACCCTTATCGCCCGAACAACATCCAAAGAGTGTAGTCTCACCTCTTTCGGATGTTTAGGCTTCGCGCACAGCGAAGGCAAGACAATATCCTCATTAAGATGGAATTCCGAAACTCGCTTCGGAAGAAAAGAAGGATTAGGTCGCAAGACCACCTCATCCAAATGAACAACCAGATACGGAGACTTGCAGGACAAAGCCGCCAGCTCCGACACTCTGCGAGCCGAAGTGATCGCAACCAAAAAGGCGACCTTTTTGGACAACATAGACAATGAGATCTCCCTGATCTGTTCAAAAGGAGCACGTTGTAACACAGATAAAACGAGATTCAAGTCCCAAGGGGGCAAAGGATCCCTCCTAGGAGGAACCAGATGCCGCACTCCCTGAACAAAAGTGCCAACCAAGGAGTTGGAAGCCACGGGACATTGAAACAGAACAGCCAGCGCAGACACCTGACCCTTTATCGTAGCCAGCGCCAAACGCTGATCGACACCTGTTTGAAGGAAGGACAGCACTCAGGAAACCGAGTACGTGCGGGGTGAAAACCCCCTGGACTCACACCAGGCAAAATAGGCCTTCCAAGTACGGTAGTAAACCTTCCCCGAGGAAGACTTCCTCGCGTTGATCAAGGTATGAACGACCTCCGGGGAGAGACCCTTCTCCTTCAGGACCTCGGTCTCAACAGCCAGGCCGTCAAAGCCAGCGACTGTAAAGCAGGATGGTATATCGGCCCTTGAGACAGGAGATCGTCTCGAAGAGGTAGACGCCACGGGGCGTCGACCGCCAGATTCACGAGGCCTGCGTACCAGGACCGGCGAGGCCAGTCCGGCGCCACAAGAATCACCGTGCTGCGTTCCGATTGTAACCTGCGAAGGAACCTGAACAGAAACTGAATCGGCGGAAACGCGTACATCAGCTTGTACTGATGCCACGGGGCCACTAACGCGTCTGCCCGAGGGTCGCGCGTCCTTGCCACGAACCTCCTCACCTTGTTGTTGAGACGAGACGCGCAGGTCCACATCTGGAAGACCCCACTTCGCGCACAACATCTGGAAGACAGCCGGTTGGAGAGACCATTCCCCCTGATCCAGGGTCTGGCGACTCAGATAGTCTGCCTGACAGTTCTCCACCCCTGGAATGTGCACCGCCGTTATCGCCGGGACATGAGTCTCGGCCCAAGTCAGAATGTCGGCCACTTCTCAAGCCGCTCGGGCACTCCTGGTGCCCCCTTGGTGGTTGATGTATGCCACCGCCGTGGCATTGTCCGTCTGCACCCGAACCGGGCAGCCCTGCAGCCGGTCCGTCCAGCGATGAAGACAGAGATTTATCGCATGCAATTCCAGAATGTTGATCGAAAGGGAGGACTCCCCCCTCCGACCAAGTTCCCTGGGCGGACAGAACGCCCAGAACACCACCCCAGCCCGACAGGCTGGCATCCGTGGTGATCACCGTCCACGAGATAGGACGAAACGACTTGTCCCCGGACACCATCGGGGACTGGAGCCACCACAGAAGGTCTCTTCTGGTGCGATGACTCAACGAGATTTGAAGATCCAGAGATTGAGGTCGCCCGTCCCACATGGACAGGATCTCCGCTTGGAGACCCCGCGTGTGAAACTGGGCGAAGGGAATCGCCTCGAAGGCCGAGACCATCAATCCCAGACATCTCATGCACGTCCGCAGAGATGAGAGCGGAACGTCCCGGAGGGACCTGACTTCCTCCTGGAGAGTTCTGAGTTTGTCTTCCGGCAGGAAGACCTTCGCCTGCACCGAATCCAGGATCATTCCCAGGTAGGGAAGACGAACCGACGGACTCAGTGTCGACTTTGGAAAATTTATCGTCCAACCAAACTCCTGTAGAGTTTGCATCGTGACAGACAGGTCCTCCTCCAGACCCTGGCTGGTCGCAGACCGAACCAGAATGTCGTCCAGATACCCCAGGACAGAAATGCCCTGGGCTCTCAATAACGCCAGAACCGGTGCAAGCACCTTGGTGAAAACCCGCGGAGCCGAGGCGAGACCAAAAGGCAACGCCACGAACTGGTAGTGATCCTCCGCAACGGCGAATCGAAGGTACCGCTGGTGACCCTCGAAAATGGGGATGTGAAGATACGCATCCTTCAAATCGATGGAGGCCATGAATTCCCCCGGAACCAGGGCAGCCACCACCGACCGCAGGGATTCTACATTTAGCCATATATAAAAAAACATGGAAGATCGCCGCAACGATCGCTGTATAGTGCCCAAACATGCCACAAAACCTGTCCCACAGCACACAGCTTCTCACACTGACAAAGCTGACACACATAGTGTCACAGCCCCCCCCCCCCCCCCCCCCTTGCAGCCCACAGCATGCAGCCGAGTGATAGGGAGACAAACAGTGAGAACAGAGGCAGGTTACACAGTCCCAGACTGACACCCCCCCAGACAGACAGGTCCCCACATAGATACACTTACCTCACAATGGCGTGGGGGACCCGCACAGGCGAACAAGCCGCTGCACATGAGGCAGGGAGAGTCACATACAAGACGCACAAAATGGGGGTTAAGAAACCGCACAGCGTCCAGTGAGGTAGCCACCTCACCAATCATCCCTGCACCGAACAGGGATGGGTCGTTCACTGTGCCAGGAGCGTTACCTGGCTGAACGCTCGATGGCAGGCTGGGAAGCCACTGACCCACGACCTGCGACCAGAGGGATCAGCCCGAGACCCAGCCCGCATGATCCTCTTCATCAGAAGAACTAACTAATGCTGACAAAAACAGCTAAGTAAAGGTAGAGAAAAAACTCAAACAAAAAATCAAAAAAGAAGAGTCTGGGGCACAAAGCCCCAGCACAGAGAGAACCAGCCACTCCTGACAAGCTAGACATTGAAACTGAGATATGGTTGCTGGAAGTAGGAGGGTATTGACTGAGGGGGACCACCCCTTGAGCGTGGGATATGTTAACTACTTCCCATCCGCGCTACAGCCTATATACGGCTGCAGCGCGGACTCGAATTTTCGGGAGGCCGTTTTTAAACGGCCTCCCAGTGACACGCCCCCCGCGCGCTCCCGCGAGCGCGCAGCGGGGAGAATCTGTCGGCCGTGTCCCTTGGACACGGCCGATCTCAGATCGTGGTGAATGGCCAATCACAGCGACCATTCACCACGTGATCGGATCATCCAATGAGAGATGATCTCATATGTAAACATATGAGATCATCTCTCATCGCTGGCGCTCCTTCCTCACACGGAGCCTGCAGTGTGAGGAAGGAGGGAGAGCTGCACAGCGCCAGGGACAAAGAGACATGTAATTAGGGCACTGATCACCAGTGCCCTGATTACTACAAGGTAAAAAACATACACAGTGCCCCCCCATCAGTGCCCACAGTGCCCGCCATCAGTGTCCCCCATCAATGCCCACAATCAGTGCCCATAGTGCTGCCAGTCAGTGCCTGCTCATCTAGGCACTGATAAGCACTGACTGGCAGCACTATGGGCACTGAGTGTGGGCACAGATGGTGCTGCCCATCAGTGCTCATCAGTGCCATCCGCCAGTGCCCATCAGTGCCGCCTCAGTGCCCAGCAGTGCCGCCCGCCAGTGCCGCCTCTCAGTGCCCAGCAGTGCCACCTCAGTGCCCAGCAGTGCCACCTCTCAGTGCCCAGCAGTGCCGCCTATCAGTGCTCATCAGTGCCGCCTATCAGTGCCGCCTATCAGTGCTCATCATTGCGGCATATTAGTACCTCCTCATCAGTGCCCATAAGTGCCACCTCATCAGTGCCCATCAGTGCCCATCGGTGCCGCCTCATCAGCGCCCTTCAGTGAAGGAGAAAAATTTATTTTCAAAATTTACTCACAGAAAATAAGAAACTTTTTTTTTTTTTTTTTTTCAAAATTTTCTGTCTTTATTCTTTTTTTTTTTTTTTTTGTAAAAAATAAAAAACCCAGAGATGATTAAATACCACCAAAAGAAATCTCTATTTGTGTGAAAAAAATGATAAAAATTTCAAATGGGTACAGTGTAGCATAACCGCGCAATTGTCAGTCAGTGTGACAGCGCTGAAAGCTGAAAATTGGCCTGGATGGGAAGGGTGTTTAAGTGCACAGTAGGCAAGTGGTTTAAAAGCTTTAATGTTAACATATTCTGTTGCCTAGCTACTCCTTCGGAGCAAAGTCTAATACCCCATATGTGACGAATATGAAGAGGCGGCGACTGTCGGAGGACGTAAGAGAAATATAGTTGCCAAAATTTCTAGCAGTGAAAAAATGTATATATGATGAGAAATATAAAAAACTATCCTAAATGAAAAAACAAGATATCGGTGAAAAAATCCAGTGAAATAGGTGTTCAAAAGTTCAGCCAATGTCCTTAATATTCCTGAAAGTCCCAAATGGAGTCCAACAAAAAGCAAGCAAGAAAGTGCATAAATTCTGTGTAAACTTCTGTGGGTAAATGCATGGCAAAACACGTTGTGTGCTCTTTCAACCAATCACCCCAAATTGACTCTCCAAATGGAGTGGCTGGTAAAGTTATAAACCAGCTAGTGCGCCTCTTTAGTCCAGTTATTTATTTTTATTTATATATTCTCTATCTCTCTCTATATAAAATATATCTCCCGCATCCCGATTCACGATCCACTATCTGTTGTCCACGTCATACAGGCACTCTTATGGGAGTAAATAAAGGTGTACCATGTTTTGGAAGGAGAGATGAGTCAACATAGTGTAATTCCATAAAAAATCCACTTGATTGTTAAGTGAATAAAACTCACATTAGTCAAGTGTCTTCCCGACACTAAGGATTCGAGCGTGTGTAATACCAAATCTGCTCCTCGCCTCACGCTGTCTTAAACAGAGTTCATGGTCTATGACCTTTTTTGATTTTTTTTTAACACCTATTCTTTTCAGTAGATTATTTATTTATTTTTTTTTTCACTGATCTCGCTTTATTTTTTCATTCAGGATAGTTTTTTAATTTTTATGTTTCTCTTTCCTTCATTGGCAGACACAGCTTCATATAATCTTTGACCTTGGGTTATGCTGCTCTTCCTAGGAGTAGGACACTAGGCGGAAATGAGTTAAGTTGGACTACGCCCATAGGGTAGTCTCAGGGGGTTTACTCCCACTTCCTGCTCTAGCTCTTCAACTTTTTTTTCTGCTTAGTCAGGAGTAAGGACCCATTTCCTTGCTGGGATCTCTGGTCCTGGCATTTTTTTTCCTATTTAACTGAATCTTTGTCATTTTTGTAGTGTTCACAGTAACAGAAAATAATAAATTTGGTTCCTGTGAGAACTACAATCAAATGCCAGACTGGGCGACAGACTGGATATCCTAGATCCTTATGGTCTTCTAGTCGGGCCAGTGAGCGCACACAGGTCTCATCTCCACGCTAGGTTGGCCGTGACCTAGTCCAACTGGACAGGGACTGGCTGGCAAATTAAAACGCATAGCCCTGGTCACGATCTCAGTGGCAGTGCTTCTCTGGCCCGCAGCACCCCCCATTTCAAGATGGGGAGGTGGTCTGCCCGGAGTGGTGCCCACCCGGTTCCATGATGTAAGTAGTGTCCCCCCCCCCCCTCCCTTTGTGGTCCCTCGGGGTGCATGTGGGCCCCTGCCTGGGATGGTCAGACCCCCCCCCCCAGGTTCCCTCCATTCCCCCCCAGCCCCTTTAACAGTCATGATTCTCTTTTGGCCCTAACCTACCCCCTCCCTGGGTCAGGTAGGAGCTGGCTTTGCCACTTGCTCTAGTTGGGGAGAGGTTTCATCTGCGGGTCTGCGCCTCACGTGGCCGGATCGGACTGAACATTTAGATTGCGGCTGTGCAAGTGTCCGACCAAGCTGTGCGAGCTGCTGATATAGCGGACGGTACTGACAACAGATGCGCGTCTCACGCGGCAGGTTCGGCCCAAAAAGAGGCAGTGTCCTCGTGCCTGATGGAACTAGCTGTCCAAGCAAATGGCAAGTGGTCCGAGCTGCTAATAAAGCGAACAGAGCGGCCAAATTGGACTCCAAATTTAGGCCGTGGCTTTGTGGCATACTCGCGACTGGCTGTCCGAGCTGCTGACCGATAGAGCTGGGGGGAGGGGGGACAATATGGTCTGCCTGGCGCCCCTTTGAACTGGGGGGGGGGGGGTGCCGTGGGTGCACTGCATTCATTATTATGAAATGAAGCAGCCATTGTGTGGGTGAGGGTTCTCTGCCTGCGCGTCTGCTTCACGGCAGACCCCCTCTAGGGGGCTATGTCCTATTATGTCCTCTATGTAAGGGGGACCCTTGGGTCTAATAGGTGGTAATTTGGGGACCTTTAGCCAGCGTCTCCTTGGGGGACTGTCGGCAACCTCCCCCTGCTTGTTATATATTTCAGGGTGAGCTTTGGAATATAGCGACTCTAACAGGTCTGGGTCCACGCACTTTGGGTACTCTGACGGTGAGGATGATTCCTCTTTTACTGCACCTGCGCATGCAAAGGTGCTGGTGGATGCACTGATTGTATCGGTGCAGGAAATTTTAAACGTGGGGGATGCTGCCACTGCGTCAAGAGGCGCTGGTCCCCTTGGAGCCCGCAGATACTCTAAAGCCGCCAACGTATTTCCTTTTTTTTCCGCCTACTGTGACAAAATTCAGTCAGTGGAGTTCTAAACGCAATATGGCGGTGGCTAAGCGTTTCGCTAGACTGTATCCCTTGAGGAGTCTGAGTACATGGGCAGTCCCACCTGTGGTGGACTCAAAGGTCTCCAGGCTATATAAATCCACCCTAATTCCGGTGGAGGAGTCTCCAGTTTTAAAAGATCCTTTTAAAAGTAGAGCCAAGACTTTGGTCCGCCACGTGTTTACTGTGGCCGTAGGATGGTGTTCACCATAGCATGGTGTCTAATTTTCCCACGTTTGGGCCAGGAGCTGGAGGGTTAACAGATTCCTCCTGCCTTTGTGGAGCTTGCGAACTCGCTGGTCCAGGGGTTGCAGTTTGTCTGTGATGTCTCTCTGGGTGCGGGTCTTATTCTCTGGGCTGTCCGTGACAGCAATGATCCTTTGGCACATGATATGGCTAAAATGCTGGTCTGCGGATCAGACTTTCCAGAAGGCCTTATGTAATCTTCCCTTTGTGGGGCATAGTCTGTTCGGAACCTTCCTGGAAAGACCTCCTTCGGAGGTCTGGTATGCCAAGAGCAGGTCCTTCCAGATCAGCAGACAAATACCCCTTTTACCTGAAGGGGCGCTCTCTCCCGTGTCTGGGGTGGGGGAGGAGATCTTTGCTGCTTTCTGGACCCGTGGACCTCCCTGATTCAAGACAAGTGGGTCCATGAGCTGATTCGGCCTGCCCACAAGACCTAGTTCTCAATCTTCTCCAAAGAGGTTCTTTCCTTCCAACCTGCATTTATCCCCATCAGGCGGGGCAAGACTTGTTACTACAAGGGATGATTGTTCCGGTCTCCGAATAGAAACGTTTGTTTCATGTTGCAGCTCCCAGGAAGGAAAGCAGGTACGTCCAATTTTGGACCTCAAGCTCTGAACCTCTTTGTGCAGGATCAGATGTTTTGCATGGAGTCTATTAGTACGGTAGTGGCATCCCTACATCAGGGGGATCTTCTGGCCTCTAGCGATATTAAGGACGCTTACCTTCATATTCGGATACGTCAGTCATCTGAGCTTCCTCCGCTTGCTGTGGGCGAGGAGCATTATCAAGAGGTCTCCCCCCTCAATCCTTCAGGTTTTCGCAAGTGTTGGCATTGTTTTGCCAGAGTGGATTGTGATACTGGAGTACCTGGATGATTGTCTTCTGTGAGCAGTGTCTGACTGCTCTGAACGACAACTGGGAGATTACTGTGGGGACTCTGCAGGAGTTGGGTTGGAAATTAAATTTCTCTATCGCTCATTGACAGACGCAGGACTCATATCTTGATATCCGTAGGGTTATACTGCCCCCTACAGGAGTAGGACACTAGGCAGAAAAACAGTTCTGGCTAAGCCTATGGGCAGTCCCAGGGGGTATACCCTCTCACTTCCTGGTATAGGATGTCCGTTTGTTTCTGCCTAGTCAGGAGTAAGGACCCAAGTTCCTTGCTGGCATCTCTGGTCCTGGCAAGCTTTTTTAGATGTTCCTTTTTTTTTTTAGCTAGTTTTTTTTCTCCGGATAGTTCCTGTGAGATCTACAAGCAATTATGCTGTATCTGGGCGACGGGCTGGATGTTGAGATCCAGTGGTCACCCCAGCCGGCCTACAAGCGCGTGCAGGCCCTAGCTCCGCGCTGGGTCGGCCGCGACATAGTCCCACTGGACGGGGACTGGCCCGCGAGTTAAACGTCTCGCCTGGTCGCATACGACCGGTCTTCGACCGAGTTGCAGCGTTCCTATTGGCCGACACCCCCCCCCCCCCCCCCTCACGGCGGCTAGGGGTTTCTGTCAGGAGTTGGTGCCTGCCTGTTTCGGTATGGTGAGTAAATGTTCCCCCTTTTCCTCATGTCAGGTTCTGGGGTGGAGGCGGGCCCCTCCCTGGGACGGTCGGGCCCCAAATTTTCCAGGTTCCCCTCTGTTCCACTGTGCACCCCCCACCTATGGTGCCTCCCTCCCCCCCCCCCCCCCCTCCTGGGAGGTCTCTGTCGCTACTGGGGATATGTGGGGAGACTGGATCTTCATGCAGGGCGCTGCGGGGGGGGTGGGGGGTCCCGCCGGTGCAGACGGCTCTTGTGCAGGGAGGGTTCCTACCGGACTCCCCAGGGCCCACCTGCCGGTCGATCATCTGTCAGTCAGGAGGAGGGCACCCTTTACCGCCGCAACAGCGTGGGGCCGCCATTTTCTTGTAGCCTCCATGTGCTTCTTGGTACACCCAGCTAGTTTTTCCTCAGAGCTGGGCTTCTGTGGGAGTTCCTGGAGGCGTGTGAGGGGGTTGGAGCCCCTCCCTAGACCCGGGCACTTCACTCTACAGGCCTTCCCTTTGTGAGGACAAGCGCTGCTGAGAGTGATCCTGGGACTTCTGGTGCATCTTCCTGTGGGTGGTGAGACTTTGGGGGTCTTTTTCTCCCTCTGCGGGGGTTTCTAGGCACGCTGCCTGGCCACTGGGGGCGCTGTAGCGCTGGGAGACTTTTTTTTTTTTTTAGACTTTATGGGTTTTTTTTTTTTTAAACTTTATGGGTTTTTTTTTTTTTTTGTGTCAAATTTTGCCAACGGGTTACTTTGGTGTCCCATGGACCCTGCTGATCATGTGTCTCCACCTGATCCAGTCGTGAGGGCCGCAGGGCCCTCCAGTTCCCAGCTCACTATTGATGCACTTTCGGTGGTCCTGGAGTAATTTGTGTCCCGGGTGGGAGTGACCTTTCAGAGGCGCGGTGCTTAACGACCTCCGCCTACCCCTGCCTCGTCTGCTGCCTCAGATTCGGAATCTGAACCAGTCGCTGCTGACGCAGGTCTCCCCCCTGGGGCTGCTGTCTCGTGCCCGTCTCCTCTATGATAGTGAGGGAGGATGACCTTTCTGCAAGATAAGGTGCTGATGGACGCGCTGATTGTCTGCCTGGGATACCCTAATGCTGGAGGACGCAGCTGCGACTGTTAGGCAGGTTGCCGTTGGCACTCGCAAGGCCTCCAGGGTGACAAAGGTTTTTTCCTTTTCCCGCATGCCTAACGCGGATTGCTCAGTGATATCCATTTGAGGAGTCCCTCATTAAAAGAGTGGATGGTGCCGCTTTACCCTCCTTTTGGGGGATCTAGTTGATCGTAGGACATAGTGCGAGATACAGACTATGTTCTCCCTGGCATGGTCTGCCTTCAGACCAGTGTTTACCATTGCCCTGGTTTCGCAAAAATAACAGAATGGACCAGGTTCCTACGCCTTGACCTGGAGGGGAGAAACCTTCCCCCCCCCCCCCCCCCCCCCGCCATGTCAGAGTTACTGGACCAGATGGTGCAGGGGCTGCGATTTGTTTGCGACGCCACACTGGATACTGCTCCAATGCTGGGGCGTTTCTCATTTCGGCGGTTGTCCTCCGGCGCATGCTGTTGCTGTAGACAGCTTCTAAGACAGCTTTGACTGGTCCCCCTTTTTAGGGGGATCACCTGTTTGGTGTTGCCCTGGTTGATATCAAAAGTCTCGCTGGGGGCAAGAGCACCTTTCTCCCACAGGCTACCAAGGGTAAGGACCCTTGTCGCAGACGGGGACCCTCCATTTTAGCTCACAAGCTGTTTTTTCGTTCCTCTGGAGCTGTCAACAAGGCTAAGCCCTTCCGGACCTCACGAGGTCATGGTACAAGATCGAGTTTTGATTGGTTCAGCCGGTGAGGTTATTCCCTTCCATTGTGAGGTTGTCCCCGGATTGCCTACGGGCTCTGTTGCGGGCTGTACAGGACTGGGTACAACTAGAGAACGTTTTTCTGGGTTTTTACTCACTGGGTTTTTACTCACATCTGTTCGCAGTGCCCAGAAATGGTGCCCTCCCTGCATCGGGGGACCTTTTGGTCTCCAGTGACATAAAATGTGCCTACCTTCCCATTTGCGCAGGACACAAACGTTTTCTGCGCTCTGCAGTGGGAGAGGACCATTATCTGTTTGTGGCTTTACCCTTTGGTCTCGCCTCTGTTCCCCGGGTCTTAAGGTTTTGGCTCCGGTTCTGGCGCTGTTGCGGCAACGGGGGATGTTGGTCCTGGGCTACCTGGACGACCTCCTCCTCCGTGCGGAGTATCCACAGGTTCTGATGGCAAATTTGGAGATCAGCTTGACCTCTCTGGAAGAGTTCGGGTGGCTTGTGTGCCTGCTGACGTCGTCCCTGGTTCCCTCCAGGAGACAGGACTATCTGGGCCTATCTTTGGCTGCGTCCTTGGCCAAGGTGTTTCTCCCTGCGAAAAAATCTCCAGAAAATCCAAACAGCAACTCTGCTGTTGCTGTCCACCAAATGATTATCCCTTCGGACCTGCTGGAGCGTTCTGGGACTGATGGTGGTGTCTTTTGAGGCGGTGCCTTTTGCTCAGTTTCATACGAGGACCCTCCAAAGGGAGAGCTTCTCTAATGGACCGGGAATCCCGATTCTCTGGACAATCTGTTCCGGCTGAGTGAGTGGACCAGGGGGTCCCTGCTACGGTGGCTTCGGTCTGTTGCTCAGTCGAGAGAAATCCTTTCTTCCGATCTATTGGACGATTGTCACCACGGATGCCAGTCTATGCGGGTGGGGAGGGGTTCTCGGCAGGTTTTCTGCTCACGGAATCTGGTCCCTGGAAGCATCCAGGTTGCCGATAACTGTATTGGAATTGAGAGCGATCAGGCTTTTCCTGGTTCACTGGTCCGAGCATCTTCGGGGCTGTCCAGTGCAGGTTCAGTCAGACAATGCCACGGCCGTGGCTTATGTCACTCACCATGGAGGTACCAAGAGTGTCCTTGCGGCCTTGGAAGTAGCCGGCATCCTCGTTGGGCGGAACGCTTGTTCACTTCTCTCCGCTGTTCACATTCCAGGCGTGGAAAATTGGCAGGCGGATTTTCTCTCAGCCGACAGACCTTCGATCAAGAGGAATGGTATCTTCGTCCGGAGGGGTTTCACCAGTTGTGCCTTCGTTGGTTCACCCCGGATGGGGATCTGTTGGCGTCCCGGCGCAATAGGAGGGTGCAGGGGTTTGTAGCCCGCTCCTGAGATCCTCTGGCAGATGCCACAGACGCGCTGGTGGCCCAGTGGGGGCGGTATCAGTTGCTGTGTGCCTTTTTCAAACTCAAGTTGCGGCTGAGGCTTCTTTGCAGGATGGAGGTGGAAGGAATTCCGGTCATTCTTGTGGCCCCGGACTGGCCTTGTTGCGCCTAATACGCCGCTTTGGTCAGGCTGGTCGCAGACACCACTTGGAGGCTTCCTCTCGGGGAGAATCTGCTGTCTCAGGGGCCGATCTTCCATCCTGCTTTACGGTCGCTGGCTTGACGGCTTGGCTGTTGAGAGCAAGGTGCTGAAGCACAGGGGATTGTCTGCTTCAGTTATGCCTACTCTGCTTAAAGTGAGGAAAGCAACTTCTAGAATGACCTCTCATTGTGCATGGAAGTCTTTTATTGCGTGGTGTGAGTACCTCGGGGTTCCTCCACATTCTTACTCGGTGGCTCAGGTCTTGGCCTTCAACGGGGGGGGGGGGGGGTTGAGCGGAAGCTGGCTTTGAGTACTATCAAGGGTCAGGTCTCGGCCTTGGCTATTTTCTCCCAGAGCCCACTGGCCACTCATTCCCTGGTGCGCACTTTCATCCAGGGGGTGCGGCACCTGGTTTCTCCTGCTAACTTATCCCAGACGGTAGCCTTTTTGGTGGCGGTTACTTCTGCACGCAGGGTGTCAGAACTGGCTGCGTTGTCCTTTTTGTTCCCCCTATCTGGTGGTTCATGGGGCTTAAGTGGTTCTTTGTCTGGATCCGTCCTTCTTTCCTAAGGTGGTCTCCGTTTTTACATAAATGAGGGTATTGTGTTGACTTCCCTGTGTCCTCAGCCCAGCCATCCTAAGGAATTTGCACACTTTGGATGTGGTTCGGGCGCTCAGGGTGTCCCTGGCCACTGCTCACTTTTTCGTCAGTCGCATTCACTCTATATGATCCCGGATGGCCCTAGGAAGGGGTTGCCTGCGTCTGCTGCGACTTTCTCCAGATGGATCAGGCAGACGGTGGTGCAGGCTTATTCGATTAAGGGTCAGGTTCCTCCTTTCCCTGTTAAGGCGTACTCTACTCGGGCGCTTAGTTCTTCCTGGGCTTTCCGCCATCAGGCGTCTGTGCTTCAGGTTTGCAAGGCAGCTACCTGGTCGTCTGTTCATACCTTTTACTAAGTTTTATAAGATTGACGTGCTGGCATCTGTGGATGCCTCTTTTGGCCACAAGGATTTGTAGGCTGCTGTTTGAGGGGACCCCTGGTCTACCTCGGGGGTTCTGTTTTGGGTTTTAGGTGGGTCTCATCTTTTTTTTCCGATGAGTCCTATTGTTTCCTGGTTGGCTATGTTCTTGGCCTTAAGGAATGTTTTTCTTCTGCTATCCTACCCCTCTTCTACATTTCCATAGGAATTTTTTAAGAAGTGAGGACATGAACGTAAAGTAGGAGGACTTTAAAGGTATGGGGAGGGTGCGAAAGTGGTATAGAATCTGGGGAAGAACAAGCATCTTAAAGGCAGCCAGTCCGCCTGTCCAGGCTAGCAGTTTTTGAGATGTTGGAGCTCCGTCGTTAATTTAGTTTTCATGGGGTTTATAATTGGTCTCTGCTAGTCCGGTTGTTGAGAATTTGAGATTTATTCCCAAGTATGGTAAGGCTTTGGTGGTCCAAGTATACGGTCGTGTCTGTAGAAGTGGTGGTCTTTGTTGGGTACTCCTAGGCTTAGTATGAGGGAAATACAGGTCCCTCTCAAAAAATTAGCATATTGTGATAAAGTTCATTATTTTCTGTAATGTACTGATAAACATTAGACTTTCATATATTTTAGATACATTACACACAACTGAAGTAGTGCAAGCCTTTTATTGTTTTAATATTGATGATTTTGGCATACAGCTCATGAAAAACCAAAATTCCTATCTCAAAAAATTAGCATATTTCATCCGACCAATAAAAAAGTGTTTTTAATACAAAAAGTCAACCTTCAAATAATTATGTTCAGTTATGCACTCAATACTTGGTCGGGAATCCTTGTGCAGAAATGACTGCTTCAATGCGGCGTGGCATGGAGGCAATCAGCCTGTGGCACTGCTGAGGTGTTATGGAGGCCCAGGATGCTTCGATAGCGGCCTTGAGCTCATCCAGAGTGTTGGGTCTTGCGTCTCAACTTTCTCTTCACAATATCCCACAAATTCTCTATGGGGTTCAGGTCAGGAGATTTGGAAGGCCAATTGAGCACAGTAATACCATGGTGAGTAAACCATTTACCAGTGGTTTTGGCACTGTGAGCAGGTGTCAGGTCGTGCTGAAAAATGAAATCTTCATCTCCATAAAGCTTTTCAGCAGATGGAAGCATGAAGTGCTCCAAAATCTCCTGATAGCTAGCTGCATTGACCCTGCCCTTGATT
This sequence comes from Pelophylax lessonae, assembly GCF_965119305.1. NCBI lineage: Eukaryota > Metazoa > Chordata > Amphibia > Anura > Ranidae > Pelophylax > Pelophylax lessonae. Next base: position 156,939,192 of record NC_138773.1, read on the forward strand.
ATACACAGTGGACCAACACCAGCAGCTGACATGGCACCCCAGACCATCACTGACTTGGGTACTTGACACTGGACTTCAGGCATTTTGGCATTTCCCTCTCCCCAGTCTTCCTCAGGGTCCGGTCACCTCTTCTCGTTGTGCAGCGTTTTCTGCCACACTTTTTCCTTCCCACTGAGGTGCCTTGATACAGCACTCTGGGAACAGCCTATTCGTTCAGAAATTTCTTTGTGTCTTACCCTCTTGCTTGAGGGTGTCAATGATGGCCTTCTGGACAGCAGTCAGGTCGGCAGTCTTACCCATGATTGCGGTTTTGAGTAATGAACCAGGCTGGGAGTTTTCAAAAGCCTCAAATCTTTTGCAGGTGTTTAGAGTTAATTAGTTGATTCAGATGATTAGGTTAATAGCTCGTTTAGAGAACCTTTTCATGATATGCTAATTTTTTGAGATAGGAATTTGGGGTTTTAATGAGCTGTATGCCAAAATCATCAATATTAAAACGATAAAAGGCTTGCACTACTTCAGTTGTGTGTAATGAATCTAAAATATATGGAAGTCTGTTTATCAGTACATTACAGAAAATAATGAACTTTATCACAATATGCTAATTTTTTGAGAGGGACCTGTAGTCATTTTGTAGTATGAGATCGTGCTAAAGTGTTCAAGGACTTGGTGAGCGTGGGTGAGAGATTTTAAAGGATCATACAGCATAATTGCATCATATGCAAATAGATTGACATGTGATGGATTGTGAAATTAAAAACCAGCAATATTGGCATGTGGCCGAATGGTTTCTGCTAGAGGTTCTATCATTAAAGATCGAAGATGAGAGTGGGCAGCCTTGTCTAGTGCCGTTATTGGGGAAAAGCTTAGATAGCATGTTGGCTGTGTAGACGTGGGCAAATGGGGTTGAGTACAATACCAAGATTGCTAATAGAAATGATCCCTGAAAACCAAATTTGCATAGTACGTGTCGTATAGCCCCAATGAACTCTATCAAATGCCTTCTATGCGTCAATAGAGGGAAGCAGCGAAGGGGTCCGGGATCTCTCCATGTAATCGATGTTAATTAAGCGTTTTGTGGCATCAGAAGCCTGACTGCCTTTGGTAAAGCCAGTTGGGTCAGCATTAATAATTTGTGGCATGATGTGTAGTAAGTGGTGAGCTAGTAATTTGGCACACATCTTCACATCGCAATTCAGGACAGAAATGGGTCTAAATTTGGCTTGGGTCTCAGGTTCTTTACCTGGCTTGGGGATTGTTATAACGTGAGCCGATATCAATAGGGAATTTAGTTTGGGCTTGGGGTTCCATGAAGACAGAGGGGAGGTGTGGGGCTAGTTGTGAGCTAAACCTTTTGTGCTACTCGTTCGTAGACCCGTCGGGGCCTGGTGATTTTCCTGTGGGTAAAGTGTTAATGTGATTTTGGTCGAAGTGAATGGGGCATTAAGTTGTTGCATCTGTGATTCGGAGAGTTTAGGTAAGGTCAATTGAGATAGAAAATTTTGTATCTCTTCTGATGGTTGAGGGGTATCTGGATCAGAGTGTAGATTGTAAAGAGACAAAATCCGCAAAGGCGTCTGTGTTGGGGGTTGTTTATTTTTTGAGAGCTTAAGGGTGAGTACGAAGGATGGAATTTTTGTTTTACTACTTTGTGCTTGGAGTCTATTGGCCAGAAATTTTCCCACTTTGTTATTGTGGGAGTAGTATTGGAGTTTGTCGACTGATGTGTTCGTGTTGGGTCTGGAGATGTTCTGAGTTCCTTTTAGCATTTTTGCAAGAGTTGGTGTTGGCCGGTTTTCGGTGTGTTTTGTTAGATTCTAGATCTCATATTTCTTTTAGGAGGGAGTCCTATTTGGAATTGAAGGTTTGGCGCGAGCACAACGTTTCAGGATAATTCCACGCATGTATGCCTTGTGCGGGTTTTAAAGCTTGAAGGAATTGATTTCTGGTGAGTCATTTGTGGAAAAATAGTAATACAGTTAGAAAGTTCATTGAATTGTTTGGGGTCTTGAATAATACGGTTATTGCATCTCCATACCATTAAGGGAGTGCCGGTACCCTTTTCCTCTATCTTCGTGATCACTGCTGCATGGTCGGTTTATGATCTCAGACAAAATGGGGAGGAAGATACTCGCTGAAGTAATCATTTATCAACCACATATGTAAAGTCTGCAATATGAGAAATGACGTTGAGAAAGAAGGAATTCTTTGTCATGTATACCTCTCCAGGTGTCGTAGACATCTTCATTGTGGAATACGGATTGTAGGCTAGGTATTTTGTTTTTGAGAGATGACATGTCCACTTTTGGGTCGACTGTAAGATTGAAGTCTCCAAAGCAGAAGGTTTCCATATTTGTCATTGGCGAGTTTCTTAAATGTTTTCGCAGTTGATTAGTATTGGGGGCATAGATGGGAGGCTAACGTATATGGTTTAGCGTTCAAGTCACATCTTGGTATGATGTATCGGCCCTCCGGGGGGCGATGAGACATTAGTGAAGTGTAAAAGTCTGTGTTCTTATTCGCCAGGAGCACTCCTCTTCCTTATCTCTTTTTTTTTTTTTGGTAACGAACGTAGATAGGAATGTATGAGTATATTCTCTATGGTGATATCTCGAGACGGCCTTTGTTGAAAGTGTGTTTTCTGGACCGCTAGGATATCGGCTTGGAGACGTTTCGCCTCTTTCCATAAGGAGAAACGTTTAGCCAGGGGGTTAAGACCCTGGGCATTAATAGACAATTGTGGTTGGGTTAGGCGATGGATCACATGGGGTGAAGGGTGGGTCTTAAAACTTGCAGGTACAGTAGGGGGAGGACCCATGCAAGGTTTTTTAATGATGTGATCTTGATGATATTGAGGCTAGTTATTAAACAATAGATTTTTAAACAAGTAGGCATACACTGTGAATCACAATATAAAAATGTTAGAGTGAACTGGGAGCAGATTAACTATGTATTAGGGGTAAGAACTGAGGTAGTCTGAAATGGTTCTTGTAGCCGGGGAACATGTGTTGAGGTAAAGTGTGAGAGCATGTTATTAGGACCTGACACTTCCAGATGTGTTGCTTTTATGCGGGCGTCTGTGGGAGACAACTTGCCATTCTTGGTGGTATGGGATTTGGATCTGGAATAATATCCCATGATCGTAGAAGACTGATGCCTACATCTAGTGTTGCCCTTGCAAGTTACGAGATGTTTGTCTGAGTATTTCCATTAGTAAGCAATTGAGTGATTTGAGGGCTTTGGTGAGTGTCCATATTTTTCCTTTGGTGTAGAGTGTGTGCGCAGCAAGGTCTGGAAGCACCTGGATGCTGGCTGCCTCTTCCGGGAGATGGTCCTTCCTGCAAAATTCTTGCTTTTTTTTTTTTTTTTTGGCTTGAAAAAAGTAAATTCGCAGGACGACATCTCGTGGAACATGTGTAGGCAAAAAGGAGTGTTTGGGGGACTCTGTGTACCCTGTCAATTAGGTCTGCAGAAGTAAGTGTTGGAGCAAATGTTTGGAAGAGATTTTTGACATAGTGTGGCAGTTGTGAGGATGTTATTGATTCTGGGATGCCCCTTATTTTATGATTATGTCGAGACCCATCTTCCAGGTCATCTAGCTTGTTTTTAATCCAAATAATGTCGTTTTTGTGCTTCATGCGTGTCAGTGTTGAAGTAGGTAACCCATTTGCCCATTTTGTGTTCTACGTGACCTATTCTGTCACTCAGCAGTTGGACATCTGTGTTTACTTGTATACAGAACAGTAGATCTGTTTGCAGAGCAGCCTTTAGTGAAATCAGCATGTCCTTCAACGTTGTATCAGAGACAGGCTTGCCTGTGGTGGGGTAGGTCGTGATGGGGTCTTCTGCAGGGGGCTCGTGTTTGTGTATTTTGGAAGCTTACCTCCACATGAGGCTTCTCACGTCCCTCCTGCTCATTTTCTTTGGGGTCTTGATTTGGCTGGGCTCCATGAGGAGGGGGTGGATCTTCCAGACCCTCCATTGCTGCCTCCTTTTGAGCAGGGCAGATTTTGCACTGGCAGCTGCAGCTTGTGTGTCACCCTCTGGAGGCCTCGTCTCGGGCCACGAGGAGGGTCCTCCGGCGACCATTTTGGTGTAGCCTGCGGTCCACCACGGGATAGAAGCCCAATAGTTTGGTGGGTTGCTGGTTTCTCCCTGCGGCGTCTCGGCATGCCTGGATGTGCGAGCAGGTGTTATACAGCGGCTGGTGCTCCAGAAAGTTATGTAGCGGTGTTGCTCCGCAGATTTTCCCTGGCTACTTTGGGGAGCTAGAAGATCATGTGGCCATTCAGTGCAGCGCCACATCCAAAATTAAAAAATTTAAAGATTGTGCTCTTACATGGGATGCACTACCTCAGTATGGAGGTATTCAGTTTATTAAATATGGTTTGTAACCCCTTGGGGCAGGTTTACAACGGAACCTGTGCAAACCTATTCACGTTCCCGTGCAGTGGTATTTTTGCAGCCTATTTGCACCAAACTGAATAAAAAGTAGTGCATGCACTACTATTAAAGATGCCATGCTAAATCACGCGGTACTGTGATGCCACATAATTTGGTGTCCACAAATGCAGTGAGTTTGCGATATGCATTTAGGGTGTTAAGAACATGTTGGCACTTGCAGCAAATTGCAAATGCAGTGTGTTGAGCATGATTTGGAAAATGCACACAGAACGCAGTTTTCCCACACAATGTTCTGGTGTGAAGTGGCCCTCAAACCGTTATTACACTGGTTCTAATGATTGAGATTACGTGCACGTTATGTTACAATCAAATCAGCGGTTGTAGTAGTTGTGAGGAAATGGATATTTAAAACTATAGAAGTGTGGCTTTTTTTTCTTTTTCCTTCTTACCATACTAAAGGGGAAAAGGCTTTAAAAAAAACCCCCAAAAACCTTTTATCTTTTTCCCTTTCTAACTTGTCTTATTTTAGAAGCAGTCACTGGTGGTGTTTTTTTTTTTTTTTTTTTTTTGTTTTTTTCTTGGAATTTGCTTGCACTTGGATTTATTGCCAAACAAGCAAGTTAATGATGGATTAATGGGATGCACACCTTACATTCACTTTATCGCTATTTTTTTTCAAAAATTACACCCCTCCGCCGCCTTTCTGGCTCGCCGGTGCGATCAGTGAGCCGGAGAAGGAATTGGCCACCGGCGGAAGTGTCACCATAGAGACTGTGAGGCCCAGATTGTCCCTGGCAGTCCCTGACTCTGAGGCCCAGGCATGACGTCACATGCCTGGCAGTTTTCAATACTGCACCGATCTTTTTTTATTTCAGGCTTTCTAGCCTGTAGGGGAGATCGGAGGTCCAGATCTCCCTATAAAGTGGACCTGTCATTCACTATTCCCATTACAAGGGATGTTTACATTCCTTGTAATAGAAATTAAAGGATTAAAAAAAAAAAAATATTTAAGGGGAAAGTGTGAAAATAAAAAAAAAACAATAAAAAAAAATTCAAAAGTGCCCCCGTCCCCACGTGCTTGCACGGGGAAGCGAACACTTGCGTTCGTCGCAGCCATATATGTAAATGGCGTTCAATCCTACATGTGAGGTATCGTCGTGAACGTTAGCGCAAGTGCAACATTTCTAGCCCAAGACCTCCACTGTAACCCTAAACTGGTAACCTGTAAAAATGTTTTAAAGCGTCTCCTCTAGAGATTTTTAAGTACCTGGTTTGGCATCATTCCACGAGTGTGCGCAATTTTAAAGCGTGACACGTTTGGTATCTATCTTTCACATTATACAAAAAAATTGGGAATAACTTTTTTTTTTTAAATTTATAAAAGTCCCCCCCCCCCCCCCCCCCCAAAAAAAACGTGTTTGAAAAATTTCTGCGCAAATACCATGTGACACAAGTTGCAATGACTGCCATTTTATTCCCTAGGGTCGCTGTTAAAAAAAAAAAAAAAAATGTGTGTGTGTGTGTGTATGTATATATATATATATGTATATGTGTATATGTATGTATGTATATATATATATATATATATATATATATATATATATATATATATATAGGGTTCCGAGTAATTTCCTTGCAACAAAATGATGATTTTTACATTGTAGGAGCGGAGTGCCAGAAATTGCGCGGTATGGAAGTGGTTAAACGTACCTGTCCTCTACCTGGCAAGATATTGCCTGTGAAGCCATATGTGGTACTGCACACACGCATGTAATTCTGAGCAGAGTTTGTACTCTGTGCTTTAGCATCTCGTTGGCTTCCTGAGCTGTGTTACACTGGATGTGGGGAAGAGTCCGTAAGTGGTAGGTACATTAAGGCTTAGCAAAACAGTCTCTTGGCTCATGGAAAAAAAAAACAACAAAAAAAAAAAACGTAATTCCGTTTTGATATTGTGATTGTTTAGGCTAAAAAAATGAATTGCTATCTGGATGTGTGGCTGTTCCTGCTCGACAGAAGTCAATCTGATTCACTCCTGTCGGACTGGCTTTTTGGAAATGTTTTCTCGATCAGCAGCTGTAGTCGCTGTTCAGTGTCCGAATGCAATGCCCCAGCGGGGCAAACTTCTTTATCCACCTAGGTTGGATGGAGGAATCGTTTTTTTTTTTTTTTTTTTTTTTTTTTTTTTTTTCATAGCCTAACAATCTGAGAACACTCAGGAGATGCTAACTAAAACACCTTGAATGGTGGTTAAACATGCAAATGTGTATGATGGACAGTTTGAATCAAGAAGTCAAATGTTGCTAGCCACTTGACTGTCCTGTAACGTCCTTAGGATAACATGCTGGGGAGTTTACTGGCTGCAGAAAAAAGTCATAAGCCAAAAACAGCAGCTGTGTAAACATCCAATGTGCATGAGGCCTAAGTAACACAAACTTTTGAAGATGGAGGCATGATGGCCATGCAAGTAGTATTTCAAGAAAGGGGTCAACAGTGGTAGCCTCCATGTTTGACCATGCTCTGACAAGTTTTCTTTAAATACTGAGAGAACTTGACACTTTGGGCTAAAAACCGCACTGGCCTTAACCCCTGAAATGTCAGTTGTCGATGTTTTTATCTGGACCTAGAAGTTTTGTGGGCTGGCAGCTGGGTCTGAGTTTGAGAGTGTGGTGTGTGTATAACTGCCTCCAGCTGACTTCCCCCCCCCCCCCCCCCCAAACACACCACCTCCGGCCCGAGCCACCCAGATTACCTAAAACATTATGGGGAAGCAAAGGAAGGGAGAAGGCGAACGGCATCCTCATGGGAGACTGTCTCCCTCTTCCCTCTTATTGGCAAGACATCCACACCATCCGTCCGGTCTGGGTGTGCTTAGAAAGCATATTAACCAAATTCCGACAGTATAACAACATCAAAAAGAGAAGAATAGCAAACGAATAAAGGTAAAGGGATTAGTAAGAAAGAGAAGAAGTTCAGGATCATACTTTGTTTCTCTCGAATGATGTTTTCATCCACGCCAGGCAGCCATCATCTAGTATAAAGTTTCGTCCTTTGTGGGTTGAGTGTTTGACCTTCCTCCCATCTGTCAAGAAAAGCCTCTTTGCCTCTGGGACCGCGTAGGCTGCCGAAGGGACGGCCCTGCCAGTTCCAGCAGTGCCCGATCCAAGCTAGGTGATATTTGATCTAAGTCCCCAATGTAGTTCAGCCATGGTAACCAGGCACTGTCAAAACCATCCCGGATGCCCCTACAAGTTGCAATCCAGTTTTCAGCCTCCCTAATCTTTCACTGCGGGGTGCTTCGTTCTAAGGTATAATAAGTATTTCATAATGAGCTAGTAAGCGATGCATACTAGCTCATTATGCCTTTGTCTTACAGGTTTTTATTTTTTATTTTTTTTTAGTTTGCAACCTCCTTTAAGCTGAATCACCTTAGAGTTTCTAAATGTATTTTATAAAGGATCCCACACACTATCTTCCTAGAATTCTTTGACAAACATTCACTATGTCCTGTGAGGAGGCGCTCCTGCCACAGAATTTAAAGCCTGCTTTCTAAACCGAGTAGCTGAGAAGAGTTTGAGGAGGCAGTCAGTAAAGGAAACACTGATTGCAGGCAGCAAGGATAAACCCTTTTTTGATAGGTTCTTTTAAATCATAATTTCTCTTACGTCGTCCAACAGTCGCCGCCCCTCATATAGTCTTCACCAATGGGTATTGACTTCCGCTCTGCAGGAGTAGCTAGGCATAAGACTTGTTAAAAACAAAAGCATTTAACATAGACACACCCATGGGGGCTGTCCCACTGGTCAATACCCCCCTGCAGTAAGCAATCCCAACTCAGTTTGTCTCTGCCTAGCATTAGGAGTACATGGGTTTCCCTGTGCTGGGGCTACAGTCTCAGGCTTCTAATCTAATCTTTTCTTATGATTTTTAGAAAAGCCTCGTCTGGTAAGATTTATTACCGTACCTGAAAAGCTTATTTTGCCTGGTGTGAGTCCAGGGGGTTTTCTCCTCGCTCATACTCAGTGACGAGAGTGTTGGCTTTCCTCCAGTCTGGTGTGGACTGGCGCTGGCCACGATAAAGGGCCACGTATCTGCACTGGCTGTTCTTTTTCAACGCCCTGTGGCGTCTCATTGCTTAATTCGCACCTTCATTCAAGGTGTGCGACATTTGGACTCTCCCCGGAGGGAGCCTTTACCTCCATGGGACTTGAATTTTGTTCTGTCCGCGTTACAGCGTTGCCTCTGCTGTCTAAGACGGTTGCCTTTCTAGTGGCGATCACTTCGGATTGCAGGGTGTCGGAGTTGGCAGCGTTGTCTTGCCCCTCTCCTTACCTGGTGGTTCATAAAGATAAGGTGGTCTTGCGACCTAAGTCGTCATTTCTCCCTAAGGTGGTGTCTGACTTTCACCTTAATGAGGACATTGTTTTGCCTTCGCTCTGTGCGAAGCCTAAGCATCCTAAGGAGGTTGCGTTGCATTCCTTGGATGTTGTCAGGGCGATCAGGGTTTACCTTTTTCGTCCACTGAATCCTTTCGGAAATCAGATTCCCTCTTTGTCCTTCCTGAGGGACCTCGGAAGGGCATGGCTGCGTCTGCTGCGACCATTGCCAAATGGATCAGACAGACGATTGTCCAGGCCTATGCTTTGAAGGAACGGGTTCCACCCTTCCCTGTTGAGGCGCACTCTACCAGATCGATGAGTACGTCCTGGGCCTACCGGCATCAGGCCTCTGTGACCCAGGTGTGCAAGGCTGCGACTTGGTCGTCGGTGCACACCTTTTCCAAATTCTATAAGGTTGATGTTCTGGCATCAGCTGATGCCTCCTTTGGCCGCAAAGTTCTCAGCGCGGCAGTGCCATAGGGGAACCTTGTTTTTTTGTGGGTCCCTGGCTGTTGGGGTGTTTATCCCCTGGGTTATTTGTTTTCTTGGGTTGTTGCTCCTGTTGAGCCTTTTTTCTATTGCCCAGAAGGTTCTCTTACTGTGCGTGTAAGGGTTCTTTCTCTGATGTGGGTACTGCGTTGCCTTTTCTATGGTTGCGTCTCCCACCCCTCATGTCTACACTGCTTTGGGACATCCTATTGGTGAAGACTATATGAGGGGCGGCGACTGTCGGAGGACGTAAGAGAGAACTTAATTTTTTAAAATCTTACCGTAAAATTCCTTTCTCTGAGTCCTCCGACAGTTGGGATGGCTTACTGCAGGGGGGTATTGACCAGTGGGATAGCCCCCATGGGTGTGTCTATGTTAAATGCTTTTGTTTTTAACAAGTCGTATGCCTAGCTACTGCTGCGGAGCGAAAGTCAATACCCATTGGTGAAGACTATGAGGGGCGGCGACTGTCTGATGGCTCGGAGAAATGAATTTTACGGTAAGATTTTACAAAAATTCAGTTTTTTATGAAATACAGTAATTTGGTTTATATTGTGTATAATAGGTTGTGACAAGTGTGTGTGTGTTTGTTTTTTTTTTTTTCTCAGTGGTATGCTGTGGAAGGATATATTCTATAGTTAATAGATAACTCTTTTTGCTTCTTTAGCCGGAGATGCTGATGACCCACCAAGAATCACTCCTAATCCAGTAATAAATGGAAATGTTGCTATGACAGATGGCCACAATAATACAGAAGAAGATATGGAAGATGGTAAGTTTTGGAAAAGGTGTGCAATAATCGCACCTTACATGTAAGCATTATTTAGGTATTGGTGAATGGCTTTTTATTATTGCTTGTGTCTGTTTCTCTAACCTCTCCACAGATTGCATTTATAAAATGCTCTGCAAAGGCCAGCTCCTGAATTCTTTATTTTAAAGTGCAAGTAAACGCAGAAGTAATTTCTGTACAGGAAACATCCAGAAATGTTTTTTTTTTCTTTGGTACTTTAAATAATGTTTTGGGCTTTTTGCCAGTTGGTGGAGATGTAAGTGGCCAAGATCACAATCTCGAGCTCTGCTAATTAAAGTAAGCTGTGTTTTTCATTGCTAAAAACACAAGGTGTCTCCTAAATGAGATGTAGTACAGGCAGCTTTTTCTATCCAGTCGAAGAGGGGAAATCTTTGGTATTGCTGCTTGAACGCAGTGCTTGTTAACCCTTAGGCCCCTTTAACACATGCGGGTCCGATCAGTTCAGTCCCATCAAAATGTATCAGTTTTTCCAATCCGTTTTTTTTTTTTCCAGTCCGTTTTTTTTTTTTTTTTTTTTTATTGGACGGATAAAAAATAGGGTATTCATCCGTTCCAAAAAACGGACATTGACGGAAGCGGATGAAAACTCATGTTTAACGGTTGATCATCCGTTTTTACATAGAGATGCATTGATGTCCGTTTTTTCATCCGTCAACGGATGGATGAAAAACGGACAAACGGGGACTGTATGTGTGAAAGGGGCCTTACATGTTCCCAGTGAACTGATTGGCCTCAGGTGATACACAGATGACACCAATCCTCCTACATAAGTTGTACCTGTGTATCTGTAGTCTTCTTTTCTCTACATCTGTTCAAAGTGCTGACTTTATATGCTTGTTGTCTGAGAGTTTAAAAAAGAGCAGAGCGCTGTAGTCACACACTGCAGAGCTCAGTGAGAAAAGTTCTGAGATGTGATTGAAAGGATACACGCCTCCTTCCATACATATCATATAAACAATGCTGAAGGTCCCTCCCCTTTCACTTTTTTTTTTTCCTCCTGGTGTCAGGAAAACTTGTCAGAAGTGACTCATGCTGATAGCAGAAGAATGAGGCAGCAGACACGTGACACTTGGTGCTCTTAATTGAGACAAGTACACACTATAGAGGGGTATACTTTGTTCATATTTCCTGCCTGAGGTTTACAACCACTTGAAGTACCTACCTAGCACAAGCTACTACAATAAGTGTAGCCTAAGCAGTGGCCAATCTGTTTTGGCATGCAAATTTTGTTTTGGTCCAGCTGGCCCAAGTTAACCTGTGATTCTTATAGCTGTGCTTAAGCAGTGCCATAAAATCTGCTAAAAAAATTAATAGTGCACTTCATGGTATGTGAGTATGCCTTCTGCTTCAAACTCTATCTGCAGTGATAGATGCTGTACTGCTTGTGATTGCTAGTCACAAGTTTTGGAGTAAGAATTTGATGTCACTACTATGCTGCTCACTTCTCTTTGCTAGAGAAAATTCTCTCCTTGTGTTTGGATCTGTACTTTCTCCACCTTCTGCTTTCTAAATATTCCCCCACTAGTAAATGGACCCCATGTAATTAGACCACTAGTCATTAGGGTGGTAGCTGTGACATGCGGAAGCTTAGCCCATTTCCTCAGCCAAGATGGCCACCTCCACGCAGAGATAAAGTGCAGAACAAGAGTTGGTAACTAACAGATCAGCCAATGGAAGACCACGCAATGCTAGTAATAAGCCCTTTTCCCTTTCTTTTTTGGCACAGCCTCCATAGATCTGTTGCTCTTTAACTGGAGAAATTGGGGGTTGGTCTCTGACTCTGTATGCTTTAATTTGTGACTGGTCATGGTCACAGCTTAATACATTTTTCTCTTTCGTTCATCGATGGACACGGCGCTCCATAAATCATAACTACTGGGTTATATTGCCTTCTCCAGGAGTAGAACTAGGCAGAACAAAAAAACACTTGGATACGCCTATGAGCTGTCCTCGGCTAGTATATAAACCCCCCTTTTCTGCTATAGGTACTCAGGAGTAAGGATCTAGGCTCTTTTTTTATTTTTTTCTCCTCCTTCCTTGCTTGTTTTCTTGGGAGATCTACAATCAACTGCCTGGCTGTGCGATGGACTGGATAATCTAGATCCAATGGTCCCCCCAGCCAGCAAACGTGTGCAAACCGCAAGTGATGCGCAAGGTCGGCCGTGACACGATGCTGGCCAGGGAGTTAAACGTTTCGAAGGGTCGCATAAAACTGGGCGCTGGTCCAAAACGCAGCGCCTCCTTGGCCGACCGCTCCCCTACTTTGGCGAGGAATTCTGTCTGGAGTATCACCTACACATCAAGGAAGAGCAAGTACAGTCCCTCCCCCTCCCCAGGCAGTTTGGGGTGGACGCAGGTAGCCTCCTGGGATGGTCGGGCCTCCCTGCAGGTTCCCTCCCACCCTAAAACCCCTCAGTAAGCTGGGCTCCCCCCACCCAGTTTCTATCATTCATGGACGGACACAGCTCTCAATTATTCAGAACCACTGAGTTATATTGTCTCCTACAGTAGTAGGACACTAGGCAGAAAAAAGACTTAGCTACTCCTATGAGCTGTCCAAGGTGGTATACTCCTCTCTGCTATAGGCCTTCAAATTTTTTTTTTCTTTCTGCCTAGTCAGGAGTTAGGACCTAGTTCCCTGTCGGGATCTCTGGTCCTGGCAATTTTATTTTTAAATGGCTTTTTTTCTCTTTTTTTTTTTCCCCTGCTAGATCGACAATTTACTGCCAGATTGGGCGAAAGACTAGATAATCTAGATCCAGTGGTCACCCCAGTCTGGCCAATGAGTGCCCACAGCCCTGTGCTTGGTTTGCCCCAACATAGCCCCACTGGATAGGGGCTGGCCTGAGAGTTAAATGCCTCCACGAGGTCGCATACGGCCGGATCTCGTCGCATCGTTCCCCCTGGCCGACAGCCCCCTCCTTTCGATAGCTTGGTTCTATCTGGAGCGGTACCTGCCTCGTTCCTGGTATGGTGAGCAGCTAGCCCCCCCCCCATTGGAGGAGGGTTTTGGGGTGGATGTGGGCCCCTCCCTGAGACAGACCCTCAAACCTCACCCTCTCGATTGTTGGTGGTTCCTGTGGTCATCTAGTAACCACCCAGACCCCCCCACTGCATTTTGTCGTGGCCATTTTTCGTTTGTCGGGCACGCTAATAGAGCGGCGGCCGTGACAAAGGTGCCTCTGGGTGGTTATTTTGGGTGTGGGAGCTCCACCTTTTCCCCTGGTGTTGACTGCTGGGTTTTTCTTTCCCTTTTGAATGCCGCACGTGGAGCAGTGCTATCCTGGTGCAGAACGGTGCTATGGTGGGGTGGTGAGTCTGGTGGTGTCCCTCCCTCTCTGCTGCAGGTTGTGGGGTGCTTTCTGGTGACCTGGTGTTGCTACTGGCGCGGTGGGGATGTCCCTTAGCTGTGCCTGAATCTTTTTGTGGGCATCCTCCTCTTTATTGATGGAGTCTCGGGAGCATGTTTCCCCACCTAACCCCCTCAGAGGCTGCCTGTCCCGCAGTGTCCAAGCCCTCTATTGATGCATTGACGGCGGTCCTGAAGTCCTTTGTTTCCCCAGGTGGAGGTGGCCTTGGGGCAGCCTGCTAGCAAAAAGCGAATGATGTGACCAGTAGCTGGTCCAGGGGCTTTCATTTGTCTGCGATGCCTTCTTGGCCACGTTTTCTCTGATCTTTCTAGGCTGTTTGTGTTGGCAGTGGTGCTTAGGCGTGTATTGTGGCTTCAGTGTTGGTCTGCGGACCAGACTTCTTAAAACAAAAAAAAAAAAACAAAACAAAAAAAAAAATACTTTTTTCACAGTCTGGAAAGGGAATAGAACCTCGTTGCAGATATGCCCTGTCTTGGCTCAAAATGTTTTATTTTATTTTTTTTTTTGTCCCTTGGGTACACGGACAAGGGTTCAAAACCTTTCAAGCCCTCGAGAGGGTCCAAGAGGCCCTAATCTGGTAAGCCGGCAGTGGGATTCTCTAGACCCATGGACCAGGCTCCTTCAGCTGAAGGTGTGCTCTCACCCATGACTAGGTTGGGGGGACGTCTTCGCTGGTTTCCGGGCCCACGTGTGGGTCCACTAAGCTACTGTCCGGTTACAAGAAAGATTCATTCTTGCCCTCCGGAAAGGTTCTTTCCTTATGATGTGCGTCTGTCTCTGGACTGATAGCAAGCTCTCTTTGGGGCCTGTTTCAGGGTGTGATTGTCCTGGTTCCGTTATCGGAACGGTTTTAGGGTTTTTATTCAAACCTGTTCAGTCCCAAAGGAGGAGGGCAAGGTACGACCGATTCTGGACCTCAAGGCCCTGAACTGCATTGTGCGGGTACAGACGTTCAGAATGGAGTTCATTCGCACGATGGGGACATACCTTCATCAGGGTGGCTTTCTTGTATCTATCGACATCAAGGATGCTTACTTGCACATTCCAGAATGTGCCCGACACCAGCCCTTCCTGTTTTCTGTGGGAGAAGAGCATTATCAGTTCGTGGTGTTACCCTTTGGCCGGCCTCTCCTAGGGTCTTCACAAAAGTGTTGTCCCCGTTTGTGGTGTTGCTATGTCGGCGGGGGATTGTGGTACAGGTCTTCCTGGACGACCTCTTGCAAGCTGAGTCCTGGAGATCATGATGCAGTCCCTGAATGAGTTGGATTCTATACTACCAGAAGTCTGCGCTGATTCCATCCAGAAAATTGGAAAGTCTGGTGTCTGACTTTTGATCTCTACCCAGAGTATTCCTTCTTCTGGACAAGCTTCAGAAAATGCATGCTGCAATTCACCTACTGCTGTCAAACAGGCGGTCCTCCCTTCGGACTTGCATGTGGGTGATGGGCCTGGTAGTATCTACCATTTTGAGGCGGTTCTGTTTGCACAGTTCTATACGACGTCCCTTCAAAGGGATATCCTGGTAAAATGGGACAAGTGTCTGAGGTCTCTGGACAATACGATTTGGCTGAGCTGGGAAACCAGGGTGTCTATGTTCTGGTGGCTTCACTCCAGCCTTTTTCGGCAGGGCAAGTAATTTCCCCCCTTGTGTTGCAAAGTGGTCACCACAGATGCCAGTCTGTCTTGGTGGAGAGGTGTCCTGGGACTGAGCTCTGCTCAGGGTTGGATGCTGGAGACTACCAGATTCCAGACTACCGATGCCTGGGTCACTGGACAGATTGACCCTGGGGGGCTTCTGTTGTGGATAGACAATGCCACAGCGGTGGCTTATGTCAATCACCAGGGCAGAACAAAGTGTGTCGGCAACCCTGGAAGTTGCTGGGGTTCTCTGGTGGGCAGAACACTTTGTTCCTCCCCTCTCCGCTGTACACATTCCAGGAGTGGAAAACTGGCAGGCGGACTATCTCAGGCGGCAGGCTTTGGACCAAGGAGAGTGGTACCTTCATCCAGATGTTTCACTCCCTTGTTGGATCTGTTGGGGTTCTGACTCAACAGAAAGGTACTGAGGTTTTTGGCAAGGTCACAGGATCCTCCTGGCGGACACCAGACGCTCTGCTGGCCCCATGGGGCCAGTATCGTCTGATTTAAGCCTTTTCTCAGGCTTCTACGGCTTTTGCGTGTTATCGAGCCCCTCCTCCCCCCCCCCCCCCTCCCCATGGGTTTCAAAATCTGACTCCTCTCTGAACTTTGTGCTCTCAGTTCTCCAGAAGCTTCCCTTTGAGAATATTCAAGAGATTCCCCTGCTTATGCTATCCCAGAAGGTGGCCTTTTTGGTGGCTATCCCTTTTGCTTGCAGTGTGTAGGAGTTGGCGGCGTTCTCTTGACTTACTCCTATATGATGGTCCACAAAGATAAGGTGGTTCTTCGCCCGTGTCTGTTGTTCCTTCCTAAGGTAGTCTGATTTCCTTTTGAATGAAGACCTTGTGTTGCCTTTCCTGTGTCCCAGGCCGGAACATCCTAAGGAATTTTTTTTGCATGCCTTATATGTGGTTCGGGCGATTTGGTTGTATTTTGGCAGCCACGGAGTCTTTTTGAAGGTCAGGCTCACAGTTTGGGATCACGGACTGGCCAAGATAAGGACTGTCCAGATGGTTCAGAAAGCCAGTGACTCAGGCCTATTCTATCTCTGGTCTGGTTCCTCCTTCCACTGTAACGGCGCGCTCTACTTGGACCTTCTGTTAGGTGTCAGTGCCGCATGTTTGCAAGGCGGTCACTTGGTTGTTGGTTCACACTTTCACTAAATTCTACAAAGTGGATTTGTTTGCATCTGCGGATGCAACCTTTTTTGGCTGCAGAGTTTTGCAGGCTGCAGTTTAGAGGGTCTGTTCCCTCTTTTGGGGTGTATTATTCAGGTTGGGCTCCAGTTTTTTTTTTATTTGTTGAGCTCCTGTTTACCTGGTTGGCTATTGTGTTTTTAGCTTTTGGGTTTTTTTGTTGTCCCAACCCTCATGTTTGGCACTGCTTGGGGACATCCCTGTGGTTTTGAACAATGGAGAGCTGTGTCCGTCAATGAACGAAAGCGAAAATGGGATTTCTCCTTTGTGAATTGACTAACCTCTCCTGTCATTCTTGACCATTGGGTTATGCTGCCCCACAGGAGGATGACACTAGGCAAAATAAAATTCTGGCTACACCCATGGACAGTCCCAGGGGGGCATACTCCCTCTGCTATAGCCACTCAGTTTTTTTTTTTTTTTTTCTTTTTCTGCCTAGTCAGGAGTAAGGACCTAGTTCCTTGGTGGGATGTTTGGTCCTGGCAAAAGTTTTTTAGATTTTTTTTTTTTTTTTTTCTTCTGGATTTTTTCCTGTGAGATGTACTATCACCTGCTGGACTGGGCGGCGGAGCTGGATAATCTAGATCCAGTGGTCAACCCAGTCTGGCCAGTGAGCACGCGCAGGCCTCTGCTGCTCTGTGCTAGGTCGGCTGCAACATAGCATCACTGGATGCGGGCTGGCCCTGCATGTTAAACTTCTCGCGAGGTCACATGCGACCTGGCCTTGGCCTGAGTCGCAGCATTCCTACTAGCAGACAAGCCTCCCATTTTGATAGAGGAGGAGCTGTCTGGAGCGGTGCCCACCTGGTTTCTGGTATGGTGAGAAGCTGCCCCCCCCCTCTACCCCTGGAGGGTTTTGGGGTGGACACCGGCCCCTCCTTGGGATGGTCGAACCCCCGGGTTCTTCTCCTTCCCGCAGGCACCCCTCTTGCCAGGTACCTACCTTCTTCCCGCAGGTCCCTCATCCTGCCCCCACCCTCCACATACGCTGGGGATGTTTTTTTTGGGTGGTCTGGCCACTGTCATGAGGTTAGGGTTGGGCGCTAACTGCGATGGGGCCCAGTGCAGCCTGCGATCGGATGATCTATTTTTTTTTGGGGGGGGGGGGTTACTTGGTGGTGGCTCCTGCCAGGACCCCCCATCCTGCCTGGAACTGTCCTGAGGCTTTGTCCCTGTATGCCTCGTGGTGCCGCCATTTTGTTGTAGTCTGTGTGTGTGTGTATAGTCCGGTGGCCATTTTTTCTGTTGTTTGCCATTGCAAATAGCGGCCGCCATGACAGCGGAGCCCTGTGGGCAGCGATTTTTTTGGTAAGAGGAGACCCCCCCCCCCCCCTTATCCCCTGGTGCTGACTCCTGGATTATTTCGCTTCCTTATCACCGCACATGTAGTGCAGGTTCTCCTGGTGGATCCAGGTGCCTGTGTTGGAGGGTGGCGAGTCTGGTGGGGTCCTCTCCTCCCTTTCTGCTGAGGATCACTCTGTGCCTTGAGCTTGGCGACCAGGTGGTGCTGTCAGCGCGGTGGGGGGATTTCCCTTAGCAGTGTTACTTTTTTTTTTTTGGGATCCCCCTCGTGATTGAGTCTTTGCCACACGTTTCCCCACCTGATCCCCCCCTCTAAGCCTGTGGGGCCTTCAGGGTCCCAACCATCTATCCATGCACCTGGAGTCCCTTTTGTCCCAGGTGGAGGTGGCTTGCGGGCGACGGGCTGGCAAAAAGTGCCTCATCAGATTCTGAATCTGATTTGGCCGCAGAAGACGTGGGTCACCCTTCTTGGTCTGCTGCGACCACGTGCCTAGAATCTGCTGATGGTGAGGATGATTACTCTACGTCTGCGACCGCACATAAAGGAGGCGCTGGTAGATGAACTGATTGGATCTGTGCTTAAGACCCTGAAGATGGAGGAGGCAGCTGAAGCTGCAACGAAGGCGCAGGTACCATTTGGCACTAACAAGCCATCCAGTGCAGCAAAGGTGTTCACTTCCCCTACCCGTTTTGACAGATGTCGCTAAAGAGTGGTGATGACCAAAGCATCCCCGTGGGGTTCCTAAGCGCTTTTCTAGGCATTACCCCTATGGAGGAGTCCCTCCTTTAGAAGTGGACTGTGCCACCAGTGGCAAAACCTCTAGTTTCCAGATTAAGCAAGGCAACCATGATTCTGGTGGAAGAGCCCCTGGGCTTTAGGATTCGGCTGACCAGGGGGCGGAGGCTTTGGCCCACATTATGTACACCTTAGCTGGTTCGGCGATGAGGCCGGTATTTACTATTGCCCTAGTCTCGCAAACTCTGAGTGGGCTAAGCTCCTACGCCGTGACCTGGAGGGAGAAATCCCTCCTGCCTTTGCTGGGCTGGCGGACTAGCTGATCCAGCGGCTGCAGTTTCTCTGATGCCTCTTTGGATGCTGCTCCCCTGATGGCTTGCGTCTGTTTTGGCGGCGGTCCTTCGTGTCTTTTGGCTCAAATGCTGGTCTGCGTACCAGACTTCTTAACCACTTAAGCCCCGGAAGATTTTACCCCCTTCCTGACCAGGGGGTATTTTGCGATTCGGCACTGCGTGACTTTAACGGACAATTGCGCGGTCGTGCGACGCTGTATCTAAACGAATTTGGCGTCCTTTTTTTCCCACAAACAGAACTTTCTTTTGGTGGTATTTGATCACCTGTGCGATTTTTTTTTTTTTTTTTTTTTTTTTTTTTTTTTTTTTTTTTTTTTTGATCACGCGCTATAAACAAAAAAGAGCGTAAATTTTGCAAAAATAGCAATATTTTTCACATTTTTTTAATATGAAAATTCCCCCCCCCCCCCCCCCCCAAAAAAAATGTAAAAATCAAAATGTTTTAACATTTTCGGCCAATTTGTTTTATGCTACCTATGTTTGGTAAAAAAAATCGCAAAAAGCGTATTTTGATTGGTTTGCGCAAAAGTTATCGCGTTTACTAACAAAGGGAAAGATTTTTGTTATTTTTTTTAACGCGTAATGGCGGCGATCTGCGTTTTTTTTTTTTTTTTTTTTGCGGTACTGCGACATTGCGGCGGACAGATCGGACCCTTGACTGACATTTTTGACACTTCTAGGGTTACCAGTGACATTTCTACAGTAATCAGTGCTATACATATGCACTGTTACTGTAAAAATACACTGGCAGTGAAGGGGTTAACTTTTTTTTTTTTTTTTTAAAGGGAGGGGCTATGTGTGTCCCTAGGGGCGTGCTTTCTACTGTGATTGGCTGTGGCTTCAGATGTATGAACAGTGATCAACGGTTCTACATAGTAGAACCGTATGATCAGAACCGTATGATCATCCTTCATACACAGGGGAGAATGACAGGCAGCTTGTTTACACAAGCCGCCTGACTTTCTCCCTCTCCCCCGACGATGTCCACCGGTCACATGCGCGGGGGGGTCCGTGACCACGCGGGAGCGCGCCTCCGGCGGCGCGCTCGCTCGCTCCCTAGACCCTCACAGGCTAGCGACGTAGACCTACGTCGCTTTGCCTGTGAGGGGCTGACCGCCGACGTAGATAGTCGTGCGGCGGTCGGCAAGTGGTTAAAAAAAAAGGCCTTGACTGATCTTTCCTTTCAAGAAGATCTGTTTGGAGCTACCCTGGATGACCTCATTAAAGGTTTTACAGGGGGGAGGGGGGGGAAGAGTACCTTTCTTCCACAGGCTACTAAGGGCAAGGAACTTAGTCATAGACTTGGACCTTCCTTCTCGGCTCAGAAGTTTTTTTTTTTTTTTTTTCGTCCCTCAGGGTCGACGGGCAAGGGCTCGAAACCTCTCAGTGCCTCTCTTGGCAGATCTAAACAAACTTCATCTGGCAAGCGGAGAGCAGGCTTCTCCAGACCCAAGGACAAGGCTCCTTCTGCATGAAGGTGCACCCTCACCCGTATCGGGGGTGGGGGGATGTCTTTGCTGGTTTCCGGACCTGTGGACTTCCCTGGTGTAAACCAAGTGGGTCCACAAAGTCATTCAGTCCGGCTACAAGATAGTTTCGCTCTTGTCCCCCAGCAAGGTTTTTCCTTCCAACCTGCGCCTGTCCACAGACCGGTTACAGGGTCTGTTTGGGGCCGTACAAGGTCTGTTCCATCAAGGGGTGATTGTCCCGGTTCCGACTTTGCCTTCCTTCCTGGAGAGTGAACGGGTTTAAATAAAAACCCTGAAAACTTTCCAAAGTGTGTCCAATCCTGGACCTCAAGACGGTAAACTGCTTTGTGCGGGTATAGAAGTTCAGAATGTAGTCCATTCGAATGGTGGTGGCAATCCTACGTCAGGGGGATTTCCTCGCCTCTATAGATATGAAGGATGCCTATCTTCACACTCCAATATGTGCCAGTCACCAGTGTTTTCTCTGCTTTGCTGTGGGAGAGGAGCAATATCAGTTTGTGGCCGCTCCTTGGGTCTTCACAAAAGTGTTTGGTCCGGTGCAAGCTTTGCTACGCCAGAGGGATCACGGTACCGGGCTACTTGGACGATCTCCTGCTAGCAGAGTCTCCCTCTGCTCTGGTGGAGAACCTGGAGATCACAATACAAACTCTGCAGGAGTTCGGCTGGATTCTGAATTTTCAGAAGTCTGCCCTGGTTCTGTCCACTAAGCTTGACTATTTAGGCCTTACTCTGGACTCTGCTGTAGCCAGAGTGCTCCTTCTTCTGGACAAACTCCAGAAATTGCAGACTGCTATTTGCCTCCTGCGGTCCAACAAATGATCATCTTTCCGGACTTGCATGCGGGTGCTGGGCCTGATGATGTTATCTACCTTCGAGGTGGTTCTGTTTGCACAGTTCCATACGAGGTCCCGGAGTCGGAACAAAGGAGTCCCTGATATGGTGGCTTTGTTCTCCGGCGCTTTGGCTGGGAAAATCCTTCCTTCCCCTTGTATTGGACACCACGGATGCCAGCCTGTCCGGCTGGGGAGGCGTCCTCGGCAAGCATTCTGCTCAGGGGATCTGGACGCTGAAATAGTCCAGACTACCGATCAATGTCCTGGAACTCCGAGCAATCAGATGGTCTGGATCATTGGACGGATCGTCTTCAGGGATGCCCAGTGCGCATTCAATTGGAAAATGCCACAGCAGTGGCTTATGTCAATCGCCCAGTGGGGACAATAAGTGCCCTGGCGGCTCGGGAGGTATTTGGCATTCTTCTTAGTTGGGCAGAATGGTTCGTTCCAGCCTCTCCGCAGTACACATTCCCGGGAGCTGTGTCTTCATGTGGCACTCCGAAGGTGGATCTTTTGGCGCCTCGGCACAACAAAGGTGCAGAGCTTTGTGGCTCGGTCAAGGGACCCTCTGTCAGAGACGCCGTAGACGCACTGGTGGCCCTGTGGGGTCAATATCGTCTGATCTACGCCTTCCCTCATCTCAAGCTTCTGGTCATCTTAGTGGCTTGGGACTGGCCTCACTGGGCCTTGTACGCCGATCTAGTGCAGATAGCTTCCAAGGAACGTTGGGAACTTTCCTCTCGGATCTGCTGTCCCAAGGACCGATCTTCCATCCTGCTTTAGTAGCTGGCTTTGACGGCTTGGCTGTTGACCGCCAGGTGCTAAAGCATAGAGGTTTGTCTGAGTCTGCTAAAAACAGACGGCTGAGGATCAGTTCCCCGTCCATTTGGTGGGTCGGATGGAAACAGGCAGTAGTTTCCATCCAAATATGCCATAGAGAAGACCTGGTTATGTCCCGTGTCCACTCTGCATAGCGGAGTTCTCCCGATCTGCAAGGCGCCTTATGTATTTTTCTAAAATCTTCTAGTGCTTTGTTACACTGTAAGCAATCTGTGCTTACCTCCCACAGTGGACCTCTTTTAAGCATGCGTTTGACCTTGATGGAAATGAAGACCACCAGAGAACCTTTACCACACTGTCTTATCGTCCTCTTATCACAATCTCTCGCTAACCATGCAAAAAAATACACATCTTGTGCTTTCTCATGATGGGTAACCAAATATAATGAACTCATCTTATACTTGCGTTGGAGAATGGGAGACCGTAATAAGAGAACGAGAAGACAGAGTGTGGTGGAGGGTCTCTTGTGGTCTTATTTACACATGCGTTTATGACCTTGGTGGAAATTGAGGCCCTAACCTAGATTTTAGGGTAACAAAGCACTAAAAGATTTTAGCATAAAATGTCAACCTTGTTTTTTTTTTTTTTTTTTTGGGGTCCACTTAAGGTAGGTGAGCAGCTAGGACACCCTGTAGCAGTATATTGATAAGAGCTCTGTTTTAGGCTGCTTATGTAGAATATTATAATGCAAGTTAAATTATTTTGGCTGGTTATCTCCCTATGTACAGGGAGCACTAGATATGTTTATTTTGCATGTACCCACTTTGGAGAGAGAGAGCCTGGTCTTATTTACACATGCGTTTAGGACTTCGATGGAAATCTAGGTCCACCTGAGGGAGGTGAGCACATGGATTGCTTACAGTGTAAGATAGTACTGGAAAATTCTAGCAGAATATACTAATTTTGATAATGGTGAACTGTAATACATGGTCTTTTTTTGGACTACTTTTATTTTGATTTGTGTGCTACTTTGACCTTTTTAGAAATCATAAGTACTATAATTTGTGAGCCATAAGAACATGTAGCAGGTGGTTTTAGAATTATATATTTACTTGCATGAAACAGGTCTGTTGCCCTTATAAGTAGTTGGCTTCCTACACTGGAAGTTTGTATTTTGATATCCTTTTTTTTTTTTTTTTTTTTTTTTTGCACATGGTTGCGGGTTGAGTTTATTTCTAGTACTTTTTACTGTTTTCAGATACCAGTTGGCGATCAGAAGCAACATTTCAATTCACCGTGGAACGTTTTAGTCGCCTTAGTGAATCTGTGCTGAGTCCACCTTGCTTTGTGCGAAATCTCCCATGGAAAATTATGGTGATGCCACGATTTTACCCCGACAGACCACATCAAAAAAGTGTGGGATTTTTTCTTCAGTGCAATGCAGAATCTGACTCAACGTATGTAAATTTTAATTGACCATTTTCACTTAATCCACTATTCCTGCTTGTGTTAACATTTAGGGCTTGTATTGTTGTATGGGGAGATAAAGGTTACTGTATTTTTATGGTATGCTGGAGAAAAGGAAATTTACTGCTTACTTTCTACCGTGTGCATATTTTATACTTTTTTGGATGTGTCAGTCTTTTATCTTGACTGGTCATCCAGATCCTAAATAGTATTTTGGCTGAATTCAGGGTATCTCTCCATCTGCCTTGGTTTTGGGAGCTCCTGGAATGCAAGGGTTAAATGTTCATGTTTAGGAGTAAGAAAAACCATACTTGCCTTATTCCTTGCCCTCCTTGCTGGTGGCTTTCTTTTATCTGATGCCTTGGGGATGTGGGTGGGCCCTTGGCATCCTTTCCCAAAATGCAGGACTGCTGTTCCTTATTTATACTTGTCCTTAGACAGCTGACTGCGACTTATTGAGCAGCAGCTTGAGGTGATAAACTGAATCCTAGAGGAGGAACACCAAGGCAGCCAAGAATAAGGAAAGTTATTTTATTGCAACCTCTCCCTAGACAAAACAAGCAATTAAATCCCTCCTTGGTTCTCTTCTTATGAATGCAAATAGTGAGATTTAGCAAGTGTATATTTGCAAAGCTACTTTGGAAGGCTTCACTTTAGTGAAAAGCGCATCCTAGCACTATGGCCTGCCGACAAGCACTGTATATAGATTACAATACATTATATTACATTATTTCACTACAAGCTTTCTTGAAAGTATATGCACGCCTTAAAGGGTAGGATAATTTTCAGACTTGCTAGAAGTTTGTTTCCCTTACCCCTTTTTGTAGAAGGTTTCACATGCGCTTTAATGTGTATTCAGCTTTTAAACTTGCAGCCTGCTCCTCTGCACACAGTTTCTGCAGTCTGCAGGTCTCGGACTAACCATTGGGAACTGGTCACATGTTCTCCTTTTTGTTTGATCAACATGAAAAGCAATCATAGTGATCACATGCAGGTTTGGGGGTTTAACAAACCTCTTCACCTTGCCGAGGACACTAGTCACTTTGCATTTGAGGTGCACATATAATTAAGCCTAGTACACACAGGCTGCATCAGCCGGTTCATTAGAAACCGGCCAATATTCAACCCGTGTGTACAGCAGCTGGTCTGATGGAAGCAAGCCGTTTGTCAGGGGATGACTGAAAAAGGTCTGCCGATCTGCATCTGATCAGTGTTGTCAGCCAATGGCTGACACTGCTGATCAGTGTGTTTTGGCCTACACTTGTCGGAACAAAATGCCTTAGCAGGGGAGACCGCTTTACGAACATCATATTTATTGCAGTGGCTCCTTTTGAGCTCCTCAGTGGTTTGTGTTTTTTTTTTTTTTTTTTTCCCCCCTTCAACCCAGCAGGCTGCCTGTGAGTACTAGGCTTTAATGTTTGAAGCAATAACAGCGTGTGAAAAAAAAGATATAAATACACTGCTTAGTGTGCTTTTTTTTTTTTTTTTTTTTTTAAACTCGAAAAAGTTAATTTCTCTTATGTCCTCTGACAGTCGCCTCCCACTCATAAAATTTGCACATCTGGGTATTGGTCTAATCCACAGGAGTAAGCTAGGCAGATTTTGTTAGAGAACATTCACAAAACCTTTGTATAGACACACCTAAAGGGGGCTGTCCCTCTGGTCCAATACACCCATCTAGCTGCATTCCCAATTCAGTTTGTTTCTGCCTAGCATAGGGAGTAGGCTGGCTTTTCCCTGGCTGGGGCTGCAGTCTCAGCCTTTTTTCTTCTTATTCTTTCTCTCGGAGAAAGTGTTTTTTCTTTCATAAGATAGCTTTTTCTTTGTTCCTGCGCTTAGTTAGTCGGACTTCAGATGACTACAGCGTTTACGGAGCTGGGAATCGCACTGGTTGTCCTAGAGCCTTATGGAATCACAGCCTGCCATCGAGCGTTGGCAGGCTATGCGTACGCCCAGGCCTCGCAAACGACCATGTCCCTGTCCTCAGGGATGAGTCTGCGAAGTGGCTACTTCGCTGGGATGTCAACTGCGGTACGCCCCGTGTTGCTAGTGTCCTTTTCAGCTGACGGCACCACCACCCAGAGTGGGAGGCTTCCTGTCACAGAGCGGTACCCACGTTTTTAGCTGGAACGGTGAGTACCATACTACCCCTCTGTCTATGGCAATTGTCTGTCGGGGTGTGTATGTGGGCCCTCTGTTTTGTGGGGATGGTAGTTCGGTGTGAATCTGTAATGTCCCCTCATGTCTGTCAGTGCGATCCCTGTGTGTCCCTGCGGGGGCACTGCGGCGGTTCTACCGCTATATGGGGGGTTGAGGGGGTCCCGGATGGCCCTAAGGTGCTTAGGCAACTATTTGGGGGTACAGACATGGTGTGTGGGGGGCGCAATCGGCGGGAAACCGCGCGGTCGCCATTTTAGGTGTGGGCAGGCTGTTTGGCCTCATTGTGAGGGCAGCAGCCATTTTCTGCAATGCTGTTGGTGCCAATCTGAGCTTTTCCCAGAGCTTTTCTCCATAGACTTGTATTGACAACCATTTTTTTTGTGACTCAGGGCTGTGTTCTGCCTTCTCACATGCAGATCGAGCTGGCAGCGTGCGGCAAGTATAGATCACCTTTGGGGAATTTTATCGTGTTTTCCTGGCCTGCATTCCTGCTAGCATCCATTTTTCTGCAGTTTCTGGTAGCACAGGTCTTCCTCATTGCGGTGCAGTTGAGGTGGGAACCGCGAAAAACGCTTATTTTAAAGGGCCAGTGTCATTTAATTTGAGATTGCTATTATGGAGTCCCAGGATGGCAAATTCCCCCCCAGATCTGGTGGATGGTTCAGGTACTCATGAATCCCATGCTATAGTCTCACTCACTGCTGCACTTGCGACTTTAGCGTCAAAGGTAGATTTGTTGTCTGACCGGGCTTCTAAGAAAAGGCCTATGCCCTCTCAGTCTTCTGATTCAGAGCCAGATTTGGTTGCCATGGACAGTGTACCCCCTGAGGGGTCTCAGTCCTCCGTCGGATATGGAGAAGGATTCCCTCTCTGGATCAGCAAGAGAACGCGCTGCAATGTCTGCGCCTATTAGCTCTGTGAAAGACACTTTAAATTTGGATGATGAGCCCCATCTGTCGGGTAAGCAGTCTTCCTTTGGGACCAGCCCAGAAGTTGGGTCAGGTTTTTCCCTGTCCCGCGGAGTTTCAACCGTGAATGACCAATGGCTCAATTTAAAACGTAATTTTGTGGTGCCCAAGAGATTTCAGTACCGTTATCCCCTTGTGCATCCGGTGAATTCTCACTGGACTACGGCTCCTTTAGGTGGACCACACTGTGTCCAGGTTGAATAAAGCCACTTTGATGCCCGCGGAGGATTCTCCGGTGTTTAAAGACCCTGTGGATAGGCGGGTGGAAACTCTTACCCGTCACATATACCTGGTAGCGGGTTCCTTACTGAAACCCGTGTTCGCTTCCGTAATGGACTCTCAGGCTGTTGTGGAGTGGGCCCCGGCGCTTAAGCGCACTCTAGT
This sequence comes from Pelophylax lessonae, assembly GCF_965119305.1. Lineage (NCBI taxonomy): Eukaryota > Metazoa > Chordata > Amphibia > Anura > Ranidae > Pelophylax > Pelophylax lessonae. Next base: position 156,965,950 of record NC_138773.1, read on the forward strand.
TGCTGACTCCGCTCCTCTTGCTACTCTGGAGATGGTGGATCAAATTGGTCAGGCTGTTTTATACCTGTGTGACGCGGCCTTGGATGAGGCCCCTCTAGTCGCACGACTGTCTGCAGTCGCAGTTACTATTCGTCGCACCGTTTGGTTAAAAAGCTGGTCGGCTGACCAGTCTTTCAAGAAGACGGTGTCTGACATCCCTTATGCGGGGAGTCGTCTTTTTGGGGGCTCTCTGGATGAATTGGTCAATGGGGTCACTGGGGGCAAGAGCACTGTGCTGCCCCAGGTGTCCCGGGGCAAGTCCTTCTGCGGTAAGCGGGGCCCTTTGTTTAGACCTGACCAGGGGTCCTTTCGTGCCTTCAAGGCACAAGACAAACCTAAGTCGTTCAAGCCCGCTGGTGGCCAAGAGAAGCCTTGGGCGGGCAAGTCTAAAGCCGCCCATCCTGGCACGGCGGCTCAGTCTGCCTCGACCTGAAGGGGCACCCTCACCCAGCAGAAGAAAAACTAGCTCAGTCAATGAAAAAGGGGGATAAGACATTCTTCAGATATATAAATGAAAAAAGGAAATTAAAACGAGGAATAACTAAATTAAAAACAAAGGACGGAAGGTATGTAGAAGAGAATAAAGGGCTAGCCAACTGCCTTAATGAATACTTCTGTTCAGTTTTTACAGAAGAAAAAGAAGGAAAAGGACCTCCACTTGAAAGGATGACTAATGAATCGTTTGATGCATGTGTCTTTACAGAGGAAGACGTTCTAAGATTGCTGTCTAAAGTGAAGACAAATAAGTCACAGGGTCCGGATGAGATACACCCAAAATTATTAAAAGAGCTTAGTGGCGAGCTGGCAAAACCATTAACAGATTTATTTAACCAATCATTAGTAACAGGAGTCGTCCAGGAAGATTGGAAATTGGCAAATGTCGTGCCCATTCACAAGAAAGGTAGTAGGGAGGAATCGAGCAACTATAGACCAGTGAGTCTGACATCAATAGTAGGCAAATTAATGGAAACCCTATTAAAGGATAGAATTGTATAACATCTTAAATCTTAAATTTTTCATCTTGCAACCATGGATTGCAAGATGAAAAACATGGGTTTACTTCAGGGAGATTATAGATTTTTTTGACTGACTAAAATAATAGACGGTGGAGGTGCAGTAGACATTGCATATCTAGATTTTAGTAAGGCTTTTGACACTGTCCCACATAGAAGACTTATCAAACTACAGTCATTGAGCATGGACTCCCATATTGTTGAGTGGATTAGGCAGTGGCTGAGTGACAGACAACAGAGGGTTGTAGTCAATGGAGAACATTCAGAACAAGGTCATGTTACCAGTGGGGTACCTCAGGGATCTGTACTTGGACCAATTTTGTTTAATATCTTCATAAGTGATATTGCAAAAGGCCTCAATGGTAAGGTTTGTCTTTTTGCTGATGACACAAAGATATGTAACAGGGTTGATGTTCCTGGAGGGAAACACCAAATGGAAAAGGATTTAGGAAAACTAGAAGAATGGTCAGAACTCTGGCAACTGAAATTTAATGTGGATAAGTGCAAGATAATGCACCTGGGGCATAAAAACCCAAGGGCAGAATATAGAATATTTGACACAGTCCTGACCTCAGTATCTGAGGAAAGGGATTTAGGAGTAATTATTTCAGAATACTTAAAGGTGGGAAGACAATGTAATAGAGCAGCACGAAATGCCAGCAGAATGCTTGGATGTATAGGGAGAGGTATAAGTAGAAAGAGAGAAGTGCTTATGCCGCTGTACAGAACACTGGTGAGACCTCACTTGGAGTATTGTGCGCAGTACTGGAGGCCATATCTCCAGAAGGATATAGATACTCTAGAGAGAGTTCAGAGAAGAGCTTCTAAACTAGTACATGGATTGCAGGAAAAAACTTACCAGGAAAGGTTAAAGGACCTTAACATGTATAGCTTGGAAGAAAGAAGAGACAGAGGGGATATGATAGAAACTTTTAAATATATAAAGGAAATCAACTCGGTAAAGGAGGAGAGCATATTTAAAAGAAGAAAAACTACCACAAGAGGACACCGTTTTAAACTAGAGGGGCAAAGGTTTAAAAGTAATATGAGGAAGTATTACTTTACTGAGAGAGAAGTGGATGCATGGAATAACCTTCCTGCAGAAGTGGTAGCTGCAAATACAGTGAAGGAGTTTAAGCATGCATGGGATATGCATAAGGCTATCCTTCATATAAGATAGGGCCAGGGACTATTCATAGGATTCAGATATATTGGGCAGACTAGATGGGCCAAATGGTTCTTATCTGCCGACACATTCTATGTTTTCTATGTTTCAGGGGTGGGGGGATGTCTGCGCTGTTTTCCCGGACCTTGGCTGGCCAAGGTTCAGGACAGGTGGGTTCAAGAAATCATTCGGTCAGGGTACAAGATCGAGTTTCAATCGCGCCCAGCAGACAGATCCTTTCCCTCAAATCTTCATTTGACCCCAGATCGTTAACGAGATCTTCATCGGGCGGTGCAGGATCTCCTCGCCCAAGAGGTCATTGTGCCGGTTCCACATCGGGACAGGTTTCAGGGTTTTTACTCGAATCTGTTCAGTTCCCAGAAAGGAGGGCAAGGTGCGTCTGATTCTGGACTTAAAGTTTCTGAACCGCTTTGTGCGGGTCCAGAAGTTCAGAATGGAGTCCTGGTCGGTGGTAGCATCCCTGAGTCCAGGAGATTTCCGGGCTGCCATCGACCTCAAGGATGCGTATCTACACAACCCTATCTACGAGGGTCATCAGAGGTACCTCCGATTCGCAATAGCAGAGGAGCACTTTCTGTTCGTGGCGTTGCCTTTCGGCCTCACTTCGGCTCCAAGGGTTTTTACCAAAGTTCTGGCTCCTGTTCTAGCCTTGTTGCGAGTACAGGGGATTGCCATCCTTGGGTACCTGGATGATCTCCTCTTAAGGTCGAGCTCCAGTGCCAATCTGTTTACGCCATCTGTCCACGGTTCAGACACTCCAGGAGTTTGGGTGGACCATCAATGTTCAGCAGTCGACCTTGTCCCCTTCTGTTCGCCTCCCTTACCTGGGGATGGTTCTGGACCCTGCCCCAGTGAAGGTCTTTCTTCCGAAGGACAAACTCCAGACCCAGCATGACGAGGTCAGGTCCCTCAGGGACGACGAGTTCTCCTTGCTTCGGACCTGCATGTAGTCCCTGGGCTTGATTGTGCAAATGGGATCGCCTTGAAACCCGACAGTTTCACACAAGATATCATCAAGCAGAGATTCTGGCCAGGTGGGACAGGCATCCTCATTCCTTGGAAAGGAGGATCTCTTTGGGCCCCCAAGTCAGACCGGATCTTCTGTGGTGGCTACGGTCTCCGGCAGAAGGCAAGTCCTTTCGCCCGCTACTGTGGACTGTGGTCACCACGGGACGCCAGCCTGTCGGGCTGGGGTGAAGTTCTGGGCAATTTGTCTGCCCAGGGCACTTGGTCGGAGGAGTCCTCCCTGCCGATAAATGTCTTGGAACTGCGAGCGATCAAGCTCTGTTTGCTCCATTGGTTGGAACGTCTGCAGGGCTGCCCAGTGCTTGTGCAGACTGACAACGCGACTGCGGTGGCTTACATTAATCACCAAGGGGGCACCAGGAGTGCCCGGGTGGCCAAGGAAGTGGCCGAGATTCTGTCGTGGGCGGAGACGCAGGTCCCGGCGATTTCAGCAGTTCACATTCCGGGTGTGGAGAACTGGCAGGCGGACTATGAGCCGCCAGACCCTGGACCAGGGGGAATGGTCCCTACACCCGGAGGTGTTTCGAATGCTGTGTGCACGATTGGGATCCCCGGACGTGGATCTGTTCGCGTCTCGTCTAAACAAGGTGGGAAGGTTTGTGGCAAGAACGCACGACACTCTGGCCGACGCGTTGGTTGTGCCTCGGACTCAGTATCGCCTGATTTATGCCTTCCCCCCGATTCAGTTGACCATGTTCCTTCGCAGGTTGGTCTCGGAACCGAGGTTGGTGATTCTGGTGGCCCCAAACTGGCCACGCTGGTCTTATTACGCGGACATCATGCAACTGGTCGTCGCGCCTCCCTGGCGGCTCCCACTACGAGACCATCTTCTGTCTCAGGGGCCGATCTTCCATCCTGCTTTACAGTCGCTGGTTTTGATGGCGTGGCTGTTGAAAGCCAGGTCTTGAGGGACAGAGGCGGTCATTCCTACCTTGCTCAAGGCTAGGAAGGCCTCGTCTGGTAAGATCTATTATCGTACCTGGAAGGCTTTTTTCGGCTGGTGTGAATCGCAGGGGTTCCACCCCCGCTCCTTTTCGGTGGCGAGGGTGCTAGCTTTCCTGCAAACTGGTGTGGAGCAGCGTCTTGCGCTAACCACTATTAAGGGTCAGTTGTCTGCGCTGGCCATTCTCTTCCAGCGCCTCTTGGCGTCAAATTCCTTGATCCGCACCTTTATTCAAGGGGTGCGCCATCTGGCACCCCCTAGAATGGCCCCCTTGCCTCCTTGGGACCTGAATTTGGTCCTGTCTGTTTTGCAAAGTCCTCCCTTTGAGAACATCAGGGAGGTTCCTCTGCCTGTGCTGTCACGGAAAGTTGCCTTTCTGGTGGCGATCACATCTGCTCGCAGAGTGTCTGAGTTGGCGGCCTTGTCTTACTGCTTTCCCTATCTGGTTGTTCATAGGGATAAGGTCGTCTTGCGACCTCATCAGTCCTTCCTTCCGAAGGTGGTTTCAGATTTTCATCTCAACAAGGGCGTTGTCTTACCTTCGCTGTGTGCGAAACCTAAGCATCCTAAGGAGTTTGCCTTGCATTCCTTGGATGTGGTCTGGGCGATCAGGGTTTACCTGTCGTTCACTGAATCTTTCAGAAAGTCGGATTGTCTTTTTGTCCTTCCTGAGGGACCTCGGAAGGGTACCGCTGCATTTGCGGCAACCATTTCCAAATGGATCAGACAGACGATTGTACAGGCCTATTCAATTAGGGATCAGGTTCCACCTTTCCCTGTCACAGTGCACTCTACCAGAGCGGTTAGTGCGTCTTGGGCCTTCCGCCATCAGGCGTCGGTGTCTCAGGTGTGCAAAGCGGCGACCTGGTCGTCCGTGCATATCTTTCCTTAATTCTACAAACTTGATGTCCTGGCATTAGCAGATGCCGCTTTTAGCCGCAAAGTTCAGAGTGCGGCAGTGCCTTAGGGGAGACATGGTGGTTTTAGCCTGTCTCCCCCTGTTGTTTTTTTTTCCCCTTGTTTGTTTTGCTTTCCTGGGTTTGTTCGCTACTGTTGAGCTTTCTTGTCTTTTACCTTTCTGATTCAGATAAGGTTCTTTTCTCTGACCTGGGTGCTGCTTTGCCTTTTGACGGTTACGTTTCCCACCCCTCACATCTACACTGCTTTAGGACGTCACAGATGTGCAGATTGTATGAGTGGGCGGCGACTGTCAGAGGACGTAAGAGAAAATAGAATTTTTGTAAGAACTTACCGTAAAATTATTTTCTGAGTCCTCTGACATTCGCCGCCCCCACCCCTCTTTTGCGGTTCATGGATCTCTATACTGCTTGCTACCAAACTGAATTGGAAATGCAGCCAGATGGGGGTATTGGACCAGAGGGACAGCCCCCTGTAGGTGTGTCTATACAAAGGTTTTGTGAATGTTTTCTTACAAAATCTTCTGCCTAGCTTACTCCTGTGGATAGGACCAATACCCAGACGTGCAGATTGTATGAGTGGGCGGCGACTGTCAGGACTCAGAGAAAATACATTTACGGTAAGTTCTTGAAAAAACATTTTTTCTGTTCAGTCATTCTAAAACTTGTAACATACTAAAGCAGTTACGTTTTTGGTCTAGACATCTAGGCATAAATGCATAAAATCACTCTGTTAATGAAACCTTTTGAGGATAAACTAAGACATGCATCTGAGCAGACGGATTGTGCCTTTAGGCCTGCCATAGACAAACATTTCTTGATTACTCCATCAACACAGATAGTTTAGAGGGGAAGCCGTCCCTGCCTGGAGAACAGTGATTATTGCTAGTAGCTATAACCGCTGCTAGCAATAATTGCATGTCAAATCTGGCTGGCTGGTTTTACCCAACTTGATCGATTTAAACTTGGGTACATTTAGCCTGGCCATACATGGTTTGAATCTGATTTTCTCTTATGTCCTCCGACAGTCGCCGCCCATTCACACAGTCTTCACTAATGGGGTATTGCTTCCTCTCCACAGGAGTTTTCTAGGCATAAGACTTGTAAAAGAACAATTTATCTACATAGTCACACCCATGGGGGCTGTCCTTCTAGTCCAATACCCCCCTGCAATAGCCATCCCAATTCAGTTTGTCTTCTGCCTAGCTTAGGAGTGGATAGGCTTCCCTGTGCTGAGGCTACAGTCTCAGCCTTCCTCTTTTTCTTTTACAATTTATTTTCTAAAAATGTCATTTTTCTTTAATTTGCTAGCTGTTTTTTATCAGCTCTAGTTAGTTGGATCTTCCGATGAAGACGGCGATTGCGGAGCTGGGAATCGGACTGACCGTCCTGGTTCCCCAGGACAGAGGGTCAGATGGAATCCCAGCCCGCCATCGTTTCGCTTGCTATGTGTTCGCCCTGGCCTCGCAAACGACCCGTCCCTGTTCATCAGGGATGCAGCCATGTGAGGTGGCTACCTCACTGGACACAGCATAGGTTCGTCCGTGCACTACTAGTGTCCTGCGTTTCTGACTGGCGGCACTCCCCTGCCATCTGAGGGTGGGCTGTTTCCCGCTTGATATGAGGCACCCCACGCCATCGGGTACAGGTAAGTACATTCTGTGTGGGGCCTCTGTCTGGGGTCGGCAGTCCTGTGTGTCTGTGGTGTCCCCTGTGTCTGTATGTTTTGGGCTCCCTATTCCCAGTCCCTGCAGGGTTTTTTATTCTCTTACAGCAGCACTGTGTGGGGGATTGGGGGATCCCTCTCCTGAGGTCACTTTAGGGTACTTGGAGGTGCAGACACATGCGGCGACCGCTGCGGGGTTAAAAACTGCCGATCCGCCATTTCAAGTGTGGGCAGCATATCTGGCTTCATTATGGGAGTTATGCAGCATGCTATGTAGTGATTTTGGCGCCTTGCGGCGCCATCTTGCCTGTGGCAAACGATCGTTCCGAGCACATGTCGGTGGCCATCTTGCCGAAGCCTCCCATTACTTTCAATAGGCATCCATTTTCCCTTGGTCTGCAGCCTCAGTTCAGACTCCAGCGGGGACATCACTTCCTTCTTTCTCAGAGCCGACCGAAGGAGCTGGTAACGCACTGTGGGGTTCTGTCCTGCTGTTCCTTTCCTGTCATATTTTGTGCAATCTTCCTGGTCAGTTTTGTCCCTGCGGGGGGGTCTGTGTTTCAGTCTTTATAGCGGTGCGCTGCGGGGTCCGCGGCGCTCTTAAAGGGCCAGTTTTAAAAACTTTTTAATTCTGTTATGGAATCCCAGGACAGGTGGGGGATTCAGGGTCCTCTGAATCCTCTAACCAGACTAATTTTGGCGGCTGTTGTGGCAACTTTGGCAAAAATGGATGTGCTGATGTCTGAACGTGCTGCTAGGAAAAGGCCTAGGATTTCCTTTTCTTCTGATTCGGAGTGTGACCTGGTTGCTGTAGGTAGCGTGGCCCTTTCGGGGTCTCGCTCTTCTCAGGACCCGCAAGAGTCTGAGGGGGAGGCCGAGGTCGCAGGCCCCCCCCTCTTCCCCCCGGGGTCGCCCGAGGAACGCACAGCTATGGATGAGTTGATCCTAGCTGTGAAGGAAGCACTACATTTGGAGGATGAGCCCACCCCTCCGGGCGTTGTCCTCTTTCGGTACACACAGGACCCGCAAGACGGCGCGGGTTTTTCCTTGCCCTGCAGAATTTCACCATAAGGTGAATGAGCTATGGCGTAACTTAAAACACACCTTCGTGGTGCCTAAGAAGTTTCAACTTCTCTACCCTTTTGCGGCCACTACAGCTGCGTGCTGGTGTGTGCCTCCCCAAGTGGATCACACGGTGGCCAGATTGAACAAGGCTACCTTGGTCCCCAACGAGGACTCCCCGGTGTTTAGGGACCCTACTGATAGGAGGCTGGAATCTCTCGCCCGACATTCCTACATGGTGGCAGGTTCCATGCTCAAGCCTATTTTTGCCTCCGTAATGGTGGCTCAGGCTGTGGCGGATTGGACCAAGGTGCTCAAACGCACCCTCGTGGCTGACTCTGCCCCTCCCACTACAGTGGAGATGGTGGCTCAGATTTATTGAGGGGTCATGTATTTGTGCGATGGGGCTCTAAATGAGGCCCCTTTGGCAGTGCGCGTGTCCTGCGTCGCAGTGATTAACCATCGCTTAATCTGGTTAAAGAGCTGGTCGGCTGACCAGATATCCAGGAAGACGGTGGCTGACATTTCCTATGCGGGGTCTCCCCTTTTTGGGATTTTTTAATTGTTTAAAAGAGTCACTGGGGGCAAGAGCACTCTGCTGCCCCAGAACTCTAAGGAGAAATTTTTCTGCGGTAAGCGGGCCCCTCCTTTAAACCTGGTCAAGGATCCTTTCGTGCCTTCGGGGCGCTGAACAAGGGTAAACCCTTCAAGGGCCAAGGGGGCCAGAAAAAGCCCTGGTTCGGCAAACAAAAATCCGGCCAGGCTGGGACGGCGGCTCAGTCCGCCTCTGCCTGAAGGGACGCCCTCACCCGTTTCAGGGGTGGGGGGGACGTTTGCATGGTTTCCTCCAACCTTGGCTGCTCCCGAATCACGGACAGGCGGGTTCAGGAAATCATTCGGTCAGGGTACAAGATCAAATTTCTTTCACGGCCGGCGAACAGATTCTTTCCCTCAAATCTTCCTTTGACCCCAGAGCGGTTACAGGATCTGCTCGCCAGGGGGTTGTCGTCCCGGTGCCTCATCGGGACAGGTTTCAGGGTTTTTATTCGAATCTGTTCACTGTGTCCAGAAAGGAGGGCGAAGTGCGTCCGATTCTGGACTTAAAAGCGCTGAACCGCTTTGTGCGCGTTCGAAAATTCCGCATGGAATCACTCCGCTCGGTGGTGGCCTCCCTGAATCCGGGGGAGTTCCTGGCCTTTATAGATCTAAAGGATGCGTATCTACACATCCCCATTTTCGAGGGTCATCAGAGGTACCTCCGATTCGGTATCGCGGCGGATCATTACCAGTTTGTGGCGTTGCCTTTCGGTCTCGATTCGGCTCCAAGGGTCATTACAAAAGTGTTAGCGCCTGTTTTGGGCCTGTTGCGGGCATAGGGCATTGCGGTCTTAGGATATCTGGACGATCTCCTGTTAAGATCGAGTGCCAGTCAGAGCCTGTTGTGCTATCTGTCCAGACGCTTCAGGAGTTCGGTTGGACGTTCAACGTTCAGAAGTAGACCTTGTCGCCTTCGGTTCGTCTCCAGTATCTGGGAATGGTTCTCGACTCTGCTCAAGCAAAGATGTTCTTACCGGAGGACAAACTCCGGACCCTACAGAACGAGGTCAGGTCCCTCAGGGACAGCAAATCCTCGTCACTCCGGACCTGTTTGCGGTCCCTGGGGTTGATGGTATCTGCCTTTTGAGGTGATACCATTTGCACAGTTTCACACGCGATCTCTCCAGGCGGAGATCCTGGCCAGGTGGGACAGACTACCTCAGTCCTTGGACCTGAGAGTGTGTCTGAGCTGCCAAACCAGAATGGATCTGTTGTGGCTTCAGTCCACGGCGGTTTTGGACGGAAAATCCTTCCGGCCAATTCTGTGGATGGTCTTAACCACGGATGCCAGCCTGTCGGGCTGGGGTGGTGGTCTGGGCAATTTGTCTGCCCAGGGTACTTGGTCGGAGGAGGAATCTTCCCTCCAAAAAAACATTCTGGAATTGAGAGCGATCAGGCTGTGCTTGATCCATTGGTCGGATCGCCTTCAGGGCCGCCCTGTAAGGGTGCAGACGGACAATGCCACTGCGGTGGCGTACATCAACCACCAAGGGGGCACCAGGAGTGCCCTGGTACTCAGGAAGTTACCAGTATTCTGTCTTGGGCCGAGACTCGTGTCCCGGCGATTTCGGCAGCGCACATTCCGGGTGTGGAGAATTGGCAGGCTGATTATCTGAGCCGCCAGACCCTGGACCAGGGGGAATGGTCCCTGCACCCGGAGGCATTTCAAATGCTGTGCGCGAAGTGGGGATCCCCGGATGTGGATCTGTTGGCGTCTCGGCTAAACCACAAGGTGGAAATGTTCGTGGCAAGAACGCGCGATCCTCTGGCAGACGCCTCGGATGCGCTGGTGGTGCCCTGGCGTCAGTATTGTCTGATTTATGCCTTTCCTCCGATTCAGTTGTTGTCCAGGTTCCTTCGCAGGTTGGCCTCGGAACAATCACTGGCGATCCTGGCCTCGCCGATCCTGGTAGACATCGTTCACCTGGCCGTAGAGCCTCCGAGGCGGCTGCCAATGCAGGAAGATCTGTCTCAGGGACCGATCTTCCATCCTGCCTTACAGCTGGCTTTAACGGCATGGCTGTTGAGAGCCAGGTCCTGAGAGACCGGGGTCTCTCCTCAGAGGTTATTCCTAATTTGATCAAGGCTAGAAAAGCCTCTTCTGGTAAGATTTATTACCATACATGGAAAGCTTATTTTGCCCGGTGTGAGTCCAGGGGTTCTTCTCCTCGCTCTTACTCGGTGGCAAAAGTGTTGGCTTTCCTACAGTCTGGTGTGGACCAGCGCCTTGCGTTGGCCACGATTAAGGGCCAGGTTTCTGCACTGGCTGTTCTTTTCCAGCGCCCTGTGGCGTCTCATTCCTTGATTCACACCTTTATCCAAGGTGTGCGTCACTTGGTTCCTCCCAGAAGGGAGCCCTTACCTCCATGGGACTTGAACTTGGTTCTGTCCGTGTTGCAGCGTTCCCCGTTTGAAAACCGGGAAGTTTCATTACCTATGCTATCTAAGAAGGTTGCATTCCTGGTAGCGATCACTTCTGCTCGCAGAGTGTCGGAGTTGGCGTTATCCTGCCATTCCCCTTACCTGGCAGTTCATAGGGACAAGGTGGTCTTGCGACCTAATCCGTCCTTTCTGCCGAATGTGGTTTCGGATTTTCACCTCAATGAGGACATAGTTTTACCTTCGCTTTGTGCGAACCCTAAGCATCCAAAGGAGGTTGCCTTGCATTCTTTGGATGTTGTCAGGGCCATCAGGGTTTACCTGTCATCGACGGAATCCTTTCGGAAGTCGGATTCTCTTTGTACTTCCTGAGGGTCCTCGGAAGGGTACGTCTGCGGCAACCATTGCCAAATGGATCAGACAGATTATTGTCCAGGCCTATTCGTTGCGGCAACGGGTTCCTCCCTTCCCTGTCAAGGCGCACTCTACCAGGTCGGTGAGTGCGTCCTGGGCCTTCCGGCATCAGGCCTCGGTGGCCCAGGTGTGCAAGGCTGCGACTTGGTCGTCGGTGCACACCTTTTCCAAATTCTATAAAATTGATGTTCTGGCGTCGGCTAATGCCTCCTTTGGCCGCAAAGTTCTCTGTGCGGCAGTGCCATAGGGAACCCTGGTTTTGTACGGGTCCCTGGCTTTTTTTTTTTTTTTTTTTTTCCCCCTTGGGTTATTTGTTTTCCTGGGTTGTTGCTCATGTTGAGCCCTTTTTTGTTACCCAGGTTACCTTTCTGTGCATGTAAGGTTCCTTTCTCTGATGTGGGTACTGCGTTGCTTTTCTGGCGGTTGCGTTGCCCACCCCTCATGTCTACACTGCTTTGGGACGTCCCCATTAGTGAAGACTGTATGAATGGGTGGCGACTGTCGGAGGAGGTAAGAGAAAACTGAATTTTTGTAAAATCTTACTGTAAAATTCCTTTCTCTGAGTCCTCCGACAGTCGCCGCCCCCGCCCCTCTTTTGGGGTTTTTTTGTACTCATCACTGCTTGCGACCAAACTGAATTGGGATGGCTATTGCAGGGGGGTATTGGACTAGGACAGCCCCCATGGGTGTGACTATGTAGATTTATTGTTCTTTTACAAGTCTTATACCTAGAAACTCCTGTGGCGAGGAAGCAATACCCCATTAGTGAAGACTGTGTGAATGGGTGGTGACTGTCGGAGGACTCAGAGAAAGGAATTTTACGGTAAGATTTTACAAAAATTCAGTTTCTTTTTTGTTCTTGTTGCAGTGCATATAACTAGTGCTTTAATTCTGTGGGGTTTTCTGTTGTCCCCAAAGTCTGCATTATTTCATTGTTTATCTAAAATAATTGGGCGGTTTACTGTGCCTAAATCTGTTTTATTTGTTTTAATTTAGATGTCTTGTTTCCAATTTTGCAGGTCATGGTCTTGTCATGCCCAGGCAGTGCTAAAGATAATCAATTACAAGGATGATGAAAAGTCTTTTAGTAGACGCATTAGTCACTTGTTCTTTCATAAGGAAAATGACTGGGGCTTTTCCAATTTCATGGCGTGGAGTGTAAGCATAATATTTTATTTTTTTATATTGTAGTCATTTCTTTAAACATTAGTAAAACTAGTGCAACATATATGCTGTTTGTGGCTGTGTAACTTTTTTCAAATTCAGGTACCTTTACCAAGAAAAAAAAATTACTAAAAAAGTTCACTACTTTTGAAGCCCGCTTTGGGCGTCCTTCTTGCCCGTCAGATCCCTTCGAGAATCTCTCCCATCCCACCTTGGTTGGCGTGGGGGAGGGGGCAATTGTTTTTTTTTTTTTTTTTTTTGGTCTCTTCCCCCTTCTATTTCTTCTTTCGCAATCTTTTTTCTCTTACAGCTTTTTTCCTTTCCTTCTCGACTTTCACACTTGAAGAAAAAAAAACAAAAACAAAACCTTTGGATGCACACAGGCTCAGGCCTCTTTCCACTTAAAAGTTTTATTCTTCTCTGTTGTCCATCACTAGTTGGTTTTCTGGCTTGACTTCGGAGACGGCCTTCCCACGGCGGGTTTGCCTCGCTCTCACAGGGGCCCTGGGAATAGCACGTACTCTGCGCATTTGTAATTCAAAGCAACGGTTCAACTTTATATATTTTTCATGATGTACACTTTTGTTCAACCGCACTTTTGTGTTTTAACGGAAGACTTGTTTCATTTATCTGCATATTTGCTTGATATCTGTGTTGTATTCTTTAAATAATAGAAAAAAATAGTTCAAACTTCACATTTCCCAACTCATCTGGCAGCCTCCTGCTCATCACTTCAAATAGTGCCCCCAACCAGCTTTGAGCGCTGCTTGGCTTTCTTCAGTACAATGCAATATTGTACAGTGCAGCTTTAGAAATCAATTTAAAAACTAGTGGGCTTCCCAGAAGTAGGCACGTAATTTAACCGAATGGTAGCTTTGGAACTGCTCAGTAGCACGGAGTCAGGATACTCTCCTCTAACTTGGTAATCCACATATTAAAACCACATAGATGTATAGACATCCTGATATTTACAAATCTTGACTTTTATTTAAAGTATAGCTTTGCCCTAAGCCTGCCTGTTGAACAGTGAATCTGCTTACCCCATTACAGGTCCAGTGGGGAGCCAAGAAGGGAGGAACAAGCTGTGTGTGTGTGTGTGTGTGTGTGTTTATTTTTTTTTATTTTTGTGCAGGTAACAAATATTTGCATAAAACAGATGCTTATATATTGGGTTATTTTTATACCTATACGAACAGAAAAGCATTTTGCGAATGCTACAAGGGGTTGTGCGCAGTAGTGTGATATCACATTTTAAATGTGTAGCAAAATAAAGCTTTTACATTCTTCTTTCTGAATAAAGGATCTGCACTAATGGTGTGTGTTTGTTTTTTTTTTTTTTTTCTTATGATTTGGATAGAATGGGTAGGAATTGAAACTCGTGTCGGGTTTTCATTTTTATCTTTGTCCCTGTTGGGGAGGTTCACCTTCTATTTTGTCCAGTTTGCCATTATTGACCGAAAAAATAAAATTTCAAATTGTGTTGATACCAGAACAAGCATACAGGAAAATCATCCAATGGGGACACTAGTTCTGGTAACACCATGGGGTTTCCTCACTTAGAGGTATGTCTCCTTACTTTATGCTTTTGGATATGGGACAGGAAGTGAAGGGAAATCTCACCAATGGTACACGGATGGCAAAAAACCTGCCAGGGGTTATACCCTCCCTTACTGAATCCAAAACTAAAAAGTTTTACTTTTTTTTTTTTTTTTTTTTTTTTTAGTGACACTTTAGGCTCTTCATATCTATTGAATTACTGGAGAGTTTTTAAAAGTTTGTTACCAAAAATAAAAAATGTTGAATTTAGTTTTATTCCTTTAAAAATGTGGATGTTTTCTTTACTGTAATAGTAAGAGCCAATATGTCTGAGTAGTTTCCTACACCATCAAAAGGTACTTGAAAAATTAAGGAAATTAACAGGCGTGTCGTGACAGACCCAAGGCCACAGCATAATCCGAAGACAAATTTGAGCCCCCATCCTTACGTGATAGAACTACAGTTTTAAGTGCAGCTTAACAGTGTCTACATTAGCAAGTCTTTCCGTTGTGATGAGACGACTTGCATTTGCCGGTTTTGACAGGTCAAGTGCCAGTAGCATAGCCATTGATGATGCCTGGTTCAAGAACCAAAAACCAATAGACAACAATTTTTTTTTTTTTTCTTAATATTTGATCATTCAGGGCTTTTGTATGCTAATATGTAAGCAAAGGAATGGTTCCTCTGTATGTGATACCAACTGACAAAAATAGTAGAGGAGGGGTGTGTGGCTGAGCAGCAGATGTAACGGGATGTGTCTCTAGCGTTCTCCGCCAAAGAGCCTGCATTTAATCCTTCGGGGGGCAAGTGATCGCGCCCACACTACTCCCATTACGTTCCAGTGGTCCTGTAGTAGTGTGCGGTACATGCAGAGAAGCCTTGCCTGCAATTCAGCATGGGCAAAAAAGATGAAAAAAACTTGATCTGCTCCTGACATGCTTGGACAAGATGGCGCAGAATCTCATCACCTCACTGAGGACAGCTATAAGGGGACCGCGCAGTAGTTCTTCTCAAAGGCCTCACTAAAGGCCTCTTCTACTCCCTAGTTACACCAGAGGAATCCTCGGGGGCTCACTCAGTGGAGGATGACGCAGTTCTCCTAGAAGACCCGTCTGAATCATTGGCTGTTTGGGATGCGGTGAGTAACCCGACTGAATCCTGCATTTTACCAGCATTAATTACTGGGGAAGATCTGGATCCTACCGTCCGATAAGGCAGTAACTACATGCAATACTTCAATAACAGCTCTCACTAATGATAAAGGAGTGAAGGCCGAGGTTTCCTTTATCAGACATGACATGCAAAAGCTGAGAGAGAATATCCGCTCTGGAGGAAAGGTCTGCACAGTTGAAGATGACCTGGAGCCTCTAATGAGATATGTTCAACAACGTGCTCACTGCGGCCCAGCAAGCAGCACGACTAGATCACCTGGAGAGCAGAATGAGGCGCAATAATATACGTGCCATTGGTATACCAGAAAGCGCAGAAGGGAAAAACCCTGTAGCGTTTATTGAAAACTGTCTGCTGACAACTTTTGATACTCATTTACATCCATGTTTTCAGTGGAGTAAGCACACAGAGTAACCATGCGTCCCCCTACCTCCAGGTAACCCAACTCGCAATTTCCTGTCTTAAGCTGTTGAACCATAAAGATAGGGACGCAATCCTCGCAAAAGCCAGGAGTACGGGCGAAGCACTCATCATTGACAACACTAAAGTCTTTCTCTTACGTCCTCCGACAGTCACCGCCTCTCCATATTCGTCACTATGGGGTAATTGACCTTTGCTCCGTAGGAGTAGCTAGGCAACAGAATAGGTCAATATTAAAGCTTTTAACATATCCCACCCCAGGGGGTGGTCCCCTCAGTCAATACCCTCCTGCTTCCTGTATCCACACCTCAGTTTCATTGTCTAGCTTTCAGGAGTTAGCAGGCTGTTTCTGTGCTGGGGCTTTTTGTCTCAGCCTTTATCTTTTTTGATTTTGAGTGTTTTTTTCTCTATCTTTACTTAGCTGTTTGTTTCTCCAGCTTTAGTTAGTTCTTCTGATGAAGAGGATCGTGCGGGCTGGGTCTCGGGCTGGCCCCCCTGGTCGCAGGTTGTGGGCCAGTGGCTTCCCAGCCTGCCATCGAGCGTTCAGTCAGGTTTTTCTCCTGGCGTGTGTGAACGACCCATCCCTGTTCGCTACAGGGATGCTGCGGTGAGGTGGCTACCTCACTGGACGCCATGCGGTTTCGCACCGCAGTTCTGCTGCGTCCTGGCTGCGACTCTCCCTGCCCTCTGTGCAGCGGCTTGGGCGGGCTCCCCACGCCATTTAGAAGGTAAGTGTATCTGTGTGGGGACCTGTCTGTTTAGGGGGTGTCAGTCTGGGACTGTGTAACCCTGCTTCTGTACACACTATTGGGCTCCCTATCTGTTTTGGCTGCATTCTGTGGGCTGCAAGGAGGGGGGCCATACTGCACTGTTTCTGTGTTCAGACTGTGTGCTTTTATTACTGTGTGACAGGCTGTATGCTGCGGGGCATGATTTGATCGTGTTTGTGCATACATGCGGCGGCCGCTGCTGCGGTCCGCCATTTCTTATTATACTGCAGGCGTGTGATGGTGTTTTACTATGTGCGGGGAGCGGCGTTTTTGGCGCCAAGCGCCGCCATTTTGGCGGCGATCGCTCCTGCCTCATGTTAGCACTGCAGGATCTCTGCCTTTACTTCCTCCCCCGGCGGCCATTTTTTTGTAGCCTTCCATAGGCTTTATAGGAGCGGCCTTTATTGCATCACTTCCTTTTCCCTGGGCACACCGATCGATGCAGCAGCAGTGATCTCTCCAGGTTTTTACCCTCTTTATTCCTGTATTCCTTGCCTGAGTTTGTACTTTTCCCTGTGGGGGTCGGCTTGTGCTGGTGTGTGTGTGCGGTGGGCTGCGCTCGCCACGCTTTTAAAGGGGCAGTTACCCTTTTTTTTTTTCTCCGGCAAACCTTTGGGGGCATGGATTCTCAGGAAAGCAAATTTCCTCCCACTTTACTGGGAGGCCAAGGGGCTGCTGCTGTTTCCCCTGAGGGGGGCGATTTGGCCACCATTGTGGCTAACCTGGCTGCTCAGGTACAGATGCTTGTGGCTGCTCAATCCACAAAACAGCCCAGAGTTTCAATCTCCTCTGATTCAGAGGGCGATGGTGATGGGGCTGCTATGGCTGGGGTTCCCTTATCGGGGTCCCGTTCGTCCCTGGACTTTGCAGGGTCGGAAGGGGAGGTAGAGGTTGAAGGGGTTGATGATTCCCCCCCCCCCGCCTCGTCTGAAGAGCTTGCAATCATGGATGAATTGGTTGCTTCTATCAAACAAACGCTGCATTTGCAGGATGAACCGTGTCCTCCTGCCGTCCTGGCTTCTTATGGGACGCAGCGGAGACGCAAAACGTCGCAGGTTTTCCCTTGCACTGAGGATTTTCAGCGCGCTGTTAGTGAACAATGGCGCAATCTAAAAAAGCCTTTTGCTGTGCCAAGTAGGTTCAAGCTGCGTTATCCTTTCACGCCCGCCACTGATGGAACGCTGGTGTGTGCCACCTCCGGTGGATCACGCGGTGGCGGTTTTGAATAAATCCACTGCGATTCCGGCAGAGGATACCCCAGTGTTCCGGGACCCCACGGACAGGAGACTGGAGTCTCTTGCCCGCCATACTTGGTTACCGGTTCCATGCTTAAAGCTATTTTTGCTTCCCTTATGGCAGCCCAGGCTGTCGCGGATTGGACGCAGGTGCTCAGGCGCGTCCTGGTGGCTGATTTTCCCCCGCCGACAACGTTGGCTATGGTGGATCAAATTCATCAGGGTGTCATGTATTTGTGTGATGCGGAATTAGATGTAATTCCTTTGGCTGCACGTGTGCACAGCGTGGCGGTGTTGACACGCCGCTTTATTTGGCTGAAATGTTGGTCTGTGGACCAATCTTCTCGCAAAACTTTATCTAATCTGCCTTATACGGGGTCTCGCCTTTTTGGCGACTCACTGGATACGCTGATTAAGGGGATCCCTGGATACGCTGATTAAGGGGATCTCTGGGGGTAAGAGCACGCTCTTGCCCCAGTCTCACAAGGCTAAGGGTGCTCAAGGTAAGAAGCATGCTTCGTTTAGGCCCTCTCAGGGGTCTTTTTGTGCCTTTTGGTCGCACTATAAGGGCAAGCCCTTCAAAGGTCAGGGCTCCCAAAAGAAGCCGTGGACAGGTAAGCAGAAATCCGGCCAGTCCGGGTCCGCTGCCCATAACAATGCAGCCTGAAGGGGCGCCCTCACCCAGTTCTGGGGTGGGGGGACGTTTGCTCTGTTTTTCTCAACCCTGGCTGGCCCACATTCGGGACAGGTGGGTTCAGGAGATCGTTCGGTCCGGGTACAAGATCGAGTTCCTATCTCGGCCGGCGAACAGGTTTTTTCCCTCAAATCTTCAACTGTCTCTGGAGCGTTTGCGGGATCTGCACCTGGCGGTGCGAGACCTGCGGGCTCAGGGAGTGGTGGTTCCGGTACCTCATCGGGACAGATTTCGGGGGTTTTATTCAAATCTGTTCACTGTGCCCAGGAAGGAGGGCAAGGTACGTCCAATTCTGGACTTAAAAGCTCTAAACCGCTTTGTGCGGGTTCGCAAGTTCCGCAAGGAATCCCTGCGCTCGGTGGTGGCTGCTCTAGTTCCGGGAGAATTCATGGCATCCATCGACTTGAAGGATGCGTACCTTCACATCCCCATTTTCGAGGGTCACCAGAGGTACCTTCGATTCGCCATTGCGGAGGATCATTTCCAATTCGTGGCATTACCCTTCGGTCTCGCTTCGGCTCCGCGGGTGTTCACCAAGGTGCTTGCACCGGTTCTGGCCTTATTGAGAGCCCAGGGTATCTCTATCCTGGGGTATCTGGACGACATTTTGGTTCGGTCTGCAACCAGTCAGGGTCTGGTGAGGGACCTGTCCGTCACGATTCAGACTCTGCAGGAGTTTGGTTGGACGATAAACGTCCCAAAATCGACGCTGTGCCCATCGGTTCGTCTTCCCTACCTGGGAATGATCCTTGACTCTGTTCAGGCGAAGGTCTTCCTAGCGGAAGACAAGCTCAGGACACTTCAGGACGAAGTCAGGTCCCTTCGGGACGTTCCGTGCTCATCCCTCCGGACGGGCATGAGGTGTTTAGGTTTGATGGTCTCGGCCTTCGAGGCGATCCCCTTTGCCCAGTTTCACACGAGGGGTCTCCAGGCGGAGGTCCTGTCCAGGTGGGACGGGCGACCACAATCTCTGGATCTTCAGATCTCATTCAGTCCTCGCACCAGAAGAAATCTTCTGTGGTGGCTGCAGTCCCCGGCGGTGTCGGGGGGCAAGTCTTTTCGTCCGCTTTCATGGACGGTGATCACCACGGATGCCAGCCTGTCGGGCTGGGGTGGTGTTCTGGGCGTTCTGTCCGCCCAGGGTACTTGGTCGGAGGGGGAGTCCTTCCTTCCGATCAACATTCTGGAATTGCGGGCGATAAATCTCTGCCTTCGACGTTGGACGGACAAGCTTCAGGGCCGTCCGGTTTGGGTGCAGACGGACAATGCCACAGCGGTGGCCTACATCAACCACCAAGGGGGCACCAGGAGTGCCCGAGCGGCTCGGGAAGTAGCCGACATTCTGTCTTGGGCCTAGACGCACGTCCCGGCGATAACTGCAGTTCACATTCCGGGGGTGGAGAACTGGCAAGCGGATTATCTGAGTCGCCAGACTCTGGACCAGGGGGAATGGTCGCTCCACCCGGATGTCTTCCAGATGTTGTGCGCGAAGTGGGGTCTCACAGATGTGGACCTGTTCGCGTCTCGTCTGAAAAAACAAGGTGGTAAGGTTCGTGGCAAGGACGCGCGATCCTCGGGCGGACGCGTCAGACGCGTTAGTGGCTCCGTGGCATCAGTATCGACTGATGTATGCATTCCCACCAATTCAGTTGCTATCCCGGTTCCTTCGCAGGTTGTCCTCGGAACCGCTCACGGTGATTCTGGTGGCGCCAGACTGGCCCCGCCGGTCTTGGTACGCAGACCTCATGAGTCTGGCGGTCGACGCTCCATGGCGTCTGCCTCTTCGAGAAGATCTTCTGTCTCAAGGACCGATATTCCATCCTGCTTTACAGTCGCTGGCTTTGACGGCCTGGCTGTTGAAACCGAGGTCCTGAAGGATAGGGGTCTCTCCCCGGAGGTCATTCATACTTTGATCAACGCTAGAAAGGCCTCTTGGGGAAGATTTACTACCGTACTTGGAAGGCCTATTTCGCCTGGTGTGAGTCCAGGGGGTATTCCCCTCGCTCATACTCGGTGTCTAGGGTGTTGTTTTTCCTTCAAGCGGGTGTGGACCAGCGTTTGGCGTTGGCCACGATTAAGGGTCAGATTTCTGCGCTGGCCGTTCTTTTTCAACGCCCTGTGGCGTCTAATTCTTTGGTCAGCACCTTTGTTCAAGGGGTGCGACACCTGGTCCCTCCTCGGAGGGAGCCTTTGCCTCCGTGGGACTTGAACCTTGTTCTGTTTGTTACAACATGCTCCCTTTGAAAAGATCAGGGAGATCTCATTGCTTCTGTTGTCTAAGAAGGTCGCTTTTTTAGTGGCGATCACTTCGGCTCGCGGAGTGTCGGAGCTGGCAGCTTTGTCCTGCAGGTCTCCGTATCTGGTGCTCCACTTGGATAAGGTGGTCTTGCGACCTAATCCTTCTTTTCTTCCGAAAAGGATCTCGGAATTTCACCTCAATGAGGATATTGTCTTGCCTTCACTTTGCGCGAAGCCTAAGCATCCGAAGGAGGTGGCCTTGCATTGCTTGGATGTTGTTCAGGCGACCAGGGTTTACCTGTCAGCGACTAAATCTTTTCGCAAGACGGATTCTCTCTTTGTCCTTCCTGAGGGACCTCGGAAGGGCTTGGCGGCGTCGGCTTCTACCGTCGCCAAATGGATCAGACAGACTATTGAGCAGGCATATGCTTTGAAGGGAAAGGTTCCCCCTATGCCTGTGAAGGCGCACTCTACCAGATCTCTGAGTACGTCTTGGGCCTGTCATCATCGGGCTTCTGTGGCCTAGGTGTGTAAGGCGGCGACTTGGTCGTCAGTTCACACCTTCTCAAAGTTCTACAAAGTGGATGTTCAGGCATCGGCAGATGCTTCCTTTGGCCGCAAGGTTCTTAGTGCGGCAGTACCTTTTAGGGTCCCTTGTTTTTTTGGGCCCTTGGCTGTTTGGGATGTTTTTATCCCTAGGTTATTTGTTCTTCCTGGGTTGTTGCTCCTGTTGAGCAAAGTGTTTTTTTTTTTCCATGCTGCCCAGCTGGTTTCCTTCCTTTGGTAAGGTTCCTTTCTCTACTGTGGGTCCTGCGTTGCCTTAGGCGTGGCTGCGTTTCCCACCCCTCATGTATACACTGCTTTGGGACGTCCCCATAGTGACTAATATGGAGAGGCGGCGACTGTCGGAGGACGTAAGAGAAAACTGAATTTTTGTAAAATTCCTTTCTCCGAGTCCTCCGACAGTCGCCGCCCCCGCCCCTCCTTTTGGGGTTTGTTTATGTACTCTACTGCTATTCTACTGAAACTGAGGTATGGATACAGGAAGCAGGAGGGTATTGACTGAGGGGACCACCCCCTGGGGGTGGGATATGTTAAAAGTTTTAATATTGACATATTCTGTTGCTTAGCTACTCCTACGGAGCAAAGGTCAATTACACCATAGTGACGAATATGGAGAGGCGGTGACCGTCTGAGGACTCAGAGAAAGGAATTTTACAGGTAAGATTTTACAAAAATTCAGTTTTTTCTCTTACATCCTTTGACAGACGCAGCCCTTCATCATGATTGGGTAATGTCGCCCTCTGCAGGAGCAGGCTAGGTAGTGAAACTTCATCAAAAACCTTTCACTAGACACACCTTTAGGGGCTTTTCCTCCAGACATTACCCCTAGACACATTGAGCTTACTAATCAGTTTCTTGCTGCCTAGCTCAGGAGCAGGCCCGTTGCTACAAGGCAGGCAAACCAAGCAATTGCTTGGGGCCCCGAGTTGGCTTGGGGCCCCAAGACAGTGACTGGTTAAGAATAAATGCAACGACGCTTTGTAAGGCTGTGAGCGCCCCTTTGATCGTCAATGCAATAAAGTATAGATAGATAGATACTTAAACTGTATGGCTATGCTGTGGTTCCTGTAGGCTTTGCGTGTGTGCGGTGGGTTGGGGGGGGGCCTCATGTCCATTTTGCTTGGGGCCCCCAAATTCCTTCAAACGGCCCTGCTCAGGAGTAGGACCTAGGATACTCTGCTGGGACTCCGGTCTCAATTTACTTTTCTTTGAAAAATGTTTATTTTATTTTCTTGACTCCCTATCGCTAGCTAGTCAGGGGTATCCTCCTGGAGAACTACAAGCGACAGCCAGGCTGGGCTTCCCACTGGATAATCTAGATCCTTATGGTACCCCAGCCTGGCCTACGAGCGTGTGCAGGTTGTCATTCGCCCAGGCCTCGCCACGATGGTGCCCCGACTGATGGGGATGAGCCTGTGGACAAATTTCTTTGCCAGGACACCTCAACCTGGAATGCCTCCGTGTTGCAGCATCCCTTCTTGGCTGATGGCACCCCCACTCAGGGTGGGAGGCGAGCTGTATCGGAAGCGGTGAGTGATTCTACCCCCCCCCCCCCCGTGTCCCTGGGACAACCCTCTGGGGGGGGGGGGGGGAGATGTAAGACCTCTCCTGGGGATGTCAGTGCTGTGGTCTCTGTGAGGTCTCTGTTGTGCGTCATCTGGCTCCTCTGTGGAGGGCTCCTTTGCCTCTGTGGGATTAGAATATGGTTTTTGTCCGTTTTGCAATGACCTCCCTTTGATAATATCAGAGAACTATCTCTGCCTGTGTTGTCTCAAAGTTGCTTTTCTGGTGGCTATCACTTCTGCCTCGCAGAGTGTTTGAATTGGCTGCTCTGTCCTGCTATTCGCCTTATCTGGTTGTTCTGTGACCCAACCTGTCTTTTTTTTTTTTTTTTCCCGCAAAGGTGGTGTCTGTCTTCCACCTCAATGAAGATGTTTTGACTTTTTGCGCAGCCCATGCATCCCAAGGAGATCCCAAGGCATGCTGATCGCCTTGAAATCGGCCACAAAATCCTTTAGGAAGTCTGATAACCTGTTTGTCCTCACTGAGCGACCTCGGAAGGGTTCTGCTGCGTCCGCTGCCACCTTTTCTAGATGGATCAGACAGACTATTGTTCAGGCCTATTCCCTTGATGGTCGGCTGCCTCCTTTCTCTTGAGGGCACATTATACTAGAACCGTGAGTGCCTCTTGGGCCTTTCGCCGCCAGGCTTCTGTGGTTCAGGTGTGTAAAGCGGCGACCTGGTCATCTGTACATACTTTTTTGTAAAAAAAAAAAAAAAAATTCAACATGATTGACGTGATGGCATCTTTGGATGCTTCCAGTTTTTTTTTTGCGGTTTGTTGAAGAGACCTGCTTTTTCTCTTCTGAGGGTGAAATTTTGTTCTGGGGTTAGCTGCTGTTGGTGAGCTTTTGTTGCTCCTGTTGGCTACGTGGTTTTTTTTTTTTTTTTTTTTTTCTGGCCTTGGTGGCACATTGCTGTTTTTTCTGTTAGTTGTGTCTTTTCCCACCCCTCACACCTGCACTGCTTTGGGATGTCCCAGTCGTGATGAAACTTGGAAGGGCTGTGCCTGTCGGAAAACGTAAGAAAATAGAATTTTTGTAAGAACTTACCGTAAAAATATTTCTGACAGACGCAGCCACCGGTTGGTTGTCTTCCTGTACTGCTTGCTACGAAACTGATTAGTAAGCTCAATGTGTCTAGGGATAATGTCTGGAGGGACAGCCCCTAAAGGTGTGTCTAGTGAGTTTTTTGATGGAAGTTTCACTACCTAGCCTGCTCCTGCAGAGGGTGGCATTACCCAATCGTGATGAAACTTGGAAGGGCTGCGTCTGTCAGGACTCGGAGAAAAGAATTGTACGGTAAGTTCTTAAAAAAATTAGATTTTCGGATTACTCTGCTGAAGTGCAGAAACAATCAAAGTTCTCAGATGTTAAACGACTCCTCCGCAGTCTCAACCTACAGTATGCGATGTTATACCCATGGTATACTCCGCAAAGTTAGGAATTCTCGCCAAGGGTGGGGGGGTCCATTTCTTTGAAAAACCTGCTGCATCCCAATGGCTAGACCGAGAAGAGATTGCTGCGCTGTAGTGCACCTTCCAGGCCTGCCATGCCCTTGTAGATGTTGCTAATCCTGTAATATCAGCTTTGGTGTCCACACCACATGGACATTAAACAGGCGGAATACAAATGTCTAATCAAATAAGTCAATATCAAGTTGAAATCTTGGTGGTTGTAAAGTTCGCTGCTTCCCCTTTGAACCTTCACTGTACCCCCACTGAAGTTCTATATGGACAGTTCTTTGAAAGGTTTATATTTGCATGGATCACGTTGGTCTTCTACTTGGATCTTTTTTTTTTTTTTTTTCCTCCTTTTCTTTCATGTACTTTCCTGGATGCCTGGTGAAGATGCTGTCTTATTGCTACAGCAAGCCCTCACCTTATCCCCTCCTTAAGCACCTGCTGTGACTACGGAATATAGAATGGGAGGCTCGAAGGGGTCTTTTTTGCTCTCCCCTAATTGAGAGAATGACACACTGTTGCTTTTCCTCTAAAATATACACATTATAACACTCGCTGCTTGACCTATGTCTGACACCGTTTGTGTACTGTCCTGGAATATTCGGGGACTCAGTAATCTGGTGACACGTGCGGCGGTTCTCAGGAGTGTTAAGACTCAACGTGGACATTGTAGGCCTCCAAGAGACTCCTTTATCTTCTCCACCTTCCTACTTCTCAACGCTTGTTTAGCCATCAGTACCACTCCACCTACTCTGCTTACTCCAGAGCTTTCTGATGAGACAGGGAACTTCATTTCTGTTTTATCAAGCAATTTATTGCTCCAAATGGTCCTTGTTTTTTTTTTTTTTTTTGTGCTATGTTGCTGGGTTGTCATGTATAGTTGCCGGTGTATACATTCCTCCTCCATTCTCAGTGGAGGTTCTTAAAATACTGGTGATTTTCATGGCCCAGATTCCCTGATATCCCATGGGGGAAGTCCTACTTTTACTCGTCTAGTGAAAGAGCTTGGGTTGACAGATGTATGGAGGTTGTACCCCCTGAACGCTAAACAGTTTTCGGGTTTTTCTGCTGCCTGCGAGGGTTTCTCAAGGATAGATCGGGTTAGGTAGTGGTTAACTTCTTGCTCTCCTTGCCTCTTCTGGTTATGAACCCTGACATATTTCCGGCTGAACCCATTCTGGTTATCCCGATTTTCTGAATCCAGACCCAATTCATGGGCTTCTGTCCTTTCTTGGCCACAATTTAAACACTATGGAGCTGGGAGTGGTTTAGGATGCAGCTAAGGCATATTTAAGGGTCAATTTATCCACCTTATTAACAGTTAAAACATCCACAAAAGCCTGGAAAACACAGGTGCTTGCAGAGGCTGGGAAGGCAGAGGAGGCTTATATTGCCAACCCTTCTGATGACGCTAGACGGGCATGGCTGGCACCTCAGTCATTGTCCAAGGCTCTTCAGACTCTGTGAAAAATGAGCGCTTCTTCCTACAACGGAAGCATTTTGAGGAAGGTGGAACTATGGGCCATATGTTGGCTCTACTGTACGCACACAGCAGGCTCTGTCATGCATCTCTACCATTAAAAACTCTTAACTCATCTTCTCTATGTATTCCATACCTTTTTTTTTTTATACTGATCTCTGTTCTGCCAAGGTACATCCTACTGATTCAGAGATGACCTCTTTTTTGATAACTGCTCATTGCTTGGCCTTTTCTGCCACAAATGCACCAATGCCTAATGCTCCATTGACAGAAGTGTAATTGTTGGCAGCTTTTTTTTTTTTTTTTTTTTATTCTTTATATTTTTCTCTTACGTCCTCCGACAGTCGCCGCCTCCTCTAAGTCATCACAATTGGGTATTGTCCACCTATCCGTAGGAATAGCTATGCATATAGACTTAGTCAAAAGTCATTAGCATGTACACACCCACGGGGGCTGTCCCATCTGGTCAATACCCCCCCTGCATCACCACTCCCAACTCAGTTTTAGTTTGCCTAGCAATCAGGAATAGTCAGGCTCCCTTGTGCTGGGGCTTCAGTCTCAGCCTTCCTATATCTTTCATTTGATTTTCTTTGAAAAATGTCAGTTTTTTTTTTTCTCTCACTTTACTAGCTGTTTATTTTGTCAGCTTTAGAGTTATTCTTCGGATGAAGATATGGTGCTGGGATTCGGACTGGCCGCCCTGGTTCTCCCGGGCACAGAGGGTCAGATGGACCCCCAGCCCGCCATCGAGCGTTCAGCTATGGTTCGACCCTGGCATTATGAACGACCCATCCCTGTTCGCTGCAGGGATGCAGCTGTGCGGTGGCTACCTCACAGGACTCGTCTGCGCTGCAGCAGCTTCATGTCCCTGGCTCACGGCACTTCCTGTCAGGAGAGGACAGAGGTTTATCCGTGCATAAAGGGCTCCCCCACGCCATCGGGTACAGGTAAGTACTTTTCTGTGTGGGGCCTCTGTCTGGGGTGGCAGTCTGTGTTGCTGTGTGTCCCCATGTCTGTGCCTGTGTGACTCCCTGGGCGATCCCTGCGGGTTTCGTTTTTTGTGCAAATTGTATGTTTTTTGCTGGGGGTCCCTGTCCCTGTGTCACCTTAGGTGCATGTTGGGGGTGCAGACGTGAGTGTTGTGCGGCGACCGCTGCGGGGGTATGTTCGCGCGGTCCGCCATGTTTTTTACTGCAAATGGATATGGCCCCTCTGGGCGAGTATACAGATCGTTTTGGCGCCCTCCGCCGCCATTTTGTGGGCTGTAGAACGATCGGGTCGGCCGCATGTCAGAGGCCATTTTTGTGAAGCCTCAATGCATTTCCTATGGGCAGCCATTTTCCCTTAGGTCTGGCTTATAGCCAGCCCCTTCCAGCAGCATTTCCTTTTCCTCTCAGGCAGCAAAGGATACAGGTAGCAACGATCTGCGGGCTCTGCTCTACATCTGTCGTCTTCTGCATACTGCTTCTGGCTCAGTTTTTCTCCTTTTGGGGGTCTTCATAGCTGTGACAGTAGCGGTGGGCTGCGCACTCCGCAGCGCTATTTAAGGGGACAGTACATCATTTTTTGCACTGTAATTTTTTCTTGTCTTGAGCCATGGATTCTCAGGAAAGCAAGTTTCCTCCAGCTTTAGTGGGGGGCCCCAGTTCTCCTGTGGGTCTGCTGCGACCTGATTTAGCTGCTGTAGTTGCGACTTTAGTGGCAAATATGGAAATGCTGATGTCTGAACGGGCTGCGAGAAAACGGCCCAGGCTGTCTCTCTCTTCTGATTCAGATGGGGATATGGCTGCTGCAAGCGTGCCCTTTTCAGTGTCCCGCTAATCCTTGCACCCCCCGGGGTCTGAGGGGGAGGCTGAAATTGAGGGTGTTGACACATCCTCCCCAGGGTCGCCTGAAGAACGGGCGACCATGGATGAGTTGATTGTTTCTGTAAAAGAAACCTTGCATTTGGAGGATGAGCCCAATCCTCCGGGCGTGGTGTCTTCCTTTGGGACGCACAGGGCCCGCAAGTCTGCGCAGGTTTTTCCCTGCCCAGCTGAATTTCATTACACTGTTAATGAAATGTGGCGCACGTTAAAACGTCCATTCGTGGTACCTAGTCGGTTCAAATTGCTTTATCCTTTTGCGCCGGCTACGGAATCGCGATGGTGTGTGCCTCCACAGGTAGATCACACTGTGGCCGAACTGAACAAGGCTACCTTGGTTCCTACTGAGGATACTCCGGTTTTCCGGGATCCCACGGACCGGTGGTTGGAGTCTCTAGCCCGCCATTCCTATACGGTGGCGGTTTCGTTGCTCAAACCCGTTTTCGCGTCTGTTATGGTGGACAGGTTTCGGGGGTTTTATTCAAATCTGTTCACTGTGCCCAGGAAGGAGGGCAAAGTGCGTCCTGTTCTGGACCTGAAAGCGCTGAACCGCTTTGTGCGTGTTCGAAAGTTTCGAATGGAGTCTCTCCGTTCGGTTGTGGCCTCCTTGAGTCCGGGAGAATTCCTGGCTTCGATAGATCTGAAGGATGCGTACCTGCACATCCCCATTTTCGAGGGTCATCAGCGGTACCTTCGGTTTGCAATCGCAGAGGACCACTACCAGTTTGTGGCGTTACCTTTCGGTCTCGCTTCGGCTCCAAGGGTCTTCACCAAGGTGTTGGCACCGGTTCTGGGCCTGCTACGGGCCCAGGGCATTGTGGTCCTGGGGTACCTGGACGATCTGCTTCTGAGATCAAGGGCCAGGACCTTGTGCGCGACCTGTCCATCACGGTACAGACGCTTCAGGAGTTCGGATGGACCATCAACGTTCAGAAATCAGCGTTGTCTCCGTCGCTTCGCCTTCCCTATCTGGGAATGGTTCTGGACTCTGCTCAGGCGAAGGTGTTCTTGCCGGAGGACAAGCTCCGGACTTTGCGGGACGAACTCAGGTCCCTCAGGGACAATCCGTCCTCGTCACTCAGGACCTGCATGCGGGGCCTGGGGTTGATGGTGTCGGCCTTCGAGGCGATTCCCTTTGCCCAGTTCCACACGCGGGCTCTCCAGACGGAGATCCTGGCCAGGTGGGACAGACTTCCTCAGTCCTTGGATCTGGAGGTGTCCTTGAGTCGCCAGACCAGATTGGCTCTTCTGTGGTGGATCCAGTCCCCGGCGGTGGCGGAAGGCAAGTCCTTCCGCCCGGTGGTGTGGACAGTGGTTACCACGGACGCCAGCCTGTCGGGCTGGGGTGGAGTCCTGGGCAACCTGTCTGCCCAGGGCACTTGGTCGGAGGAGGAATCCTCCCTCTCGATGTGCTGGAACTAAGAGCAATAAAACTGTCTCTTCCAGTGGTCGGACCATCTCCAGGGCCTGCCTGTTCGTGTACAGACGGACAATGCTACCGCGGTGGCTTACATCAACCACCAAGGGGGCACCAGGAGTGCTCGAGCGGCCCGGGAGGTGACCGACATTCTGTCTTGGGCCGAGACTCATGTCCCGGCGATCTCGGCAGTTCACATTCCGGGTGTGGACAATTGGCAGCCCGACTATTTGAGCCGCCAGACCCTGGACCAGGGGGAATGGTCCCTGCACCCGGAGGTCTTTCAGATGCTGTGTGCGAAGTGGGGATCCCCAGATGTGGATCTGTTAGCACCCCGGCTAAACCGAAAGGTGGAAAACTTTGTGGAAAGAACGCGCGATCCGTTGGCGGACGCCTCGGATGCGTTGGTGGCCCCTTGGCATCAGTATCGTCTGATGTACGCCTTTCCTCCGATTCAGTTACTATCCCGTTTCCTTCGCAGATTGGCCTCGGAACCGCACATGGTGATTCTGGTGGCACCGGACTGGCCTCGCCGGTCCTGGTACGCCGACGTTGTTCACCTGGCAGTGGCACCTTCGTGGCGCCTGCCTCTGCGGGAAGATCTTCTGTCTCAAGGTCTGATCTTCCACCCTGCTTTACGGTCGCTGGCTTTAACGGCTTTGCTGTTGAGACCCATGTCTTGAAGGACAAGGGTCTATCTCCTGAGATTATTCCTACCCTGATCAAGGCTAGGAAATCTTCCTCTGGTAAGATTACCGTACCTGGAAGGCCTACTTTCCCTGGTGTGAGTCCAGGGGGTTTTCCCCCTCGTTCTTACTCGGTGTTGAGGATCTTGGCTTTCCTCCAGTCTGGAGTGGATCAGCGCCTGGCGCTGGCCACAGTAAAGGGCCAGGTGTCAGCACTGGCGGTCCTTTTCCAACGCCCTGTGGCGTCTCATTCCTTGGTGCGCACCTTCATTCAAGGTGTGCAACATTTGGCTCCTAGAAAGGAGCCTTTACCTCCATGGGACTTGAATTTGGTCCTGTCCGCTTTGCAGCGGGCTCCCTTCGAGAATATCAGGGAGATATTGTTGCCTCTGCTGTCAAAAGGTTGCTTTTCTTGTGGCGATCACTTCGGCTTGTAGAGTGTCGGAACTGGCGGCGTTGTCTTGCCGTTCCCCTTACTTGATGATTCACAGGGATAAGGTGGTTTTGCGACCACCCCCATCCTTCCTTCCCAAGGTAATCTCTGATTATCACCTTAATGAGGACATTGTCCTGCCTTCGCTTTGTACGAAGCCTAAACATCCGGAGGAGATTGCCTTGCATTCCTTGGATGTTGTTAGGGCGATCAGGGTTTACCTGAAGTCTACTGAATCCTTTCGGAAGACGGATTCCCTCTTTGTCCTTTCTGAGGGACCTCGGAAGGGCATGGCTGCATCCGCAGCAACTATTGCCAAATGGATCAGACAGACCATTGAGCAGGCTTACGCCTTGAAGGGATGGGTTCCGCCCTTCCCTGTTAAGGCGCACTCTACCAGGTCTTTGAGTACTTCCTGGGCCTATTGGCATCGGGCCTCGGTGGCCCAGGTGTGCAAGGCGGCGACTTGGTCGTCGGTGCACACTTTTTCCAAGTTGTACAAAGTAGACGTTCTGGCATCAGCTGATGCTTCCTTTGGCCGCAAAGTTCTCAGTGCGGCTGTGCCATGATGGACCCTTGGTTTTTTCCTGGGTCCCTGGCTGTTGGCATTTGCTTTCCTGGGCTGTTGCTCCTGTTGAGCATTGTTTGTTGTTGCCCAGTTGGTTCTTACAGTGCATGTAAGATTCCTTTCTCTGATGTGGGTACTGCGTTGCCTTTTCTACGGTTGCGTCTCCCACCCCTCATGTCTATACTGCTTTGGGACATCCCAATTGTGATGACTTAGAGGAGGCGGCGACTGTCGGAGGACGTAAGAGAAAACTGAATTTTTGTAAAATCTTCCCTGTAAAATTCCTTTCTCTGAGTCCTCCGACAGTCGCCACCCCCGCCCCTCTTTTTGGGGTTCTTATTACCTACTGATATGCTACCAAACTGAGTTGGGAGTGGTGATGCAGGGGGGGTATTGACCAGATGGGACAGCCCCCGTGGGTGTGTACATGCTAATGCCTTTTGCCTTTTGACTAAGTCTATATGCCTAGCTATTCCTACGGATAGGTGGACAATACCCAATTGTGATGACTTAGAGGAGGCGGCGACTGTTGGAGGACTCAGAGAAAGGAATTTTACAGGTAAGATTTTACAAAAATTAATTTTTTTTCATCAATAAACAAAGAATATCGCATACAAAAATATTAATAAGCATTTGAGTCGCCCCTTTTATACCCCTCCCAGCAAACCTTACACACGGACACACACACACACACACACACACACACACACACACACACACACACACACACACACACACACACACACACACCCTCCCTTCACATATCATACTCCAAGTTGCATTAATTGAACTAAACATTTTAAATATCAGCATAATAAGGTACTTGACAGGAGTTTTTAAATATTTCAAACTTTTTAGTATTTCCTCTTCTTTTGTAAGCCAATTTTTCTCTAATTATGGTGTTTTTGACTTTCCTCAACCAATCCACTATGCATGGTGGTTTTGATTTTATCCATTTCTCTGTTAGAGCTTTCCTAGCAAGATATAAACATCTTAAAACTGCTATTCGCTTTGCCCCATACCCCTCTCTGCTCCATATACCCCAATATGCACAGTACCGGATCTAGTTGAATATTTATTTCAAATACATTTATTTTATCCATCACCTCCTTCCAGTATCTGCAGCTTGGGGCATCTCTACAATATGTGGATCAAATCTCCAACTGCCATTTTACATCCTAGGGCAAAAAGCATCAGATCTTCCTCCAAACAAGAATAATGCTCTATGGAGTATATAAAATTGTGTGAGTTTCTGGGTTGCTGAAAGAGATGTGGTGTATGTTGAAGCTACTATATCATCCCACTTTACATCTGTTAACCGCCCCACATCCTCTTCCCATTTTATTCTGCTCAGTAACTGAAATTCCTTATCGAATACCCTTACCTGTAAGTTCCTGTATAGTTCTGAAATCAACCCCTTTAAAAATGTAGCCTGTATCAAATTTCAACAGAGAAATTTTACTCCATTCTAATCCTCCCTCTCTAAATTGTGTTGCCAGTGCATGCTGTAGTTGCAGATCATATAAAAATCTCTCCAATCTAAGCATTCAAAGTATGATCTCTGTAACTTATGATAGCGAAACCCCAATCTTGGCTGAATAAACAGTGACTCGATCCAGACTACACCTTGAAGATATTGTGAAGTTTAATCCATAAACTGTGAGGATCTTGCAACGATAAACATCGAATAGGTCAAAAGATCATAATGTGATCTACTCCATGAGACATGAGACTGAGATGCATTACTGGGAAAAATTAACAAAGGGGCGGCGCAATCTATACAGGATAAACCGAGCTAAAGGGAAGGAGGAATCGGGCAGGAGAATACATATAACATTTTATAGTTTTATCACAAGGCATGTGAAAGATGACACTCCCCATCAAAATCTATGATTTCTTTTAACAAACTTTAGTCCAAGTCCAAATATAAGTAAATGAAGATTATTTTCCAGGAGCCTCTGCAAAACAAGAGGGAAGGGAAGAACAATGGAAAACAATGCAAACATTAACACAGAACTTGCAGAGGTTTGTCTTGCAGGCCCAATCCATTTTCAGAGGGGAAGGCAGCAACGTGCACCAATCCCTTGGAATCAAGTTGGTAACTTGTGAGACTGTCTTCCTCTTTGGGCAAAAGTACTTGTTTCTTTTATGGGCCTGAAGTAAAGGTGTGCAGAACCTTCTTTCATTACTTTAACATCTACTTTCCGTACTTTTCCAGTGCTACTTGGCATAGTCTGTTATTAGACCCATAGGCCAAGGGTTGTGATGGGAATCTGTTTTTCAAGAGAACTAGGTCTCCCACTTGTAGGTTGGGCTTGCTAGTTTGCCATTTACTGCAACTTTGTAGATTAGAAAGGTATTCCATCTTCCAGTGGTTCCAAAACACATCAGCAAGATGTTAAACTCGTTTCCATTGATGCTTGTAAACGTTAGGGTAATCAAGTTCCTCGGTGGGAATAGTGGCTACCCCAATTTTTTTGGGTAAGAGTGGCTGGAGTGAGCAATACTGGAGACTCTGGATCTGAAGACACAGGGACCAGTGGCTTTGCATTGATTATAGCAGACACCTGCAAGTAGAGTGACTAAAGCCCTGTACACACGCACCGATTGTTGGCCGACCGATCGGCCGTCTTTTGTCCAGTGTTTTGTTGGTTGAAATGTGCTCTAGACTGCACACTAATTTTGTCGGCCAACAACAACCAACTGAAGTGATGTCATGTGATGGTTAACTTTCCGTGTGTTTTTTCTTCTCTGAGCATGCCCAGTCTTGCTCATCTGGCTTTTGTCGGCTGAAATCTGTACTGACTGACGAACAATCGGCCGTTCTGGTGACGGCCAACAAAAATTTTATAGCCTGCACACCAGATTTTGTTCGGTCGAAAAGTCGCAGTAGGTTGTCGGAAGCCTCATACTAACAAGCGGAAGCATCATACTAACAAGCCGATGATCGGGCGGCGGCCAAAAATTCACGGCCAACAATCGGTACGTGTGTACGGGCATTTCGATTTCATGTGTAAGCTGGGAAGTTTTCTGGTCCAGTTGCATAGAGTCCAGGATTTTTCTTGCAACTCATGCGTCCCAAGAGCCACCCATGTAAGGAAGGTGGGTTGAATTCCCATTTACACTTGTCTTTGAAGTTGACTATCTTTTCTGCTCCTGTGAAATTAGTCCTGCAGTCAGATCTAAGTAACTTTACGGGTCCTCGCACAAATTTTCTGAAGGCATTAATGAAACGGGAAGAGTCCATTGATTCTATCACTTCGATGTGCACTGCACGAATGCTCAAGCAAGTGAACAGCGCAGCCCGTCGCTTATTGTTGGCAACTCCGCCACAAGTTTTGCGTGTAATAGTCCAGGGGCCAAATATGTCCATGCCAACATTAGTAAATGGTGGTTCAGTACTTAATCGTTCAGCCACCAGCTCTGCCATCTGTTGAGGGTGCTTTCCTCTTAGTTTCTGGCTCTTAGTTTCTGGCACTTGACACATTTGCCGAATATGGACGATATTCCCCCTTTCATGCCAATGATCCATAAACCTGCAGACCTTACTGCTCCCTTTGTAAAGTGACGACATTGATGCTGAACTCGCTCATGGAAATGTTTAACAGAGCAGTTATGTGGTGACGTCCTGGAATGAGGGGATTTTTCTCTTCACTGAACGAATTAAACCTTCCAATGCGACCACCTTTAGATAGGTTGAGTTTTTTTGATATGTTAGCGATCTCTTGTCAATACACTTCATGTTGAAAACATTGGATGATAACCCTTTCTGCTTGATAGACCTCCTGAATTGTGGGGGTGGGGGGCTTTTAAAGATGTGCCACTTGTGACACTTTCAGTGCTAGAGCTCTTCGCAAATTGATGAACAATCTGAATAAGACGTGCAATGGCTCGTACAACAGAGTACCACTTGGAAAAGTTTTCAAAACGGTGAGGACTCAGCCTTACCCTTGCTTTCACAAAGGAGTGTGACGGTAACAGTTCTGATTTCCTTATCAGACTCCGTATGAACCAGTTCAAATGTAGAACTTAAAAAAGGAGTTTATCATTCAAGAGTGCTGGTGGATATAACCATGATGTGTCCAGAAATGCAGTAGGAGGTACTGCACGACTGCCGCAATCAGCAGGGTTGAGGTTAGTGGGAACATAGTGCACATGGAACTGTCTTGTCTTATTGTGTATATATTCTAGCACTATTTTGCTGTCAGTAAAAAAGTCAAAGGAGTGTATTTCAACATCTGTTTCAAGTTCTGTAAGCTCAGCAATTTCCACAGCTAACACCGCTGCACAAAGTTCAAGCCTTGGTATAGTATGTGCAGGTTTTGGTGTGAGCTTGGCCTTGCCCATGATAAATCCTACACCCACTTCGCTGGGATCCGTGGCTCGAAGATAAGCCACAGCAGCGATGGCTTTATTGAATGCAGAAGACATGGATCGCTCTTCTGGTGGCATTCCTTTAAGGATGCAAGGATGTAAGAGCATGGTATCTGGAGTTGTTCTAATGCTTTTAGAGAGTTTCCAGGATTCTTAGCTGTTTTTTCTTGGGTGAAGGGGTATCCCTGCCTGAGCTTTCACAAGTAAGTTGCCTCCGCAGTATCTTACCCTGAATGGTGTGAGATAAAACCCAACGGATCATAAATGCTGTTCACTGTAGACAAAACTCCTCACTTTGTCAAAGGCTTGTCGCAGGCTGATGCTTGAAATGTGATTTGTATCTTGCTTAACATTCCAAAGCAATCCCAGACTCCGTTGAGTAATGTAAAGTTCAGATTCTTGTGCGAATCTCTCTACACAGAGCATAGTCATCAGAAGGAAAGGCTCTCATGACTGTCACTGTTGGGAGATGATTTTGTGAAGTTTGAGGTTTGCAGTAAGTAGCAAGCATGTTCTGGGTTCTAGTGAGGAGGTCAATAGCTGCTGCTTCCGTAGGCAGAGATTTGATTCCATTGTCTACATAGAAATTCCTTTCGATCTGTCCTGCATCAAATCCGAATCCCCCCCCTCTTGAGCGGTTTTCCTCAGTCCATAAGTTGCTACTGCAGGAGGGCTGTTACAGAAAACGTGTACCTTCATCCGGTAGTCTGACTTCATCATTGACATCATTGTGGTACCATCGGAACCGGAGGAAGTTTCTGTAGTCTTCACGGACGATGAGACAGTGAAACATTTGCTAAATGTCAGCCATAACAGCAATTGGCTCTTGTCTGAAGTAAAACTCCTATAAGATTGTTGTTCAGATTAGGCCCAGTAAGAAGATTCATTGAGGGAGACACCTTCATGGCGAGCACTACAGTCAAAGACCACCCTAATCTGCTAAGGCTTGCGGGGATGATAGACACGGAAGCATTGTAGATGCCAACATTCTTCTCGAGGAGGTGCAGGCTCAGCATGATCTCTCTCAAACACCTTTGCATAAAGTCCACAAAGTTCTTTTTTCATTTCAGGCTTCTGGTTCAAACTGCACTTCAAAGAAACAAACCATGATTCTGCATGTCATCTGTTTGGTAGTCTTTCTTGGATTACGAAATGTTAGCGGTGATACCCAGCTGTTGGCATCATCTTGGTAGAACTCTTTACACATGGTATTCTAGAATTCTTTGTCTTTCATTGTAGCCACCAGCTCCTTGTCCTTAGTGGTTACCTCGAACACTGTTGCCGATGTTGTAATCCCAGAAATTTAGAGCTTTCCTATTGTCTTGGCTGATGTGTCGTTGTGTAACTCTTTCAAACCGTCTTTCTTTAACATTATATTGATGGGGTCGTTGTGCAGCACAAGTAGTTTGTCCGTTAGACAGGACATGTTTTAAAGGAAGAGCATAAAACCTTCTGCCCTTGTCTTGGTAGGCATTGCATATGATGACCCAGCCTAGATTCAGGCACGGAGCATGTGGTTACTCCAAAACAAATTTGCGATGCATAGCACCTTGCTCCTGCGCTCAGAAACAGGGCTCCCAGACCACTCCTATCACGGAACTTTTACTTGGCATCCCCAATGGCTGAGGCCTTGCTGCCCTCTATGACCGGGGTGGTCAACAAAGTACTGCAAACAAAAAACAGAGGGCGCACAGGCCTAGCACATTATCCTCGGGCTTTATTAGTACAAAATAAAAGTGGCTACTCAGAAAACGGCAAACGTAAACCAGCATATCAAATTCAAACGCCGGAATCCATTGTTACAATGTCCGCTGTCCTTGATAGAATGACGGCTGACTCATTTGAGGAAGAGGCGAAGCCTCCAAAACGTGTCAGCCGTGAGTAGCCACTTTTATTTTGTACTAAAAGCCTTATTGAGGATAATGTGCTAGGCCGGTGCACCCTTTCTTTGTTTTTTGTTTGCAGTGCTGAGCATATGGTGCATCCTGTGGACCGTTGATTTGATGACTAACTTTGTGCACCCTTAAGATGTCTCAGCCAAGTAACAGAATATCGGCACTTTTGTCGAGGGCTGGTATTTGGTCAGCTATGTCCTTCAAGTGAGGATGGTAAAAGGCAGCTTCAGGTGTAGGGATCTCCTCTTTAATGCTTGGAATCTGGCTGCACTCAGTGATAGTGGGCAAGGATATTTCCACATCAGAGGAGCCAACCACAAGACGAGTGGCTCTTCTACCCAAGACTTCTGTCGTGCCGGCACAAGTGCTTGGGGTATAAGGTAGAGCGTCTCCTGCTATGTTTAACAGTTCGAATAACTGTTCTGTTCTTGCAAGAGATCTGTTACTCTGATCATCCAGAATAGTATACAGTTTTATGGCCTTTTCAGGTTGACCTTCGGGGTATAAACAAACCAACATATCTTTGCACAGGATTTCTCACAGTCCTTCTCCGCAGACTTCTGTACATGTAGACAACACTGAGGTGGAAGGTGTTTGATCTGTGTGCTCCCCGCCTTGCTTTTCCTCGAAGATTGTTTTTGAGCGTAGTAGAGTTGTGCTGATATTGATGAAGCGCTTGCACGTGGTCATCACTGTCACACTATACATTTGATGATAGCTTTACAGTCCTTTGTAAAGTGTTCTGTGGAGGCACAGCATTTGTAGCAAACTCCAAATTTCTTCAAAGGTTTTTTTTTTTACGTTCTTGTAGGGTGGTGGCTTCTGATTTTAATTTGAATGAAGACATTGTGCTTCCTTCACTCGGTCCCAAGTCTACGCATCCCAAGGAAATTGCCTTGTATTCTTTGGATGTGGTTCGGGCAATCAGGGTTTACCTGGCGGCCACTGAGTTTTTCAGATGCTCCATTTGTCCTTATCGAGGGACCACGTAAGGGATTGGCTGAGTCTGCCTGATATCCATCTGGATATGGTCGCAGTAGACGGTTGTTCAGGCCGGTTCACTGATGGGTCAGGTTTTTCCGTTTCCTGTGAAAGCGCATTCTACTAGAGCGCGGGGGCTTATCGCCATCAGGTGTCAGTGGTACAAGGTGGCAACTTGGTCGTCCGTGTATACGTTCACAAAATCCTACAAGGTTGATGTGTTGGCATCTTCGGATTCCTCCTTTTTGGCCGCAAGGTTTTGCAGGCTGCTGTTTGAAGAGTATCTTTTTCGTTCTCTTTGAGGGTGTGTGTTTTTTCTAGGTGAGCTCCAGTTCCTGGTTGAGCTCCATATTTAATGGTTAGCTACATTTAGCCTTTGAGTTACAGTATTCTTTGCGTTTTAGTCTTCCCACCCCTCATGAAAATACTGCTTTGGGACATCCCAATGGTCTAAAGAAGATATGGAGCTGCGTCTGTCAATCGAAAGAAAACTGAATTTTTGTACTTCAAAATTCTTTTCTCTGAAGTTCGACAGACGCAGCAACCGCCCCTCTGCTTCTGAGTGAATGGGGTTTTTCTGTCTTCTAAACATTGCTTGCAACTAAACTGGCTGCTGTAGCAGTGTGTGTGGGGTTATGCCTACAGGGACAGCCCACATAGGCGTGGTAAAGCTTTTTCCTGCCTAGTGTCCAATGCCTGATTGGAGGAGCATATAACTCAGTGGTCTAAAGAAGATATGGAGCTGTGTCTGTGTATGAGCTTCA
Organism: Pelophylax lessonae; assembly: GCF_965119305.1. NCBI lineage: Eukaryota > Metazoa > Chordata > Amphibia > Anura > Ranidae > Pelophylax > Pelophylax lessonae. Next base: position 157,004,468 of record NC_138773.1, read on the forward strand.
GAGAGAAGGATTTTATGGTAAGTACAAAAATCCAGTTTTTCAGTGGCTAGGATATTGGCTTTCCTCCAAAGAGGGGTTGAGCAGTGGTTGGTTTTTGGTACTATTAAAGGCCAAGTGTCGGCTATGGCTGTGTTTTTTTTTTTTTTTTTTTTTTTTCAATGTCCTTTAGCTACGCATTCTTTGATTCGCACCTTTATCCAGGGAGTTTGCCATATGGCTCCTCCGATACGGTCCCCGTTCTCTCCGTGGGATCCTAACTTGGTACTGTCAGTCCTTCAGAAACCTCCCTTTGAAAACATTAGGGAGATTCCTCTGCTTGCGTTGTCACAGAAGGTAGCCTTTTTGGTGGCTATTACCTATATGCGCATAGGCGTATGTTTTAGTAACCTGTGTTAATTCTTGCATTATCACCGTTCTAACACTCTCCAACACCGCCGATTTTTATTCCTGCTTTGAGGCTGTTTATTAAACAGCGTTGTGTTGGCTCCAGGTCTGTGATAAGCACTGTTAGCTAGCAGCGTGTTAGCACCATGTTAGAGAGTGAAAGGAATGTGGGGAAGGTTTAACTAGCTGCACAGCAGCCATCCTGTGTGGGGTAAAACTGTGATCCACAGTAAAGGAACATTAATTATTTCTCAGAGCTGTTGAAAAATAAAAAATAAACACATGTAAAAGCACATACACACACTGACTAATATTATAAAGTATAAAATTACATATTTTTCTAAACTACTATTCCTCTACCCTAAAGGATCATAAGTTAATCCTCAGAACTGAGTTATTGGATTAAAATATAACAAAAAATAATAAACGCATTTAAAACGTACACACCTTTATTAAAATAAAGATTTTTATTACCCTGCCATCCCTCCTACCTTGGCTAACTGCATTAATTTCCAGACACCTTTCTTTTTCTCCTTTTAGAGTTGGTTAACACAATGCCACACATGAATCACACAGAAATGTACTGTGCATTCCGATGCGATTCAGACTGCATGCAAAATGTACTCTGTTTGCGATCCGAAGCGGGTGTCAATAGAAAATTGACACCCCAAACACAGGTTGCGAACGCATTACTTTTTCCCACACCTGCCCGCACTGGACTGCATGGAACAAAAGATCTGGTTACAGTGCGATTTAAAAAAAAAAAAAAAAAATAGTAGTGAATGCACGAATTTTGGTGCAACGTGGTGTGATTTTAGCCCATTCAAAATGAATGGGCTGAAATTGCACTGCAAAGGACCCCTTGTAAATCGCACAGGAATGCACAGCTCGTTTCTGTGCGATTAATTTGTAGGCATAGTATGAACCGGCCCTGAATGTGCTAAAATCGCACTACGCTGCACTAAAAGTAGTGCATGCACTACCTTTTAAACAGCACTGTAACCAGATTGCATGGTACAAAAGTACCGTGCGGGCAAACGCACTGCATTTTCAACCTGCATTTGGGGTGTCAACTTTCTATTGACACCCACTGCAGATTGCAAATGGAGTGCATTTTGCATGCGTTCTGATCGCACAGGAACTCTTCTGTGCATTTCTGTGTGATTCATGTGCTGGCATGGTGTGAACCGGCCCTTAGAAAAAGTACATATCAATCCTATGTGTCCGCTGCCAAGCATCAGACATGCTAAGTTAAGGCCTACATTAATTATTTATTTTTATTTTTTTTCAACCACCGAGTTAAACGAAAAAATTACTTGATTCACAGTCACATTTGATTTATGTGGATGGGGGAATCCTTTCCACTGAGCTTTATATCTAAAAATGCTGCGCAATCAAAAGTGAACCAACCAGTGGTCAAAAACATATGTGAATCAATAAATAAATATTATAGAAGTGAAAAAACTGATAAAAATAAATACCATCAATATGGAACTATAACGAATGAATGAATGAAAAATTAGTGTAAGCATGCGTATATAAAAAAATGTTTTGTGCACATGAGTCCCAATGCAAGAAGTATTGCCACTTAAAAATTAAATTCTTCAAAAATGCCAGTCGTGTTGAAAACGTGCAGGTAAAAAGCCACATAGTGACAAGTGCGCCAAAGGAGCCCCAGTGAAGATCTCTCCCAAAAACCTGTGCACCCCCTTGTGATTGGGTGCTCACCTTGATGCGTCTGACTTTGCAGTTAAGCTCAGTCAAAAGCGCTTAATGTCTCCTTGTATTGAAACGGGGCCTATTCAATCCCCCCACGTGGGGGGATCCTTCATAGGGAATCACTCCTTCAAGTATACAGCGATGATATCATATAAAGGAAAAGAAGCAAGATAGTGCTGAAATCCTTTTTCAATTTTATTAAATGTATCAAACTACTCAGTCAGAAGGTGCTAAAGTGCACCAATTTATCATAGGCATCAATAGGCAGGTAGGTTTCGTGGTGGTGTGGTGAGACAAACAGCCTAGCACAGACAGCAACAGCCGACAGACTGGGTCAGAGTAGCACAGACAGCAACAGCCAACAGACAGGGTCAGAGCAGCGTTCCGTCCGTCCGTCTGTCCTTGCCCCTCCCCTACGCGTGACGACACAGGGACCTTGTCTTCATCGGAGGGATGAATACAATACAATTTTAAAAGGATTTCAGCGGAAGGTGGTGGTGGGGGGGGGGGGGGGGGATGGAGGAGAGTCTTCTTACCCCTCCTTGTAATAACAGCCGGGTGGCTTCTCAAAAGACAGCGGACCGTCGGCTATGGACGCCAGTACCGGGGTGATGCCTCTAGCTGCAGGCATCACTCCGGTACAGCACTTTCCCGAAAAATATTGGCAATATCCGTAACCTCAGGCCGATTCCGATATATCGGGTAAAGTGCATATGCCGATAATCGGTCGATCCCTAATATAAAAATAAGTGTGTGTGTGTATATAATATATATGTATGTGTGTGTGTGTGTGTGTGGATATAGATATATATTAGGGCTGCACGATATTGGGAAAAGTACATTGCGATATTTTTTCCCCCCAACGATATATATTGCGATATTGAGAGAGCCATTAATACAGGGTTAATGTTTCTGTAGGGATTCAGTGCAGCAGCCGCCTTCTGATTTTACTACAGGGCAAGTTTTGAACCATCAGAAATTAGTGCCTGCCATTGGATGGGCAGATCTGATCTGGATATCCATAGGATGCTGCCCATAGATCATGCCTATAGTCAGTGCGTTTTTTTAAAATTTAGCAAATTTAGTAATTTTTTTTCATAAATTTTTGCCAAAATTTAAAATAACCCAGATAAGTATATATTTGGTCTTTGTGAAGGTTATAGGGTCTCCAAGCTATGGTGCTAATCATTGAAAATCACACCGGATGTACTGACGCCCCATCTCATTTCTTGAGACCCTTTTAATTTTTAAGGCAAAAATGGACTCCCAGGACAACAAATTCCCTGCAGACCTGGTGGGGGCTTCGGGTCCACCTGAAGCCTCTTCCATGGCCTCCATATCTGCTGCTCTTGCAACTTTGGCGTCCCAGGTGAATCTGCTGATGTCGGAACGCTTCTCCAAAAAACGACCTGTGCCCTCCCAGTCCTCTGACTCTGAGCCCGAATTGGTTGCCACGGATGATGGTCCCCCTGACGGGTCCCACGCCTCTGCTTCTGAGGGGGAGGAGGAGGAGGAGAAATCCTCCTCCTTGGTAGCGCGGGAACGCGATACGATGGATTCCCTCATTAGCGCTATAAAAGAAACTCTTCATCTTGACGATGAGCCATCTCAGTCCAGTAAGTGGTCTGCTTTCGTGTTCCGAAGGCCCCAGAAGTCTGGTCAGGATTTTCCCTGCCCTGAGGAATTTCCGCAGATTGTGAATGACTAGTGGCGGCACATTAAGCACATGTTGGTGGTGCCTAACCGTTTTTCCCTCCGCTATCCATTTTTGGAGGTGGTGGACAAACGTTGGACAGTGTCTTCAAAAGTGGATCACACTGTGTCTAGGCTGAATAAGTCTACCTTAATGCCAGTAGAGGATTCCCCGGTATTCAGGGATCCGGCAGATAGGCGTGTGGAAGCGCTCACCCGCCACATTTATCTGGTGGCGTGTTCCCTGTTTTCACCACAGATGCCAGCCTGTCCGGCTGGGGAGGAGTTCTGGGCACGCGATCGGCAGGGGAGACTTCATTGCTGATAAACGTCTTGGAGCTCCGAGCGATCAAGCTTTGTCTGTTACGTTGGTCATCTCTACTTCAGGGGTGTCCGGTGCGGGTACAGACGGACAATGCCACGGCTGTGGCTTATGTCAATCACCAAGGGGGCACCAGGAGTGCCCGGGCGGCCAAGGAAGTGGCCAAGAATCCTGGCTTGGGCCGAATCGCATGTACCGGCCATCTTGGCTGTTCACATTCAGGGTGTGGAAAACTGGCAGGCATACTATCTGAGTCGCCAGACTTTGGACCAGGGGGAATGGTCCCTGCATCCTTAGTTATTTCGCCTCCTGTGCGCCCGGTGGGGGACCCTGGACGTGGATCTGTTTGCGTCCTGTCTCAACAAAAAGGTGGAAAGATTCTCTGGCGGACGCCGCGGATGCGATGGTAGTGCCTTGGCACCGCTATCGGCTGATGTATGCCTTTAATCCGATCCAACTGTTGTCCAGGTTCCTCCGCAGGTTGGCGTCGGAACGGATGTCAGTTATTCTGATGGCCCCGGACTGGCCTCGACGGTCCTGGTACACGGACATTGTTCAGATGGTCGTCAAACCTCCCTGGCGGCTTCGCAAGACTATCTTCTGTCTCAAGGACTGATCTTCCATCCTGCTTTGCTGTCTCTGGCTTTAATGGCATGGCTGTTGAAAGCCAGGTCTTGGGGGATAGGGGTCTTCCACAGGCAGTCATCCCTATCTTGTTAAAGGCTCGTAAAGCTACTTCTAGGAAGATTTATCACCGCACCTAGAAAGCGTATATCGGCTTGGTGCGAAGCGCATGGTTTCAATCCTCGTTCCTTCTCGGTGGCGAAGGTCTTGGCATTCCTGCAGAAGGGCGTGGATCAGCGTCTGGGGCTGACTAAGGTCATGGGTCAGTTGTCGGCCTTGGCCATCTTTTTTCAACGTCCTTGGTCCGCACCTTCATTTAAGGGGTGTGGCATTTCGCTCCCCCGAGGAGAGCTCCCTTGCCTTCCTGGGATCTTAATTTGGTTTTGTCTGTGTTACAGAAACCTCCTTTTCGAGAACATTAGGGCGATTCCTCTCTGTGTTGTCCCAGAAAGTTGCCTTTCTGGTGGCCATCACGTCGGCTCGCAGAGTGTCTGAATTGGCGGCCTTACCTTGCCGTTCTCCTTATCCGGTAATTCATAGAGATAAGGTGGTTCTGCGTCCAAATCAATCTTTTCATCCCAAGGTGGTTTCTTCGTTCCACCTCAATGAAGATGTCGTGTTGCCTTCGCTGTATGCGCGGCCCAAGCATCCTAAGGAATTTGCCTTGCATTCCCTGGATGTGTTCCGGGCGGTCAAGGTTTACCTGTTCGCCACGTAGTCTGTTCGGCAGTCTGATTCGCTTTGTCCTGAGGGACCTCAGAAAGGAATCGGCCGCCTTCGCAGCGACCATTTCTAAGTGGATCAGACAGACTATTGTTCAGGCCTATTCCATTAGGGGTCGGATTCCTCCTTTTCCGGGAAAGGCCCATTCTACTCGAGCCGTTGGCGCCTCTTGGGCTTTTCGTCATCAGTCTTCTGTGGCTCAGGGGTGCAAGGCGGCGACTTGGTCAGCCGTGCACACTTTCACAAAGTTCTACAAACTTGATGTTTTGGCATCTTCGGATGCTTCCTTTGGCTGCAAGTTTTGAGTGCCGCAGTTGTTTGAGGGGACATTATTTTTGCTGTCCCTCCTTGGGGTGTTTTTTTTTTTTTTTTTTTTGTTTCATTGTTACAGTTTTTTTCTGTAGGCTCAGGTTGTTTCTGGCCCGGCTGTTTGCGTTTCCTTCTGAGTTGGTTGTGTTTTTTTCCCACCCCTCATACCTGCAATGCTTTGGGACGTCCCATTAGTGAAGGCTAATACCATCGGACGGCAACTGTCAGAGGACTCAGAGAAAAGACTTTTACGGTAAGTTCTTACAAAAATTCTATTTTTTTTTTTTTAAAACACAAAGTTGTCAAAGATATTTTCTAACACCTAGCATGCACATAGCAAAAATGATACCCCAAAATAATTCTGCTACTCCTGAGTATGGTGATGCCACATGTAACACTTTTACACAGCCTAGCCACATACAGATGCCCAACATGCAGGGAGCATGTCATTTCCTGACTTCCCATTACAATTTTGTGAGGCACTCTAGGGCATAGTTGAGGTATGGAGGAGGCAGAGGAAGAGTGCAGCTGCAGTTTCTCTCCTCTCCTATCTCCTACAAATTGTGTACAGTGTGCGAGGAGAGGAGAGAAATGAACCGGACATGCGCTGGTTTGTTGACAAGTGATCGTTCCGTCATTGGACAGTGCGATCACGTGGTAAAGGGCCGCTGTCATTGGCCCTTTTACCACGATCCGTGAGGCGCCGGGTCCCCCGGACCCTGCAAGCATGGACACTTCTGTGTGCGCACTCCAGGGGGCTTGCGGGAAGCGCAATTCTGGCAGGACGTCATTGTACGCCCTCCCAGAATAAGCCGACCGCGCAGTAGCCGTCATTCGTCTATGACCTGGTTGGCAAGTGGTTAACAGAAGTCAATGCAAGTAGTGTTGACGTCGCCACAAAAGTAGTGCAGGAACCTTTTATTCTAAGTTGCAACGACTTGAGTCACACCGATTAGTGGTTCCATTGCCGTAAATGGGGCACCACTTGTCATGACAAGTCGCGGCAGTGTGAACCGGGGCTCACTCTCCTGATGTGCATGTGTCTCAAAATATTAAAACCTGAATTTTTTTCACACGCCTACTGTAGGAGTGATCAATACCATATGTAAAGTGAACATGCAATTTGCATCCTGATATCTAGAGTTGCACACAATAACCCACCTTTCAAATTCTTAACCAGTTCCCTACCAGCGCATTTTAAAATGATGCCGGCAGGAACACTCCGTCGATCTTGGTGGGTGTCGTATGATGTCCACCCGTTCCTGCTGCTCTCCCAACTCTCACACAGACTAAATAATACCCACTAATTTTGGGTTATTTTTACCAAAGATAGGTATTAGTATAAATTTTGGCCCAAATTTAGGAAAAAAAATTACTTTTTTGCAAAATTTTATAATAGAAACTAAAATGAAATGTGTGTTTGTTTTTTTCCAAAAATTTCGCTTTTTTCACTTTATCGCAAAAAATAAAAAAGTGATAAATACTACCAAAAGAAAGCTCTATTCATGTGAAAAAAATGATAAAAAATTTGATTGGGTACAGCGTTGCATGGCTGAGTAATAATCATTCAAAGTGTGAGAAGCTTTGAAAGCTGAAAATTGGTCTGGGCAGGAAGGGGGTTTAACTATAAAGGTATGGTGTATGGAAGTTGTTAAACCCATGTAAAGCACTCCATAACACGTGGAAAATAAAATTACACTTAAAATGTATTTGTGATTTGCCAAAGTGTTAATGTGCCCACGTACACACAAATAGTTGAAATGTTTGTATACACACGCGTTTTACTTATAAATTGAGATTTAGAACCTTTTCAGAAATTTTCTTAGGCAACCAGATCAGTTATAATGAATAAGCTGGTTCCTATGGGGGCACTGCCAAAGAAGTGGAGCCAGGAGTGCTGGCGAGGGACCCCAGAAGAGGGGGTTTAAGCCTGCTCTGTGTAAAAACTATTGCACAAAGCAGGAAAGTATATGTTTGCTGTTTTTTTTTTTTTGTCATGATTGAATATTACTTTTTTTTTAATTTCAGGAAGTTACTGATCCAGATAAAGGCTTTATTGAAGATGATAAAGTGACTTTTGAAGTCTATGTGCAGGCCGATGCTCCTCATGGTGTTGCGTAAGTTTTAAAAAAAAAAAAAAAAAAAATCATTTTGGTTTCCCCCTCCACCTTGAAAGGTTAAAAAAAAATGCCTTTTTTTTTTTTTTTTTGCAGCTGGGATTCAAAGAAGCACACTGGGTATGTTGGGCTAAAGAATCAGGGAGCAACATGTTACATGAACAGTTTACTGCAGACTTTGTTTTTCACAAATCAACTCCGAAAGGTATTGTTAAACATATATTTTTTTTCTTTCTTTTGCTGTGACCAATGCTTTAAAAATGACCTGCAACATATGAAGCTATAATCTTTATTTTTCCTACAATACACTTTGTTGGGTTTGCATTATTTATCCTGTAACATAATAATGCCTCATTTCCACTGAGTGGTATGGTACGGTTCGGAACGGTACACATTGCGTTTCCACTGCCAATAGTACCCTTTCATGATAGGCGTGGTGTAACAGGAAAGCTGTGATAGACGATTCTCTGTCAACCAATCAAAGTTCTGCAGAGTGTAGCTCCACCCTGTTGGTACGGTACTAATGTGCTTGGTACCCCAACGAAAGGGTACCATATAGTGGTACGGTTCGGAATTGGGGTACCATTCATAATGGAAACGGCATAAATGGCGTACCGTACCGAACTGTACCAGAAAGCTCAGTGGAAACGAGCCATAAGTGTTCTATAAAGCCACAATGCTTTTGGATTTAAACAGTCAGATTGAGCAGGTTAGCAGTTGTCTTAAGAGCATGTGTGGTTTGTTTTGGTGTACCCATAGCCCACTGTGGGCATCGCTCACATTCAAATTGACGTATCACGACTGTGATAGACCTCTCTGAGTTAGGTGGAAGGGAATGTTTGACCCAAGGATTCTAGATTTTTTTTAAATTGGTTGTTCTATCCAATCGTTTTTCCATAAATTTATAAGGAAGCGTAGTTACACACTTTAAAATAGGAGCGTATGTCAATATTCCTCGCCATAAATTTGAACATGCAATACTCAAAATGAAAAATTTAGAATATAAAAAAATATCTTAATCTTTCACAAATAGGATATTTTTTTTTATTCTCGCACAACTAACCACAAAGGTGCATGTGTAGATCTGATAAAATAGGGCAAAATTAAAATCTGTATGTGTGTAAAATATATATAGTTTTTTATATATATATATATATATATATAATACAATACACCATTCATGAACTAATAATTCCACGTAACTAACCCCCAATACATTGATATTCACATGTGACCATAACTCAGCATAAAAAAATGAGATCTCAAATAGTCTTCAGCGGATATTATAGCTGATAGATGATTGATGCTGTAAACCAACTGTGATATATTCCAAAAAATTGACAGTTCAAAAAAAATTGTGAAAATATTAAGTTCATATATCTTATCTGTGCAAATTCTGTGCTTGCTCCAATCAAAGTGCTCCACCACGTGCATCAATGCACTCTCCAGAGCCCCCAGTGACCATTAGACGTAGAATCAACTGATGTAATATATTTCTATAAATGACCGCTTCCTCTCATCAGGCATATGGTGTCACGTTGCATGGAAGACAAATAACATACTAATAGTGCAGGGCACCAGCTCTGTGGACAAATAAATGCCGTATGGTAATCATGGGATGACAGCGAAAGCACTCTCCCGGCGCCGGCCTTGGCTCCTCAGCCGACATGCATTCCAGCGCTCCTGGAAGTGACGTCAATGTTTAGCCCCAGATGATAGAGGCAGCAACCTGATCTTTCTGCATTTCGCCACATAGGCATCATCAGGAAATCCAGTTGCCGCCATTATACCGGAGATCTATATAGTTACTGCATCTATCCTATTGGTGGACCGTCAGCCGATCTTCAACTTTTTTTTATATCTGCTGTGCAACACCAATATGTATTGTTATATACATATGCATCTATATTGTAGCTATATTGTTTCTACCACAAATTGATTATATAATAATTTATACTGTATTTTCCGGCGTATAAGACGACTGGGCGTATAAGACGACCCCCCCTAATTTTCAAGTTAAAACATAGGTTTTGGGCTTTACTCGCCATATAAGACTACCCCCCTTCCGAAGCAAGGCAACACTATTGAAAAACATCAGATTTCTCATAGATCTCCAAGGTACCCCAAGTACTGTAATACATGTAATCTTTCATAATATCTCCAAGGTACCCTAAGTGTAAGTATTACCAGTAGATGTAATCTCAAGACGCTGGCTGTGCGGGAATCCTGTACCGGTATACCGTATGTACCGTAGCTTCGGCTACATACAGTATTCCGCGCTGAGCCAATCACAGTGAGCGATGTATTCTATTATTGAGTCAGAGAGGCGGGCTGATGTTACTCCGCCAATCTGAGCAGGCTTTGCATTCAACAATAGAATACATCACTCTCCCTGATTGGCTCAGCGCGGTACACTGTATGTAGCCAAAGCTACGGTACACAAGGTATACCGGTATAGGATTCCCACACAGCCAGCGGCTTGAGAGATTACATCTACCGGTAATACTTATAGTTAGGTTACCTTGGAGATATTATACTCGGCGTATAAGACGACCCCCCATTTTTGGGGGATTTTTTTGAGGTTCAAAAGTAGTGAAAATACAGTATGTCTAAATCCAAAGGACGCTAATAGATATAATCCACAGAGCTAGCCCCGCTCTTACATTAACATGTTTTCTCTATCGCTCATTGACAGACGTAGTCTTCTTGATTCTCAAGAGCTGGGTTATGTTGTCTCCGCAGGAGTAGGACTAGGCAGAAAGACAAAACGTTCTGGCTCCACCTTAGGGGCAGTCCCTGAGGGTATATCCTCCCTCTCTGCTACAGGGAATCAGTTTTTTTCTGTCTAGTCAGGAGTAAGGACCTAAGTTCCTTGCTGGGATCTTTTGGTCCTAGCAAGACTTTTTTCTTTAAGAAAAAGACATTTTTTAGGTAGTTTTCTCCAGTGTTTTTTCCTGTGAGATCTTCAAGCAAAAATGCCGGACTGGGCGACACTTGTGGTCACCCCAGCCGGCCTACGAGCGCGCGCAGACCATGGCATTGCGCTTGGTCGGCCGCGACACATTCAAGTAAGTATGCGGGGCCGGGCGACGGGCTGGATGTTGAGATCCAGTGGTCACCCCGGTTTCTGCCTACGAGCGCGTGCAGACCAGAGCTCTGCGCTGGGTCGGCCGCGACGGAGTCCCAGTGGAGGGACTGACCTTGCGAGTTAAAAGTCTCGCTTGGACGCCAGGAACCAGAGAGTCGAGGCGTCCGGAGTGGTCCACAAACCCCCACCCCGGTGGAGAGGGTATTGTGAAGAGAGGGTGCCTGTCGGTTCGGTATGGTGAGTAAACGTTCCCTTTTTTCCTCGTTATGAGGCAGTATGTATTATGGGCCCCTCCATATATGGTCAGTATATATCTGATGCTTACAAGTCCCCCTTGTAATACAGCATGTGTTTGTGGGAAGTGGACTTGGTTTAAGAGCTAACACTCTACCCAGCAGACTGTAACATTACAGCTGACATAGGAGGTATAATCCTACCTTATGTGTAGTATATCTTCTGTAGATCCATATATCGCCTCTTAGCAGAGATGCAGGTGCATGTGCTGGGAAAACGATTTCGGCGGTCCGCCGCCATTTTGCCGTAGACCAAATGCATGTATGTCCTCAGGTCACGCCGGCCGCCATGTTTTTGGAGTCTTATGTCTCTTCTATGGGGGCGGCCATGTTTTGTGAGCCCAGCTACCTCGTGGAGAGCTGGGAACGCCGGAAGGCGTACACAGGGGGCGGAGCCACGTCCTTCTACCCGGGAAAAAGCAAACAGCTCCTTCCAGTCTGTGTAAGACAGACGCTGACTGCAGTTGGTTGGAAACTGCACTGCATCGGTTGGTGAGCCTTGGGGGTCCCTCTCTCTCTCTCTGTGGGATCGAGAAGCAGGTACTCTGAGGGGCGCTATTGCGCTAGGGGGAGACACACAAAAAAAAAAAAAAAAGTTTTTTTTTTTTTTTGTTTTGCTGGCAAAGGTGTCCTGAATTAACATGGACCCTGCCACTCATGTATCTCCTCCGGATCCCCTCGAGGGGTCTGCGGGATCCTCCAGCACCCCATTGACAATTGAATCATTGTCAGCTATTATGGAAACTTTTGTGTCCCGGGTGGAAGTGGCTTGTCAGGGACAGGGCGCAAGAAAGCGACCCCCGCCTAACCCCATATTATCTGAAACCTCGGATTCAGACTCTGAGCCCATTTCTGCAGTTGCAGGTACTTCATCTGGGATTGGTGTCTCGGGTCCTGTCTCTTCAGACAGTGAGGAGGATGTTTCGGCATCCGCCATAGCCCGAGAGGAAGCGTTGGTAAACGCACTCATTGTATCTGTTCAAGAAACCTTAAGGTTACAGGGTATTCCATCGGAAATAGCTGAAACTGAAATCCCTTTTGGGACTAAAAAACTCATCAAAGTGGCGAAGGTTTTTCCATTGCCCAAATGTTTTGGCAATCCAATCGAAGAAGAATGGCGTCTGCCAAAACGCACTTTTACTATTTCTAAACGCATTGACAGGCGTTATCCGTTTGAGGAAACCCTTATTAAGAAATGGACAGAACCACCTGTGGTGGATTCACCAATTGCTAGATTGAATAAAGCCACGGTTATTCCTTTAGAAGACGCTCCGTCTTTTAAAGATCCAGTGGATCGCAAGATAGAAGCTATGTCTCGCACCATGTTTTCCTTGATTGGATCAGCTTTCAGACCTATATATTGGTCTGGTTTCGCAGGCTGTAACTGAATGGACCAAGTGGTTACGCCGGGACTTAGAAGAGGTCCCTCAGGCGGTATCAGATTTGTTGGAACAAATGATACAGGGGTTACAGTTTGTGTGTGATGCGGCGTTAGACGCCACTCCATTATTGGCACGAGCATCAGTCTCAGCAGTGGTTCTCAGGCGTACACTGTGGCTAAAAGGTTGGTTAGCCGACCAAGGTTCCAAAAAAGCATTGGCTAATATCCCCTTTTCAGGAGAGCGTCTATTTGGAGCCAACTTAGATGAGATCATTAAAGATCTCACGGGTGGAAAGAGCACCTTTTTACCGCAAAATTTTAAAGGTAGAGGAACTTGTCAAAGACGAGGGCCTTCTTTTTCTGCTCACAAGAGGTTTTTTCGTCCCGTGGGTGAAAAAACTAAGTCCTCCAAAGCCCCTGCAGGAGGCGTCAGGGGTCGTTGGTCGGGCAAGCAAAAGCCCGCCCCCTCCAGACCTGAAGATAAACCATCCAAAGCCTGAAGGTGCGCCCCCACCCATAACTGGGGTGGGGGGACGTCTTCGCCGGTTCCCGGATCCATGGCTTTCCAGAATCCCGGACAAATGGGTTTGCGAAGTCATAAGGTCAGGGTACAAGATCGAGTTTCGATCTCTCCCACCGGCGCGATTCTTCCCTTCCAATATCCGACTATCCTCAGATCGTTTAGAAGATCTGCGGAGAGCAGTCACAGATTTACTACAACAAGGAGTGGTAGTCCACGTTCCTTGGACAGAACGGTTTCAAGGGTTTTATTCAAACCTATTTACAATACCCAGGAAAGAGGGCAAAGTGCGTCCAATTCTGGACTTAAGGGCACTCAATTCTTTTGTCAACATAAGAAGATTCAGAATGGAGTCCATTCGCACGGTAGCAGCCTTCCTGCATTCAGGGGATGTCCTAGCGTCCATAGACATCAAGGACGCCTATCTTCACATTCCCATTTTCGCAGGACATCAGCGGTTTCTACGCTTTTCCGTAGAAGAGAACCACTATCAGTTTGTGGCGTTACCTTTCGGTCTCGCCACGGCTCTGCGGGTCTTCACAAAGGTGTTGGCCCCAATGTTGGCACTTCTGCGCCAAAGAGGTATATCGATCCTTGGTTACCTAGACGATCTTCTGCTTCATGCAGAGTCTCCTCAGACCTTGCTACAAAACATAGAAATTACTATGATTTCTTTACAGGAATTCGGGTGGCTGGTGAACCAGCAAAAGTCATTTCTGGTTCCCACCCAGAGGCTCGAATATCTGGGTCTAATTCTAGACACAGTCAGGACAAGAGTTTTTCTTCCGGTAGGGAAACTCCGAAAGATTCAATCAGCAGTCCAGTTGTTACTGTCCAACAGCTGGTCTTCCCTTCGGACTTGCATGAGGGTTCTGGGGTTGATGGTGGCTTCGTTCGAAGCAGTCCCATTTGCCCAGTCCCATACCCGAATTCTTCAGCAAGAGATTCTTCTCAGATGGAATCGGAATCCGGAATCCCTGGACAATCAGATCCGATTGAGCAAACAGACCAGAGAGTCTCTGGTCTGGTGGCTTCAGTCTCCGATGCTCAGCCAGGGAAAGTCATTTCTGCCAATATATTGGACGATAGTGACCACGGATGCCAGTCTATCCGGATGGGGAGGAATTCTCGGTCAGTTATCTGTCCAGGGACTTTGGTCCCCGGAAGAATCCAGGTTACCGATAAATGTATTGGAACTGAGAGCGATCAGACTTTGTCTGATTCACTGGACCGAGCAGCTCCAGGGCAGCCCGGTTCGGATCCAGTCGGACAATGCCACGGCCGTGGCTTATGTCAATCACCAGGGGGGCACCAAGAGTGTCCGAGTGGCCAAAGAAGTGGCTTGCATTCTTCGCTGGGCGGAACGATTTGTTCCAGCAATCTCTGCGGTGTTCATTCCGGGGGTGGAGAATTGGCAGGCAGATTATCTCAGCCGTCAGACCCTGGATCAGGGGGAATGGTCCCTCCATCCAGACGTTTTCCACCAGTTGTGCCTACGGTGGGGCACCCCGGATGTGGATCTGTTGGCATCACGATTCAACAGGAAAGTTCAGAGATTCGTGGCTCGCTCCCGCGATCCTCTAGCAGAAACCGCAGACGCACTGATCGCCCCGTGGGGGCAATACCAGCTAATATATGCCTTCCCTCCTCTCGCGTTACTGCCAAGACTTCTTCGCAGGATAGAGGAGGAAGGAATTCCAGTAATCCTGGTAGCTCCGGACTGGCCTCGTCGAGCTTGGTACGCCGACATGGTCAGACTGGTGGCGGACGTCCCGTGGAGACTTCCTCTCAGGGAGGATCTACTGTCTCAGGGACCGATCTTCCATCCTGCTTTACGATCGCTGGCTTTAACGGCCTGGCTATTGAGACCCAGGTGCTGAAGGACAAAGGTTTGTCAGCTTCAGTTATTCCTACTCTAGTTGAAGCAAGGAAAGCGACTTCCAGAAAGATTTATCATCGCACATGGAAGTCCTACATTGCATGGTGTGAACCTTTGGGGTTCCGTCCTCGGTCTTATTCGATTAGTCGAATATTGGCTTTTCTGCAACAAGGGGTTGAGCAGAAACTGGCCTTGAGTACTATCAAGGGTCAGGTCTCAGCATTAGCCATCTTCTTTCAGAAGCCTTTGGCTACTCATTCCTTGGTGCGGAATTTCATCCAGGGGGTGCGACATCTGGCTCCGCCAGTGCACGCGCCCTTACCCCCCTGGGATCTTAATTTAGTGTTGTCGGTTCTTCAGAAACCTCCCTTTGAAGATATTAGGGAGATTCCTCTACCTACGTTGTCCCAGAAGGTGGCCTTCTTGGTGGCTATTACTTCTGCACGCAGGGTGTCAGAACTGGCCGCATTATCTTGTCGTTCCCCATATCTGGTGGTTCATAGAGATAAGGTGGTTCTTCGTCCGAATCCATCCTTCCTACCAAAAGTGGTTTCAGAATTTCATCTGAATGAAGAAATTGTATTACCTTCCCTGTGTCCTAAGCCCAGTCATCCTCGGGAGTTTGCTTTACACTCCTTGGATGTGGTCCGGGCGATCAGGGTATACTTGAAAACGACAGACTCGTTTCGCAAGACGGATTCACTTTTTGTGATCCCAGATGGACCCAAAAAGGGGTTGCCTGCATCTGCCGCGACCATTTCCAGATGGATCAGACAGACGGTAGTACAGGCTTATTCTATTAAGGGTCGGGAGCCCCCGTTCCCTGTTAAGGCGCACTCCACTCGGGCACTTAGTGCGTCATGGGCCTTTCGCCATCAGGCGTCAGTGGTCCAGGTGTGCAAGGCGGCTACCTGGTCGTCTGTGCATACCTTTACTAAACATTATAAAGTTGATGTAATGGCATCGTCTGATGCCTCGTTTGGCCGCAAGGTTTTGCAGGCCGCAATTTGAGGAGATCAGTGGTCTACCTCGAGGGTTTTTCCGTTGGAAAATTTTTTCTTTAGTCTCATTCTTTGTTTATAATGAGCCTTTAAAACTTCTAGTTTGGCACCGGTTGGGCCTTCTAGATTGGATTTGATTTGTCAATCCCACCCCTCATTTGTGGCACTGCTTCTGGATGTCCCAGCTCTTGAGAATCAAGAAGACTACGTCTGTCAATGAGCGATAGAGAAAAATGGATTTTTGTAAGATCTTACCGTAAAATCCTTTTCTCTAGCGCTCATTGACAGACGTAGTCCTCGGTGATACACCACCTTCGGGTTATGTTGCCTCCACAGGAGCAGGACTAGACAGGAAATTAAAAAGCTCTGGCCACACCCTAGGGGCAGTCCCAGAGGGTATATCCTCTCTCTCTCTGCCTCAGCAAATCAGTTATTTTCTGTCTAGTTAGGAGTAAGGACCTAGATACCTTGCTGGGATCTTAGGTCCTGGCAAGAATTTTTTTCTTAAAGGATTTTTAGACAGCTTTTTTTCTCCAGTGTTCCTGTGAGATCTTCAAGCAAGAAAACTGAACTGGGCGACGGGCTGGATGTTGAGATCCGGTGGTCACCCCAGTTCAGCCTACGAGCGCGTGCAGGCCATAGCTCCGCGCTGGGTCGGCCGCGACAAAGTCCCATTAAAGGACTGAACCCGCGAGTTAAACGTCTCGCTGAAACGCCAAAGACCATGAGTCACGGCGTCCGTATCGGTCGACAGCCCTCCCGCCCCGGTGGAGAGGGGTACTGTCAGGAGTTGGTGCCCGCCTGGTTCCGGTATGGTGAGTAGTATGTTCCCCCTTTTTTCCCTGACGGGTTTTGTGGTGAACGCGGGCCCCTCTCTGTATGGTAAGAAAGAGTCGATAGGCCAAGTAGCCTCTAGTCAGGTGACTTCGGTCCCTGAGGTTCAACCAGAAAAGATCACCTTTCCTGATAACTATCAGGTATCTGATAAATGTGTGGGAACAGAAAACGACCAGACTTTCTCGGATGGTCGGGGCCAGATAGCTCTAGGGACGCCTGGTTCAGATCCAATCAGCGCCAGTGGTCCTAGAAATTCTAGGCTGGCCTCCTCAAGCCGGCCTGGTCGACTTGGACATGTTAGTCGCAGACGTTCCGTGGGAACTTCGTCTCAGGGAGTGTCTGTGGTCTCAAGGACCAATTTACCATCGTGCTTTACAGTCGCTGGGTTTAATGGCCTGTCCATTGAGACCCAAGTACTGAAGGACAGAGGTTTGTCTACTTCAGTCATTCCTACCCTTATTAAAGCAAGGAAAGCGACTTCCAGCAAAGTCTATTATCACACATGGAAGACTTATATTGCGTGGTGCGAATCTTTAGGATTTCCTCCACGTACCTATTCGGTGTCTCGAATATTGGCCTTTTTGCAACAAGGGGTTGAGCAGAAGCTAGCCTTGAGCACCATCAAGGGTCAAGTTTCAGCATTAGCTATCTTCTTTCAGAAGCCTTTAGCTACCAAATCCTTGGTGCGGAATTTCATCCAGGGGGTGCGGCACCTGGCTCCTCCAGTCCGCGCGCCCTTACCGCCCTGGGATCTTAATTTGGTTTTGTCGGTTCTACAGAAACCTCCCTTTGAAAACATCAGGGAGATTCCCTTGCTTACTTTATCCCAGAAGGTGGCCTTCTTGGTGGCTATTACTTCTGCTCGCAGGGTGTCAGAACTGGCTGCATTATCATGCCAGTCCCCATACCTAGTG
Source organism: Pelophylax lessonae (assembly GCF_965119305.1). Classification (NCBI taxonomy): domain Eukaryota; kingdom Metazoa; phylum Chordata; class Amphibia; order Anura; family Ranidae; genus Pelophylax; species Pelophylax lessonae. The sequence continues at coordinate 157,022,271 of NC_138773.1, forward strand.
ATTCATAGGGATAAGGTAGTACTTCATCCTAAGCCATCTTTTCTTCCTAAGGTGGTTTCAGATTTTCATCTGAATGAAGATATTGTACTACCTTCCTTGTGTCCTCAGCCCAAGCATCATCGGGAACATGCGTTGCATTCCTTAGATGTGGTTCGGCCAATCAGGGTATACCTGAAAGCTACGGAATCTTTCCGTAAGACGGATTCACTTTTTGTGATCACGGATGGCCCCAGAAAGGGTTTGCCTGCATCTGCCGCGACCATTGCCAAATGGATTAGACAAACGGTGGTACAGGCTTATTCTATTAAGGGTCAGAGTCCTCCGTTCCCTGTTAGGGCGCACTCCACTCGAGCGCTCAGTACTTCCTGGGCCTTTCGCCATCAGGCGTCAGTGGTCCAGGTATGTAAGGCGGCCACTTGGTCGTCGGTACATACCTTTACAAAATTCTATAATATTGATGTGACGGCATCGGCGGATGCCTCATTTGGCCGCAAGGTTTTGCAGGCCGCAATTTGAGGAGACCGGTGGTCTACCTCGAGGGTTTTTTTCTGTTAGAAGAAAAAAAAAAAAAAAAAAGAATTTTTTTTCTCTTTTTTGTTGAGTCTCATCATTAAGGATGAGCATTGTAAACTTCTAGTTGGCACCGGTTGGGCCTTCTAGATTGGGATTTGATTTCATTTTCCCACCCCTCAGTTGTGATACTGCTCTGGGACGTCCCGAAGGTGGTGTATCACCGAGGACTACGTCTGTCAATGAGCGCTAGAGAAAAATGGATTTTTGTAAAATCTTACCGTAAAATCCTTTTCTCTTAGCTCATTGACAGACGTAGTCCCCGCCCCTCTGTTTTTTGAGTTGGGTTAAAATCTCTAAAGACTGCTTTTTGACATAACTGATTTGCTGAGGCAGAGAGAGAGAGGATATACCCTCTGGGACTGCCCCTAGGGTGTGGCCAGAGCTTTTTAATTTCCTGTCTAGTCCTGCTCCTGTGGAGGCAACATAACCCGAAGGTGGTGTATCACCGAGGACTACGTCTGTCAATGAGCTAAGAGAAAAGGATTTTACGGTAAGATTTTACAAAAATCCATTTTTCTCTTAAGCTCATTGACAGACGTAGTACCCGCCCCTCTATCATTGAGTTGGGTTGGGTTAAATTCTCTGTACTGCTTTAAAACAGAACTGATTCCCTGTAGCAGAGAGAGGGAGGATATACCCTCAGGGACTGCCCCTAAGGTGGAGCCAGAACGTTTTGTCTTTCTGCCTAGTCCTACTCCTGCGGAGACAACATAACCCAGCTCTTGAGAATCAAGAAGACTACGTCTGTCAATGAGCTTAAGAGAAAAGGATTTTACGGTAAGATCTTACAAAAATCCATTTTTTTTTTGAACCATAGCATGAAAATATATTTAAAAATCAAATCTTCATACATTCCTTCCTATACTCTTATTTTCTCATGACTATAAAATGCACCCTCCATAAGAGCATGTTGTTACCAAGATGCAGATCAACTGCTTGTCTAGTGTCTTAGAGTATTGCAACCACCATCCCAATTATCAAATTTATACTCCAATCCCTTACTATATAACCTTGTCTGCCCACTCCTTTTGTCCCCCCAGTTTTAATTTAAGGGTTAGAGTTGAGATATTGCAACCTCCTTACCCACATAAACATCTCATAAGATGCATATCCCCATCCCCAAATCTACATATATTCTGTTAGAAATGATTCAATTAAGAGCAATATCTAGGTTAAACCCCATGTTCCATAAGAAATCCTTTAAATAACATGAATATTTAAATAACATCAATATCTAAGTTTAACCCCATAGGACTTGGTGCATTCAAACGATATATCCATTGGGTTTCGTTCTGAGATATCGGTTTACGCATATCACTACCCCTCCAAAGTTTATATATTATATCTATACCAAAAAATTGCAAGGATTTAGGATCTCCATGATGTTTTAATGTATAGTGATTAGAAGTACCATTGCCTATATCCCTTCTTAATATTACTTTATATGTTTTAAGATATTTTTTATGTTTTACATTTTTAATTGAGTTTGCATGCTTAAAGAGGAAGTAAAGTCGAAAAAAAAACGAGGGAAAAAAAAGCCCTGTAAAGAGAGGCATAATGAGCTAGTATGCATCGCATACTAGCTCATTATGTAGTACTTACCTTAAAACGAAGCCCCCTCCGTGCCGGCACCTCAGCAACAGGACGGCGACATGTCCTGCCGTCCTGCTTCCGGGTTCGCGTCCTCCGGGCCATCTGATTGGCCGGAGGCGCGATTACATCACTCCCGCGCCTGCGCGCGGGAGCCGCCGTTCACGGCACTGAGCTCTGAAGGAACGGCACAGGTGGCCGTTCCCTCAGAGCGCCTGCGCCGATTTTTTTTTAAACTGTTTTTGTTACTGGTCCATATATACTGTATGTGCCCAGGGTTCTTTGGTTAAATTGGAGCCTAGATCAGCATCTTCTTCTTTTTTTTTTTTTTGTTGTCACATATTGGTGTCTTAGAAAAAGGACTCCGTGGCAGGAAAAAAATTTGGCACACGAGGCCTGGATTATTCCTGACATTGAAGCTTTAACAGTCCGCATTTATCTTCAGACAATGGTGGTTTGGAGATGCTTGTGTTAGTTTCTTATCTGGACTACTGAAAATATTCCGAAGTAGGGATTTAGTGTTTTTTTTTTTTTTTTTTTTTTCCCCCTGAAATAATGAAAGGGTCTATTACCATTGAGTTAGGAGAAACTATATAAATGTGTGGTGTTACAGCAAATTCAGTGCCTGAAGGTTTCAGAATAAGGGAAACCAAGTGGAATTGTATAAGGTTAAACAGAGATGAGGCGCTATATTTCTAGATAATTCAATCCAAACTCTTAGGGAGTGAGCCATAGTAGGCTTCAAGCCAAAGTATATTCTAAGGAGGTGGACTCTACACAGCCAGTTATTACATTTAGGGGGAAATTACTTTTTCTCATAGGGCCAGGCAGGTTTGGACAGCTTTTTTTTTTTTTTTCCCCACTTTAACCAAGCCTTTTTCTCTAATTGTCTTCTGGGACAGCATATATATGAGAGGCTCCTCTCACCTGAAACAGGAAACACAATAGTCCACCATTATAAAAACTTCAGCCATACCTTCTTCCTCAGTTTGTGTTTCCTCCGGATCCACTACGAGCTACACCTGTTTATTTTCAGTCTCCATTCTGTGTTGCAGGAGGTTCCCTGGCCAGCCTCCTATCCAGCCCATCAAGCCTTGGGCATCGAAGGCCGGGGACATCGCATTGGGCAAAGCTAGCCCCCGCCTGACATTTCACCCCTGCTGTGGGGTATGCAGCTTTTCCCCCCAGCTGTGAGGATGCTGGAGTGGCATCCCCCCTACATCGTGTCTGGAGCGTTACTGCAGTATCTGTGGGACTAGCTCCTGCTGGCCACAGCAATCTATCTGGATGGTGCGCAGTAGTGGGTTGAGGGGGCCTTGGCCCACCGTACCCCCGCATTGAACACCCAAGGGTCCTTTCCCCCTGCAGCGCCTGCTTAGGTCAGCCACCGACATCCCGTGCAGTCATCTTCATGGCGGAGCAATGTGGTGGCGAAGGCGAAACTTTGCGTCACTTCCTGTAACGTGCTTCAAGTCCGCAGCCATCTTTGGGATGGCTGAAGTCAGACGGCAGAAAGACATCCGCTGGCGTCCCTCCTGGGCGGCAGTGCAAATTTCAAAGAAGAAAAACTTACAAAAATGTAAACCAAGCGAGCAGTAAATGGACTAGCCTTACCAAGAAAGGCAGACCATGGGATTTCAGAAAGCAACAATGCAGGTATGTCCATCCAACCTGCATGGGGGCAGCTGGGGGCTGGAGCTGGGCAGGAAGTAGTATAAGGTCCCTATGCTGGGATTCCTTTTTCTTGGACTGATCATGTCGGATACTTCACCACCCTGTCCTGCCGATCCTGCTACTCAGGAGAGCTTCAAGGTAAGCAAGAACACTCTGGAGTTCCCTCTGTCTTTACCTCACCACAAGCAATTTTGCACGGCAGTGTACGGCATCTGCCTACCTTCTGGGGTCCTTTCTTGGATCACTTACAAAAACCCCAGACGAGAAAAAGGCAAAGACCAGTAGCAAGGCATGCACCTCTTGCGGTCACAGGTTTCCTCCAGAAAAACACTATGCCAAAAATGCATAAACAAAATGGTGGCTGAAGAGTCACAGGGATTCCTTAAAGACATGCTTGACTCCTTTAAAAGGGAAATGAATAGCACCATTGGTCCTCTTCATACAGCCATAGAAAAACTGGAGGCTCCAGCCAGGCCAGTACCCCATCTACCACCCACCTCCTCTTACAGAAGGGATTAGGTGGATCAAGTGGAGGAGCAGTCTGATTCAGAATCCAAGAATTGGCCTATGCTCGGACTCAGATGACTAAGAGCCAGCGTCCGAGGGTACACTTTTTTCCCTCACAGGACACGGATAGTTTGCTAAAAGCCATAGCAGACACTCTGGGCATGAAAGAGCAAAAAAACGCAGAGCTTTCACTACACAAGATGTATAAGGGCTTACAACCCAAAAAAACACAGAACATTTCCGGTACATGAGACCCTGAAAAACGTAATCAAGGAAGAACCAGAAAAGCTCTTTATCCTAGCTGCGATTCAACACAGATATCCCTTCACAGTAGAGGACACTAATCCCTGGACGAAATGCCATAAGGTAGATGCCTCCTTCACCAGAATTGCAAACAAATCAGATTTTGTTTTTGATGACTCCGGTACTCACTGAGCCCATAGACAAAAAGATTGAAGCACTCCTGAGAAGAGCTTGGGAAGCTGCTACAGAAAACCTTAATCCAGCCATAGCTTCCACTTGCATGGCCAGGACCCTTTTAGTCTGGCTAACACAATTGTAAGAGCTACTGGAAGAAGATACCCCAAGGGAGGAGCTAGTAAAAATCATACCTACGCTAACGAGCGGCAGCATTCCTAGCGGAAGCATCAGCTGAGTCCATAAGGACATCCTGCAGGACCACTGTCCTAATCAATTCAGCCAGGACAGCCTTGTGGCTAAAGTCGTTGGGAGGGGACATCTCGTCCAAAAATAGATTATGCGGCATTCCCTTTTAAGGGCGATCTATTTGGACCTGACCTAGAAATTGTTTTGGACAGAACCACAGCTAAAAACAAGGGGTTTCCTCAATCCAAAAAGAGCCAGAGGAAAACACCCTTTCATCAGTACAGGAGGTTTAATAGGGCAGGTCCAAAAAAGCAGTGGACACAGCAGAACCAGAAAGCCAAGAGATTTTGTTATCAAGCCTACCGCTCCAAAGAACAAAAAGCAATGACGGTCTCCAGGTTGGGAGCAGGTTGGCGTCTTTTGCTCACCAGGGGGAGAGATTCACAAAACTGATTTATTCTTTGCACGGTAACGGAAGGCTAGTCAATAGTTTCCACTCGCCCACCAACCAAGTATCTGGTGCTGAGACTCCCGCATTCCACAGACCAAGCGGAGACCTTTTTTCTATCTGCATTGGAAAATCTAATGGTACAAAATGATTTCCCAGGTACCACCGGAAGAAGAAAAAGCAGGAGCCAGTCTCCGTGCTATGTTGCAGGGGGCTCCCTGGCCAGCACATATGTTAGGAAAAAAAAAAATCAGGCAAGCTAAGGCTCATACTCAACCTAAAGCCACTCAACAAAAAGATAATATACAAGAGATTCAGGATGGAATACGTCTATTCGGTCAAATATTCTCCCGGCGGGGAGCGTTCATGGCACCGGTAGATCTACAAGATGCATATCTACATGTACCGATTTAAAAATGATCAAATACCTAAGATTTGCGGTCCAAGACCCGGCTACTATGCTACATTTTCAATACACTGCGCTGCCATTTGGCATCTCCTCAGCACCCAGGATCTTATCAAAGATGATGGCAGAAGCTCTAAAAAAAAAAAAAAAAACCTGGCAGCAAGGAATAGGAGCAGTACCATATCTAGACTATCTACTATTCTTTGCTGTTTAACTACTATTCTTTGCCGGATCAGCAGTCACGCTGGATGCCAATTTACAAAAAAGCATAGCTTACTTTGCAAGGTTTGGGCTGGAAAGTGAACGAAGAAGTCCCAACTAACACCAAGCCAGAGGGTCGTATACATAGGCTACATACTCGATTCCAAAATGACCAAGACTTTTCTGACAGAGGAAAATTCGAAAGATCAAGCAATCGATAGTATTGCTGATGGAGGCCAAATTCATGGCAATACTGGGACTAATGTCCTCAATCCCGGACATCACCTGGGCTCAGCTCCATATGAGACTGTTGCAGAATTACATGCTGGCCCGATGGGGTGGCAGGACCTCATCCCCAGAAGCGACCATCTTGGTTCCTCATGCAGTCAAAAAAAACACTGCAATGGTGGCTCAAGCCACTAATTTACCTAGAAGGGCACAGATGGACACAGACCGATCACATAGGGATCACCTCGGACGCCAGAAGTCTGGGCTGGGGAGTACATATGGTGGACTGCTGCGCACAAGGAAAATGGAACCTCCACTGGTCTCAAGCTTGCTTAAACCTGAGGGAGTTAAAAGCCGTAGAGGCGGCACTAAAAGCATTGCAATCGGCAATTCAGGGCAAAGTTGGCAGGATCCAGGCATACCTGAACAGACAAGTGGCAACCAAATCAACCCATCTTATGGAACTGACAGACAACATTGTTATGGGGTAAGAGGAATATCAGATCCATCTCCGGCATCCATCTAAAGGGAACAGACAACACGCTGGCAGACTTCCGAAGCCTGAAAAACTTAAGACAGATGGCATAGTACTTTAAACCTAGAAATCTTTTTTGGATCACCCGAGTCTGGGGGGTAGCAGAGGTGGGCCTGTTTGCAGCAAAAGTAAATACGAAGCTACCAAAATTTCTCTCCAAACCCTACAGATGGGAACAGCGGGGTGGATGCGTTCAGCCAAAGCTGGGTTCCCCATCTATGCTATGCATTCCCCCCCTCCCAACTGACCTAATACCAAAGTTGGCACAAAAGGCCAAGGAAGAAAGGGCTACAGTGATATTCATTGCACCCCACTGGCCTCAGACCCTGGTTGTCACTTGGAAAATCTCAGCGTTCAGCCCCATCTAGCACTCCCAGTACCGAACCTCCTTATTGAAAGGACCAGTCAACCACCCAAACCACAAGGTCATGAAACTTTCAGCCTGGTTCCGGAAAGGCCGAGGTTACAGAAAAAAGGTCTGTCTAGCAGAGTGATTGATGCCATCCTAGCCAGCAGAAAACCTGTGACTAGAGCCATCTACGAAAAAGTGAGGACAGAAATTTTGTCTTCTGGTTTAAGAACAAGGGAAACCTTGACAAGGGAGCTATTCCTGCAATCCTGGATTTCTTACAGGAAGGAGCGGATAAGGGCATTTCCCACAACACATTGGAAGGTTCAAGTGGCAGCCCTATCTTCCCATCTAGCAGAAGACATGCTCATTCAAAGATTCCTTCTCTCTTTTTAAAAATACCAGAACCATAAAATTCAGCTGAACTCCGACATGGGACCTTTCCACAGTACTGAAAGGATTCCTCTCTGCACCCTTCTAATCACTAGAGGAATGTTCGGATAAGTACCTTACACTAAAAACAGTACTCTTGGTGACACTCGGGTCAGCAAGAAGAGTCAGCGAAATATAAGCTCTGTCAATGATCGAGGCATACTGTTTAATTCTGACAGAAAAAATTATCCCCACTCCGGACCCAGCCTTATCCTCACTCCAGACCCAGCCTTGGTTCTGTTTGACTTTTAACAGACCAAAGAAGGTGGTTTTTCCCTCCCTTCCAAATTCAATGGATAGCAGAAAAAGATTTACAAGAAGCTGGATGTAAGGAAGATCCTGATAACGTACCTTGAGAGAGCGGGCAAGAAACAACCACTCAATTCATTCTCCATTCAGGAGTCAACAAAGGTAAGCTGGTCTCAAGTATGATAGCCAGATGGATAAAACTTGCTATTTATACACCCTACCAGGCTCTTAACCTTGACCCAACGAGCGGAGTCACGGCCCACTCGACCAGGACTTGGGCATTCTCAAACGCTGAAAGAGCTGGGGCTTTACCAGAGCAGATCTGCAGGGCAGCGACATGGTCGAGCTTCAATACCTTTGCAAGGCATTATTGCATTGACCAAACCTAAAAAAAAATCTGGCACTGGTAATAGGAAATAAGGTGCAAATTAGTAACAATGCAACAAATTTTGTAATGTGAAATACCAATAAAATGAGTGTAAACATTCAATATATGTAAAGAAAATTAAAGCATATAGTGCATACCAACTTAAAAAAGAGCTGATGAAACTGTATCTATGGTTTGTAAAATAAAGTGCATAATCTAAATACAGAAAATGCATCAATGCCAAGAGAGTCGTTGTTTGCGGCTATAAGGAAAAATCGCCAAAGTGCAGAATCTTCTTGAATGAAGTGCCTTCAATATTGTCACTTGTGTATGTAACCTCCACCGATGTGTGAGAAAAGGAGGGGGGCTTATCAGAAAAATTTAACCCAATAGAGCTTACACTCTTTTTAGGTCGCTAATGCATATAGGAATGGATGATGGCAATCACGGTATCTTGGTATGACTAACATGTATTATACAAGCGCTTTTTTACATTGAATATTGTAAGTGTTCCTACTTATAGATTAAATTGTTTTTTTTTTTATATGGGTACACACTATGTGGAGTTTTTTTTCTTATTGAGCCTGTGGGGAGGATAGTAAGAGGTCCCTGTTGCAATTTCAAGAGAATACCTACTGAAACACACACGGTGGATGAGAGATGTTTGGAGGAAGTTGTGGATCACTGAAAGCACTCCAGCGCCAGATACTGTGATAGCCATCCATTCCTACATGCATGAGCGACCCAAAGAGTGTAAGCTCTATTTGGTTCAATTTGTCTGGTAAGCCCCCCTCCTTTTCTCACACATTAGTGGAGGTTACGTACACAAGTGACAATATTGAAGGCACTTCATTCAAGAATCTGCACTTTGGTTGTTTTTCCTTATAGCCGCAGAGATGGCCTCATCAGTTTTCTTTGGACTTGATACATTTTATGTATTTGTTATGCACTTTAATATTTTACAGCCATAGATTAGGTTTTATCAGCTCTTTTCTTGGTTGGTATGCAGTTTACGCTTTCATTTTCTTTACATATATTGTATGTTTACACTCGTTTGGTATTTCACATTCCAATATTTGTTGTATTATTAATTTGCATCTTATTGCCTATTACCAGCGCTACATTATTATTTTTTTGTTTAATGCAAATTATCTTTCGTTTTTGTTGGCTGCAGGTTATCATATTTATTTATTTTTTTAAATCAAGAAAAGTTTGAGAAAACTCACACCGTTACAACAGGTAAATGTACAGTTAACCTCCACATTTAGGTAATTCAAAACGGTACAAATCTCAGCCATACATAAAAGTATAAAAACACAATCCAAACAACAATGCCATTGTTCAACCCACTTGAAATACCCGTCCCCCTCCCACCTTGCCTCTAGTAAATTTATATGGTCCCCTGAAACCCCCAGGGGAATTATATCAACAGCGCCATATTCAGGTCAGTAGGGGCCATACCCGGGGAGTTCAACCAGACGCCCCAAATCTTAGAAAACTTTAGAGGAGAACCCCTGTGTTGGTAAATCTTTTCCATGCGGAAAGTGGCACCAAGCTGCTCCAGCCACATCCCATATGTTGGAGGGTCCTGTGCTGTCCAATGTCGTATCTATCTTCCACTACATGTTCTAGTATACCCAAAAGGCATTGTCTGGGGTCTCTAGGGATATCCACACCCAGCACCCTGTTAATAGCGGATGTCACACCTGAACAGTATCGATGTAGCTTCGGGCATCTCTATAATAAGTGAATCAAGTCCCCCTCTTCTCTCCATCTACTACAGAGATTGTCAAGGCGTAGACCCATGGCGTGGAGCCTCAGTGGCGTGTGGTGAACTCTGAGGATGTAGAGCTGGGACACCTGGTGTGATAAAGGGAACAGATGCGTACCGCCTCTAAGGCTTCCTCCCACTGCTCATCCTGGATCTCCCCCACATCTGTGTGCCATTGTTCGCATGCCTTGCTAGGGTATTTCTCCAAGTATGTACCCAGTAGCGAGGCGTAGCAGCTGGATATCCCTTAGTATCAGTGAATTGCTGCATAATCGAGAATACTGGAGTGGAAGACATGTATAGTTGGCCCAGGGTGGCCTGAACCCGCACAGCATGCTGCAATTGCATATCATAGAACCGCATGGTCCCAGGTATTGAGAAGCGGTCTTGTAGTTGCTCAAAAGACAACAAAGAACCTCTCGCCAAGATATGTTTTAAATGGGTCACACCAAGAGTGCACCACCTGCCAGCCTGGTCCAACTTATACAGTTCAGGGTAAGTGCGATTATGCCATATCGGGCTATATGTGGTGTATCCCGAGATCTGCTTAGTTTTGTCCCACACCTTTTTAAAGTCTAAGTAGGATAACGCTTATTTGATTTAGCAAAAAGCTGCGCCTCTAACCTTTCCGGCTCTCCACGAGCACCAGTAAACTGCAGCATGACTGTCAACGCCGAGCCACTTCACGCCCTGAGACCGCACCCACTAGATGCTGTAATTGAGAGGCCAAATAATACAACCACGGATTGGGGAGAGCAAGGCCACCCCCGTCGCTTCTGCAATTGTTCCAGACGTATCCTCGCTGCCCTTCCTTTCCATATGAGGGACCTAAATGGCGTGTTCACGACGCAAAATGTTTTCAGTGTAATCACTATTGGGGAGTTGTGGGGAGGAAGTATAATAGTTGCGGCATCAGGACCATCTTAATAAGATTCACCTTACCAGCCACTGAAAGCCGGAGTTTATTCCATGTTTTGATTTTTATCCCGTAATTTCGTTAGAGGGGACTCATGTTGAGTTGGCTATATTGAATCTGATCTGCAGAGACCACCACCCCCAAGTATTTGAAGGTGCGGACCACAGGGACTGGACAAAGAGACCCCAGCGATGGGTCAACGTTCTTGTCCAATGGCAAAAGTGCAGATTTGGACCAATTAATGGGGAGTCCGGAGAAGCAACCAAACTCTGTAATAATGGCCATGACATCCCGCAGAGAGTTCCCAGTGTCGCCCAACGCCAAGAGCATGTCTGCATAAAGCAGAATCTTCTCCTGAAGGGGGCCATATTTAAATCCTACTATGGAAGCCTGGGCTCTAATACGTGCCGCTAGGGGTTCAATGGCCATGGCAAATAAAAGCGGGGATAATGGGCACCCCTGTCTCGTCCCCCTACCCAGGTGGAAATGGTCAAATTCTGCCCCACTCCCTAATGGAAGCTTGCGGAAGATGGTACAACAGTCGTACCCACAACATAAAGACGGGGCCAAATCCGAACTTATCCATCACCGCCCAAAGATAGTCCCATTCCACGCTGTCGAACGCCTTATTATCCGCCGGTGTCTGCACAGCGACAAACAGCCGACGGAGGTTGAGAGCCGCGGACCTATTGGGCATGAAGCCCGTCTGATCATCGTGGATGATATGAGTGATAACTATATTAACTCTCTGCGCTAGAACCTTGGCCAGTATCTTGACATCCTCCTGAAGCAGGGAGATGGGTCTGTATGAGCCCGGGTCCATTGGGGGTTTGTCTGGTTTAAGCAGTAGTACAATACTGGCCCTAGACATGGAATCTGGCAGTGCACCTGTCTCCCTAGCTGCTTGAAATACTTCTAGCAATTTAGGCAAAAGTAACCCAGAAAATTGTTGGTAAATTTCTATGGGGAGGCCGTCGTCCCCAGGGGCCTTAGACCCGGGGAACAAGGCCACAGTTTCCAGCAGCTCCTCCTCTGTGATGGGAGCCTCCAACCTGGCCCGTTGTCCCTCCGTTAGTTGTGGGAGAGGAATCCCGTGTAGGTAGCTTTGTAGTTCCTCCGGAGCATAAGTCACTCGGGAGGAGTACAAGTCAGTGTAAAACCGTACCAGCTCTGATATAATGCAATCCTGCGTGTTCAAGTGGCCACCTGGGAGCCGGTGTGCCCCAATGGGGGGAACCGGGGGCGCGCCCCCCACCATCCATGATAGTAGGTGACCCGTCCACTCCCCCTCATAAAAAGTAGTTTTTACAAAGAAAGGTTTATCAGCCTTAGAACGAAGTTCCCCAACCCACACCCCCTGGGCAGACAACCATGCTGTCCTCGTCTCATCAGTGGGATCGGCTATATACTCCTCCTCCAGCCTTTGGGCACACAGACAGTTGTTCCTTAAAACTTTTTGAGGACGTCTGCACCTTTCTAATGTTTGCTATTAATACGCTATTAAAACATTTGAAGGCATCCCATCTCCGAATCACATCCCTGTGGTGGTCATGGACAACGAAGAAAGAGGCAATGGCGGCCGGAATATCATTATCTGGCGGAAAAAGTTTGAGCCAGAAGGCATTCAAACGACACGGGGCCCTACGTAAAGCCACCCATGGTCGCACAGTGAGCCAGACCACCAAAGGGGAGTGAGCCGAGATCCCTCTTAAAGCATATTCTTCCCTCTCTACCAGAGGGAGGGCATCACCCGTGCATACACAAATCAATACGGGATAAAGAAGAATGCGTCTTAGAGAAGCAGGAGAACTGGACCATGTCGGGGTGCTTCAGGCGCCAGACCTCTGACCAGCCCATCTCCACCAGAAAGCAGGAAAGAGCCAGGCCCTTGGCGGAGACCAAGGATGGAGAAGGAGGATATCTCTCCCTGACAGGGTCCAGGATCCCATTAAAGTCCCCAAAGATAATGATCGGCATACCCGTTTTTTCTAATGTGAAGTGCAGCAGTTCAGGTGGAACCACGGAGGAAAACTGAGGAGGAATATACGCCACAGCCAGTATACATGTGACCTGAAATAACAGTGTAAAAATATAAATCTGCCCTCCGAGTCAACCTGTACATCCAGTTCCCGAAAGGCAAGAGACCTGTGTACCAGGATGGTAACCACCCTGGAATATGAGGAGTGAGTGGAATGGTATCCCCAGCCCACCCATTAATACCGCAGGCACCCCACAGTCCCTCCAGAAGGTGGGTCTCTTGCAGGCCAGCAATGGCTGGATGGTAGTTTAGCAGCGGTCTAGCAATCATGGCCCGTTTCAGTTGACAGCTGAAACCCCGAATATTCGGAAACTACCGGTACTCCAGCCATGTTTTCTGGATTGAAATATAGAGGGCTCCGAACCACAAGGCCCAGGACGGGTAAGCAATACCTTAAAGGCAGGGATATTCAATGAAGCGGTTCTATGACATTCTAAGGCATCCAGTGTGGCATGCGTTTTCTCAAAAGCATAGGCATTAACTGAAAGCACATGTCCCAGTAGGACAAGGCACAACAGTGCCTAGACAGAAAACAGTGAACAGTCGACCCAGTCCAGTCAACGGCCAAACGGACCAATATTGGTCGACCATTCTGCCATGCACAACCATGCATCAAACTGCAGTGATCCAAAAAGAAAGTTGTAAGAAATCCATCAAAACCAGATGGGGCATTCAAAGGTTGGAGCCTTGTAATCCAATCGCATATCTGGTAGCGGCCCCGGCGAGGGACAAAAATCCAGGAGATCCTACCCGCAGAAAGAAAGATGAAAGGGTGAGGCCTGACAGCCCCTCTGGACCCCCTCACTCACCGGGGTCCTCTCGCCGACGGAGGGAGGGCTCATGAACATCCAGCCAATGCGCCCCGGCCGTGTCAAAGTGTGCTCTTCCCTCAGCTGTGACTCGCAAATGGGTTGGGTACAGCATGGCATAAATCAGACCGATGCGGCGGAGTCGCTGTCTTTTAACGTCAAGGAATTTTGCATGCTGTATTTGAACTTCCGCTGTAAAATCAGGGTAGAAGGACACTTTGGATCCGTTGAACCTGATATCTGCTTTTTCTCTGGCCAGGCGTAGCACATTTTCCCTGTCTCTGTAGTGCAGGATTTTGGCAAGCATGGGTCTGGGGGTATTGCCCCGCAGGGCCCTGGTTGGAACACGGGGGGGCTCTCTCCACTGCGAACAGGGGGAAGCAGGACTCTCTTCCAAAAATCTCGCTGAGCCATGTTTCAATAAAGTCAGTGGGGTCCCTGCCCTCCACCTTCTCCGGGAGCCCCACTCTGCGTACATTGTTACGCCTCAGGCGGTTCTCGATATCGTCCGTTTTATCCTTATTGGCCTGCACTTGTCTGGTGGTCGATCTGGATTCAATGATTTGGGCTGGCACTTGATCCTCCAAATCGCTGATGCGGCTCCCTACAGCCGTGGTTCTCGCACTGATTTTTTGTAAATCTTGTCTCAGAAGTGCCACCTCCTCAGTGAGACCCCCCCAGTCCTTAACAGTGTTGACTGAGGCAGTACACTTATGCAATGCCTGTAATATTTGGCTAAGGGTCGGCTGGTCATCCTCCATTCCCCCTTCCAACTCCGAGTCAAAGTCAGGCTGCAGAAAAAGACAGTCATCCCCCAGGCCCTGTGCATTGTCTTCAGATGCCTCCATGTCTGCTGATTGTACAGGATCCACTGTGCCTGAGCCATGGAGATCAGTCAGCTTTTTAGCATACAGCAGTATGTCTCCAGCACTGACCCTACCCGCGGGACGTGAGGTTTTGGGCTTTGTCCCCGTGTCTCTCACCTTCTCTGAGCCGCGCTGCGGTGTCCCTGTGCCGGCGCCATCTTGGCTGACAGTGCCATTCAGACTGTCCTGCTTGCTACCACGGGTCATGGCGGCCCCCGATCGTGACATGCAGGGTGTCTCCGCAGTCAGGGGAGGGGGGGGGTCTCGGGGAGCAGTATCGGGCACTAAGAGGGAGAAATCCGGCCAGGGAAAACATCAATAAAAGGATCAGTAGCGGGAGCTCCGTGAGTAGTGTCTGCTCACATGCCCGTGCGGCCACGCCCCCATCATATTGTTAGCGCTGCATTTTTTTTTCTGATTACCGCATTGACCAGCGGTCCAGTGAGGACCAGATGTTTGTCTGCAAAGTGCTCCAGACTTTATCCCCTCCCTAGTAAGTATTGCTTGCTACATCCTCTCAGATGCTGCCCTGGAAGATGATTAGAGAAAACAGAGTTTGAGTACCTGGTAACTTTTTTCTTTTTTTTTTTTTTTCTAGGAAGTCTTCCAGGGCAGCACTTGTAACAGCCCTAAACAGTATGAAAAGGGTTTTTGCTGATTTTTTAGCTGCTGAGGGTTTCTTCTGTGCTTTGATGTTACTGGGGCAGAAGGTATGGCTGAAGTTTTCTATAATGGTGGACTATTGTTTCCTGTTTCAGGTGGGAGGAGCCTCTCTCTAATGCTTCCCTGGAAGACTTCCTAGAAAAAGTTACCAGGTACCGAACTGTTTTCTGGCACTTTGTTTACTAGTAAAAAACAGTATTTTCTCTTGCGTCCTCTGACAGAAGCAACCACTTCATAGTTTCCTCACAAATGGGTAATGCGCCCTCTACAGGAGTAAGACTAGGCAGTGAAACTCATTTCACTAGACACACCCTCAGGGGCTTTCCCTTCAGACATTAGTAAGCACAATGTGTCTGGGGTAATCAGTTTCTTGCTGCCTAGTGTTAGGAGTAGGACCTAGGTTTCCCTGCTGGGACTCCGGTCTCCTTTTTTCTTTGAGAAATATTTCTTTAACCACTTTACCACCGGAGGATTTTGCTGTCTTACGTCCAGGCCACTTTTTGCGATTCGGCACTGTGCGAATTTAACTGACAATTGCGCGGCCATGCAACGCCGTACCCAAACTAAATTTGTACTTTTTTTCCACCACAAACAGAGCTTTCTTTTGGTGGTATTTGATCACCTCTGCGCTTTTTTTCTTTTTTGCGATATTAATAAAAAAATGCGAAAATTTTGAAAAAATAACTATTTTTCTACTTTGACAGTTAAAAAATATCCAATATATTAAATTTTTGTCATATATTTAGGCCAAAATGTATTTAGCTACGTGTCTGACAAAAAATTGTCAATGAGCGTATTTTTAACTGCTTTAAGACCGGAAGATTTTACCCCCTTCCTGACAAGGCCATAGTTTGCGATTCGGCACTGCGTTACTTTAACGGACAATTGCGCGTTCGTGCGATGCTGTACCCAAATTAAATTTGTCCTTTTTTCCCCCCACAAATAGAGCTTTCTTTTGGTGGTATTTGATCACCTGTGCGATTTTTACTTTTTGCGCTATATACAAAAAAAGAGCGACAATTTTGAAAAAATAACTATTTCTCTTACGTCCTCTGACAGTCGCCGCCCACTCACAAGTCTTCACCTTTTCTCCGTAGGAGTAGCTAGGCAACAAGAATTGTTAATACAAAGCTTTTAACATAGACACACCCCTAGGGGCTGTCCCCTAAGTCAATACCTCCCTGCACCAGCATTCCCAACTCATCATGCGGAGCTGGGTCTCGGACTGGCCGCCCTGCATCCCAGGGCTGATAGCCAGATGGATCCCCAGCCTGCCATCGAGCGTTCAGCTTAGGTTTTACCCTGGCACATTGAACGACCATCCCTGTTCGCTTCAGGGATGCTGCCTGTGAGGTGGCTACCTCACTGGACGCCATGACTGCGGTCCACAAGCGTCCTGGCTGCGGCACTCCCTGTCTGCCCTGATAGCGGTTTGTCGCTGGAGACGGCTCCCCACGCCATCTGGTACGGTAAGCACCTTCTGTGTGGGGACCTTCTGTATGGGTGTCAGTCTGTGGCTGTGTATTACCCTCCATGTCTGTGTAACTGCGGGCTCCCTGTCAGATCCCTGTGTGGCTGCATGCCTGTGGGCTGCGAGGGGGGGCCATCCTGCTCTGCTGTTTTCTTATGCTCTGGGTGCAGTTTGTGTGAAGACTTGTGTGTGTGCGGCGATCACTGCTGCGATCCGCCATTTTATTTGACTGTATACTGTGATCTGCCCTGTCTCTGTGCAGCGCCGTGTTTTGGCGCCATTCGCCGCCATTTTGGCGGGCGATACTACTCATGCACATGGCGGCGCCATTTTATTGTAGCCTTTTTCCCTCTGCCGAGCGGCCATTTTGCTGGAGCCTTCCATAGGCTATATCAGTCAGCATTGCATCACTTCCTCTTTCCCCGGGAACAGCGATCGGTGGCAGCAGGCTGGTGTGCTCTCTCCAGGTTTTTACCTTTCTGTCCTGTCATTCCTTGCTCAGTGTTGTCTATCCCTGCGGGGTCAGTGCATACAGCAGTGTGCGGTGGGCTGCGCTCACCGTGGTATTAAAGGGCCAGTACCTTTATTGCTTTTCTGTACTGGGGCATGGATTCTCAGGATAGCAAGTTTCCCCCCCCGCCCTGGTGGGGGACCAGGGGGCTGCTGCACCCCTCGAGGGGGCCGATCTGACCACTGTAGTGGCTTCCTTGGTGTCTAAGGTGCAGATGCTGCTGGCTGAACGATCCGCAAAAGGGCCAGGTTATCCATTTCCTCTGATTCAGAGGGCGATGTGGCTGCTGTGGCTGGCGTACCCTTCTCAGGGTCCCGCTCGTCTTTGGACCTTGTGGGGTCTGAGGGAGAGCCTGAGGTGGCGGGGGTTGATGTTTCTCCCCCTGGCTCGCCTGAAGAGCTTGCACTCATGAATGAGCTGATTGCTTCCATAAAGGACACCTTGCACCTAGAGGATGAGCCTACTCCTCCTGCTAGGATGTCTGCTTTCGGAACACAGAGGGCTCGCAAATCAGCGCAGGTTTTTCCCTGCCCTGCTGAATTTCACCATACGGTTAATGAACAGTGGCGCAATTTAAAGAAGCCTTTTACTGTGCCAAATAAGTTTAAATTACTTTATCCGTTTGCGCCTGCCACCGACGAGCGTTGGTGTGTGGCGCCTCCGGTGGATCACGCGGTAGCCGTTTTGAACAAAGCTACTGCGGTGCCCTCCGAGGATACCCCGGTTTTCCGGGACCCTACGGACAGGAGAATAGTCTCTTGCCCGTCATGCTTATATGGTGGCTGGTTCTATGCTGAAGCCCATTTTTGCTTCCATTATGGCGGCACAGGCTGTTGCTGATTGGACCAAGATGCTCAGGGGCACCTTGGCGGCTGATTCCGCTCCGCCTACCACGTTGGCTATGGTGGACCAGATCCATCAGGGCGTCATGTACTTGTGTGATGCGGACTTGAATTTAGCTCCCTTGGCTGCACGCCTGTCCAGCGTGGCGGTACTGAACCGTCGTCTGATTTGGCTGAAGAATTGGTCGGTCGACCAATCCTCTCGCAAGACGCTGGCGGATTTTCCCTACGCGGGATCTCGCCTTTTTGGCGAGGCTTTGGATACCCTGATAAAAGGGGTTACGGGGGGCAAGAGTACTCTCCTGCCCCAGTCTTTCAAGCACAAGTCTTTCCGTGTAAAGCGGAATTCCTCGTCTAGACCCTCTCAGGGGTCCTTTCGTGCCTTTCGGTCGCAGTCCAAGGGCAAGCCCTTCAAAGGCCAAGGCTCCCAGAAGAAGCCGTGGGCAGGGAAGCAGAAGTCCGGCCAGTCCGGTTCGACTTCCCATACCACTTCCGCCTGAAGGGGCGCCCTCACCCGTTTCTGGGGTGAGGGGACGTCTGCGCGGTTTCCTACAACCTTGGCTGGCCCGCGTTCGGGACAGGTGGGTTCAGGAAATCGTTCGATCTGGTTACAAGATCGAATTTCTCGGCCGCCGGGCAGGTTTTTTCCCTCAAATCTTCAGCTGTCTCCGGAGCGCTTGCAGGATTTGCACCTGGCGGTGCGGGACCTGCGGGCCCAGGGGGTGGTGGTCTCGGTGCCTCATCGGGACAGATTTCGGGGGTTTTACTCCAATCTGTTCACTGTGCCCAGAAAGGAGGGCAAAGTGCGTCCGATTCTGGACTTGAAAGCTCTGAACCGCTTTGTGCGGGTTCACAAGTTTCTCATGGAATCCCTGCGCTCAGTGGTGCCTGCCCTGAGTCCGGGGGAATTCATGGCCTCCATCGATCTGAAGGATGCGTACCTACACATCCCCATTTTCGAGGGTCACCAGAGGTACCTTCGATTCGCCGTTGCGGAGGATCATTACCAGTTCGTGGCATTACCTTTCGGTCTCGCTTCGGCTCCGAGGGTTTTTACCAAAGTGCTGGCGCCGGTTCTGGCCCTGTTGCGAGCACAGGGCATTGCTGTCTTGGGGTATCTGGACGATATCCTGATACGGTCAAACGCCAGTCAGAGCCTGGTGACCGACCTGTCCACAACGATGCGGACTCTGCAGGAGTTCGGTTGGACCTTAAACATTCCGAAGTCGACTCTGTGTCCTTCGGTTCGCCTTCCCTACCTGGGAATGATTCTGGACTCTGTCCAAGCGAAGGTCTTCCTGCCGGAGGACAAGCTTCGGACTCTTCAGGACGAGGTCAGGTCCCTCAGGGACAACCGGCACTCGTCTCTCCGGACATGCATGAGATGTCTAGGTCTACCTTTTTGCCCAGTTTCACACGCGGGGTCTCCAGGCGGAGATTCTGACCGAGTGGGACGGGCGGCCGCAATCCCTGGATCTGCAGATCTCGTTGAGCCAAGACACCAGAAGGGATCTTCTGTGGTGGCTCCAGTCCCCGGTGGTGTCGGGGGGCAAGTCTTTTCGTCCATTGTTATGGACGGTGCTCACCATGGATGCCAGCCTGTCGGGCTGGGGTGGTGTTCTGGGCGTTCTGTCCGCCCAGGGAACTTGGTCGGAGGAGGAGTCCTCCCTCCCGATCAACATTCTGGAATTGAGAGCGATAAAGCTTTGCCTTCTGAGATGGACGGCCCGGCTTCGGGGCCGCCCGGTTCGGATTCAGACGGACAATGCCACCGCGGTGGCCTACATCAACCACCAAGGGGGCACCAGGAGTGCCCGAGCGGCTCGGGAAGTAGCCGACATTCTGTCTTGGGCCGAGACACACGTCCCGGCGATAACGGCAGTTCACATTCCGGGGGAGAATGGTCCCTTCACCCGGATGTCTTCCAGATGTTGTGCACGAAGTGGGGTTCCCCAGATGTGGACCTGTTCGCGTCTCGTCTGAACAACAAGGTGGAAAGGTTCGTGGCAAGGACGCGCGATCCTCGGGCAGACGCCTCAGACGCGTTAGTGGCGCCCTGGCATCAGTATCGTCTGATGTATGCCTTTCCACCGATTCAGCTGCTTTCCAGGCTTCTTCGCAGGTTAGCCTCGGAACCGCACACGGTGATTCTGGTGGCGCCGGACTGGTCTTGCCGGTCCTGGTACGCAGACCTCGTAAATCTGGCGGTCGACGCTCCGTGACGTCTGCCACTTCGAGAAGATCTCCTGTCTCAAGGGCTGATATTCCATCCTGCTTTACAGTCGCTGGCTTTAACGGCCTGGCTGTTGAAAGCCAGGTCCTGAAGGATAGGGGTCTCTCCCCTGAGGTCATTCCCACTTTGATCAAGGCTAGAAAAGCCTCTTCGGGTAAAATTTACTACCGTACTTGGAAAGCGTACTTTGCCTGGTGTGAGTCCAGGGGGTATTCCCCTCGCTCATACTCGGTGTCGAGAGTGTTGGCTTTCCTCCAAACTGGAGTGGACCAGCGTTTGGCGCTGGCCACAATTAAGGGTCAGATTTCTGCGCTGGCCGTTCTTTTTCAACGCCCTGTGGCGTCTAATTCATTGGTTAGCACCTTTGTTCAGGGGGTGCGACACTTGGCCCCTCCTAGGAGGGACCCTTTACCTCCATGGGACTTGAACTTGGTTCTGTCCGTGTTGCAACAGGCTCCCTTTGAAAAGATCAGGGAGATCTCGTTGTCTCTATTGTCCAAGAAGGTTGCTTTTTTGGTGGCGATCACTTCGGCTCGCAGGGTGTCGGAGCTGGCAGCTTTGTCCTGCAATTCCCCTTACCTGGTGGTCCACAAGGATAAGGTGGTCCTGCGGCCTAACCCATCTTTTCTTCCAAAAAGGATATCGGAATTTCACCTGAATGAAGACATTGTCTTGCCTTCCCTCTGCGCGAAGCCTAAGCATCCGAAGGAGGTTGCCTTACATTCCTTGGATGTTGTCCGGGCAATCAGAGTTTACCTGTCGTCCACTAAATCTTTTCGCAAGTCGGATTCCCTATTTGTCCTTCCTGAGGGACCTCGGAAGGGCATGGCGGCGTCGGCTGCGACCATCGCCAAATGGATCAGACAGATCATTGAACAAGCCTATGCCTTGAAGGGGAAGGTTCCTTTCTTCCCTGTGAAGGCGCACTCTACCAGGTCTTTGAGTACGTCTTGGGCTTTCCGGCATCAAGCTTCTGTGGCCCAGGTGTGTAAGGCGGCGACTTGGTCGTCCGTTCACACCTTCTCAAAATTCTATAAGGTGGATGTTCAGGCATCGGCTGATGCCTCCTTTGGCCGTAAAGTTCTCAGTGCGGCAGTTTCCTAGGGACCCTTGTTTTCATGGGCCCTTGGTTGTTGGGGTGTTTTACCCCTGGGTTACTTGTTTTTCCTGGGTTGTTGCTCCTGTTGAGCACGTTTTTTCCTGTTGCCCAGTTGGTTCTCTTACTGTGGTAAGGTTCCTTTCTCTGATGTGGGTACTGCGTTGCCTTTCTACGGTTGCGTCTCCCACCCCTCATGTCTACACTGCTTTGGGACATCCCATTGGTGAAGACTTGTGAGTGGGTGGCGACTGTCGGAGGACGTAAGAGAAAACGTAATTTTTGTAAAATCTTACCGTAAAATTCCTTTCTCTGAGTCCGACAGTCGCCGCCCCCGCCCCTCTTTTGGGGTTTTTGTGTACTCTTACTGCTATGCTACCAAACTGAGTTGGGAATGCTGGTGCAGGGAGGTATTGACTGAGGGGACAGCCCCTAGGGGTGTGTCTGTGAAAAGCTTTGTATTAACAATTATTGTTGCCTAGCTACTCCTACGGAGCAAAGGTCAATACCCATTGGTGAAGACTTGTGAGTGGGCGGCGACTGTTGGAGGACTCAGAGAAAGGAATTTTTTTACGGTAAGATTTTACAAAAATTCAGTTTTCTCACTTTTTTTTATATGAAATCCCCCCCCCCCAAAAAAAATGTAAAAATCAAAATTTTTTTAACTTTTTTTGCCAATTTGTTTTCTGCTACATATTTTTGGTAAAAAAATCGCATAAGCGTATTTTGATTGGTTTGCGCAAAAGTTATCGCAGCTACTAACTACGGGAAATTTGTCATTTTTATTGTTTTTTTTTTTTTAACTAGTAATGGCGGCGATCTGCGGTTTTTTATTTTTTGCGGGACTGCCGATATTGCGGCGGACAGATCGGACCCTTGACTGACATTTGACACTTTTGGGGGTACCAGTGACATTACTACAGTAATCAGTGCTATAAATATGCACTGTTACTGTAAAAATTACATTGGCAGGGAAGGGGTTAATTTTTATTGGTGATCAAGGGGTTAATGTATGCCTGGTGCTTACTGACGTGTGTGGGGAAAGGGGACTGTGACACAGGGACAGATCGCAGGTTCAGCTATGCTGAATCCTGCAATCTGACCCTGCCTGTCACTTGGGAGATCCGCCTGCTTTGTTTACACAAGCGGGCGGATCTCCACACTCGATCCCTGACGATCGGGGAAGAGCAGCGGTGATCACCGCCGCTCCTCCCCTGGCCCGACTCCTGCTGTAACTGAATACAGCGGGAGCGAGCGCCGCCCACGTCGCTGGACGGAATCAAACCACTTTACAGCAGTAGCACCAATGTGATAGTTTGGCAAGTGGTTAATTTTCTTTACTCACTATTGCTAGCTAGTGTCAGGGGGATCCTCCTGGTGAACTACAAGCGACAGGGTTTCGCACTGGATAATCTAGATCCTTATGGCCTCCCAGCCTTGCGAACGAGCGTGAGCAGGTTGTGGTCCGCCCAGGCCTCGCCACGACGGTGCCCCGACGGATGGGGACGAGCCTGCGAACAGAGGTTTTCACTGGGACGCATCACCCTGGAAAGCCCTGAGTGCAGCATACCCTTCTTGGTTGGCAGCACCCCCACTCTGGGTGGAGGCGAGCTGCCTCGGAGCTGAGCCCGCGGTCCATGGTATGGTGTGATACAACCCCCTGGGACAGTCATCTGTGGGGTAGATCTGGGCCCACTCCTGGGGATAGCGGAGCTGCGGTCTCTGTAAGATCCCCCTGGCCTGTCAGGACGCTATAAAGGCATCTGACTCCTTTTGGGAGGGAGGGGGGGTGTATAGCTACTACCTTGTCCTAGGGCAGCTATGTCCGAACTATGGCCCTCCAGCTGTTTGGAACTACAATTCCCATCATGCCTAGTTATGTCTGTGAATGTCAGAGATTTACAATGCCTAATGGGAATTGTAGTTCCTGAACAGCTGGAGGGCCATAGTGTGGACACCCCTGTCCTAGGGGGTGCCCTGTGGGGGATTCCCGTGGTGGCCTTGTTCCCTGGGCTCAAGATCGCTGGCACTCTTTTCGGCCACATTTTGGGTGTGGGCAACCAGGCTACGTCATTGCAAGGGCAGCAGCCATTTTCTGCCTTGCTTGTGTGTTGGTGCCATTTTCGGGCGCCATCTTGGATGTGGGCAGGCCGCGCTGTATGGGCAGCGGCCATTTTCCCTGTGCCTTACCTATTCTTTCCTATGGCACCATGTTATTGTGGCTCAGGGGGTTTGGCCGCTAGTGATTTTGGTCACTTCCTCTCCGCTTTTTTCACTTGCTGCAGACGGCGTGGAGAGCGGTAGCTGATTCAGTTCTCTGGCACAGTAAGGGGGTCTTTGCTCCTTTTTGGGCATTGTTCAGACACATTTGGATTCTATCAGTGTACCTGTTAGCTAAAAGGGGACTCCATCGGTAGCGCGATATAGCGGTGTGGACCACACTCGTGGATTTAAAGGGCCAGTGTACCTTTTTTTTTTTTTTGTAAAATTGCCTATATGGAGGGAGTCCCAGAGTAAGAATTCCCCTACTGATCTTGTTTGTGCATCCTGGACTTATGGATTGCCTTCCCTAACATCTGTCTGCAGCCATAGCTGCTTTGACGTCCAAAGTAGATCTGGACATGTCACAAGTTGCTATTCAAAGCCTGATTCAGAGCCTGATGTGGTTGCCACGGACACTGCCCTCCCTGATTGATCCCTGTCCTCGCACTCAGACGGGGAGGAGGATGAGTCCTCAACTGCAGTGCAGGAACACGCTCTTGTAGAAGCACTGGTTCGCTCAGTCATGGAGACTTTGCAAATAGATGATGAGCCCAAACAGTCGGAAAAGTGGGTTGTCTTCGGCTCCCGCAAAGATCAGAAGTTGGGTCAGGTTTTCCCTTGTCTTAAGCAGTTTCACGATATTGTGAACGCGCAATGAGCACGTGCTGGCGTGCTTCGCAGACTCCTTCGCAGACTCAGTTTCGCTGGACAGTGTCTCCTAGGTGGACCACACTTTCCCGGTTGAATAAGTCCACAGTGGTGCCTGTGGAGGACTCCCCGGTGTTTAAGAACACGGTGGACAGGTGCATGGAATCTCTTTCCCGCCATCTACACTTGATGGCGGGCTCGCTCCTCAAGCCTGTGTTTGCCTCCGTACTGGTTTCTCAGATGGTTGCGAATGGATTAAGGAGCTTAAAAGCAATTTGCTGGCTGAGTCTGTTCCTCCAACTCTCCTTGAGCTCACGGACCAGATGGCTCAGGCCATGGTCTATCTGTGTGATGCGGCCTTGGACGAGGCTCCCCTGGTCGCTAGAGTGTCTGTGGTGGGGATTGCCTTTCGCCGCATGGTGTGGCTGAAGAGCTGGTCGGCGGATCAGGCTTCTAAGAAGGCCGTGTCTGATCTTCCCTTTTTGTGGGAACACCTTTTTGGTGACTCTTTGGATAAGATGATCAATGGTCTAACTGGGGGTAAGAGTACTTTTCGCCCCCTTTCTGCGAATAAGGCACCCAAAGGTAAGTGGGGGACCTTCTTTCAAGGTTCGCCGGGGGCTTTTTCGTGCCTCAGGGGAGCAGGAAAAGAAACCCCGTTCAGAGCCTCCGGAGAGGACAAGAAGGCTTGGTCGGATGAGCCCAAGACTAGCCAGTCCAGTTCGGCGGACGAATCCTCCTCTGTCTGGTCACCCTCACACGTTTCGGGGGTGGGAGGATGTCTGCATTGCCTTCAGGAACCCTGGGCGTCTCTGGTTCAGGACTCATGGGTTCACAAACTTATTTGTTCATTGTTCCAGACCGTATTTTGGTCTCGCCCGGAAGACTGGTTCTTTCCACCCATTTACCTCCGGATCGTTTGTAGAATCCCAGGGAGGCGGTACGGGCTCCACTTGCACATCGGCAGGAAAGGTTTCAGCCCCCCCCCCCCCCCCCGTTCCTGGTGCCCGGGAATCATGAGTCTTCACCGATGTTTTGACCAGGTTGTTGGACCTGTTTCCACACAAAGGGATTGCGATCCCCGGGTATCACATTTCCGCTCTCTCTGTGGTTCATGTTCCAGTGATCTGGTGGCCCCAGACAGGCCTCGCCGGTCTTGGTACGCAGACCTAGTAGAGATGGTCGCCAGGTGTCCCTGGCGGCTGCCTCTTGAGAGATCTGCTGCCTCGAGGGCCGACCTTCCATCCTGCTTTACGTTCTCTGGCTTAAACGGCATGGCCGTTGAAGGCCAGGTGTTGAGACAGAGGTTTCTCTGGTGCTGTGATTCCTACCTTTTAAGGGCAAGGAAGGCTACTTCCAGGACAACTTATCCTGCCTGGAAAGTTTAAGTTGCCTGGTGTGAGTCGGGGGGGGGGGGGTTGCATTCTCGCTCCTTTCGGTGGTGAGGGTTTTAGCTTTCTGCACAAAGTGGAGCAACGTTTGGCACTTGGTGACTAACTCCTTAATTCACACCTTTTTTCGAGGGGTGGGTCATCTGGCTCCGCCGAGGGGATTCCCTCTGGGATCTGACTTTGGTTTTGTCCGTTCTGCTACAACCTCCCTTTCAATATGTCAGAGATAGCTCTCTGCCTTTGCTGTCCAGGGAGGTTTGCCTTTCTGGTGGCTATCACCTCTCTCAGGGTGTCTGAGTTGGCGGCTCTGTCTTGCCGTTTGCCTTCTCTGGCTGTTTATAAGGATAAGGTTTTTCTGTGGCCCAACAAACTAGGTTTAACTGCCTAGTCTTACTCCTGTAGAGGGCACATTACCCATTTGTGAGGAAACTATGAAGTGGCTGCTTCTGTCAGAGGTCTCAGAGAATTTTTACGGTAAGTTCTTACAAAAATACTATTTCTTGCTAGAAAATTGCTTGGAACCCCCAAACACACACACACATATATAGAACTTAAACTACGCCCATGGGACAGTCCCAGGTGGTATACTCCCACTTCCTGCTCTAGGATTCTGTTTTTTTTTCTGCCTAGTCAGAAGTAAGGACCCCTGACTCCCTGCTGGGATCTCTGGTCCTCGCATTTTTTTTTCTTTGTTTTCCTAGCTCATTTGTTCCAGTGAGAACTACAATCAACTGTTGGACTGGGCAACACACTGGATATTCTAGATCCTGACTGTCCCCCCCCTGTCCGGTTAGCGAGCGTGCAGACCCCGGCTCAGCGTTGGGTCGGCCACGACTTGTTCCCACTGGAGGGACTGGCTTGCCACTGGGACACGTCGCACGGACGCACACGACCTGGTCGCGACCGGAGTCGCAGCGTTCCCTGGTTCACAGCACCCCTTGTTCCAAGATGAAGCGTGACCTGCATGGAGTGAATCCTGCGTCCCTATCCCGCCATTTACATGTGATAGCGGGTTCCATTTTAAAAACTACTTTTCTCAACTTTCTGGTATTAGACGGTTACCGAATGGGTGAAGCTAGTAAAAGCAAACGTGGAAGCTGAACGGCTCCCCCCATGCGGTGCTTGAACTAAAGGACCAGTTGGCTCAGCCCTGGTGTTCATGTGTGATGCCTCCCTGGATGTGGTTCCACTAGTGGCCAGGGTGTCGGCAGTGGGGATTGCTATTAGACGCATGGTGTGGCTAAAAAGCTGGTCTGCAGACCAGACTTCCAAAAATGCCTTGACTGACGTCCCCTTTACAGGGGATAGGTTGCTTGGATCCTCTCTGGATGAGTTAATCAAAGGTCCCATTGGGGGAAAGAGTACTCTTCTTCCTCAAGCATATAAGGGTAAGGTGCCACGTTCTAGGCAGGGGCCTTCCTTCTCTGCCCCTAAGTGGCTTTTTCGTACTTCCGGGTTCCAAGAAAAAGGTAAAACCGTTCAGGTCTTCTGGGGGTTCCAAGAAGCCATGGTCAGGAACTAATCCGCTCGCTTTACAGGATCGAATTCCGGTCTCGACCGTCGGACAGGTTTTTCCCATCCAATCTTTACCTATCTCCAGACCAGTTAAGGGACGGTGCATTATTTGCTGTCGCAAGGAGTGATTGTGCCTGTTCCCTCTCAGGAACACTTTCAAGGGTTAAACACTTTCAAGGGTTTTATTCAAATCTGTTAACCTTGCCCAGAAAGGAGGGCAAGGTGCATCCCATCCTGGACCTCAAGGCCCTGAACTGCTTTGTGAGGGTACAGAAGTTTCGGATGGAATCCATCCGCTTGGTAGTGGCTTATCTACACCAGGGAGATTTTTTTAGCCTCAATATATTCTAGATATCATGGACGCATATCTATACATCCCCATATACACCCGGTTCCAAATTATTATGCAAATTATATTTAAGTGTCACAGATTAAATATTTTTTTTTTCAGTTTAACTCGGGGATGGCATTGTGTTTCAGGGCTCTTTTGATCCCTGAAAACAATCTCGGACACCTGTAATAATTAGATTGCCAGGTTAGCCCAATTTAAAACGGAGTTCCGGCCACAAAATCGTCATAATCGATTACCCCGGGGGTATTTTTGAGAAATTTTTTGTGACCGGAACTCCGCTTTAAGGAAAAACTACTAAAGGAGGGTGTTCCACATTATTAAGCAGAGCACCATTTTCATGCAATGTGGGGAAGAAAAAGGATCTCTCTGCTGCCGAAAAGAGTGAAATAATTCAATGCCTTGGACGAGGTATAAAACATTAGATATTTCACGAAAACGTAAGCGTGATCATCGCGCTATTAAGAGATTTGTGGCTAATTCAGAGCACAGACGGGTTTGTGCAGATAAAGGCACATTGAGGAAGATTTCTGCCAGATCTTGCATCGGATCAAGAGAGCAGCTGCTAAAATACCATTACATAGCAGCAAACAGATATTTGAAGCTGCTGGTGCCTCTGGAGTCCCATGGACATCAAGGTGTAGAGTCCTCCAGAGTTTTGCAACTGTGCATAAACCTATTCGGCCACCACTAACCAATGCTCACAAGCAGAAAACTGCTGCATTGGGCAGAAAAATACATGAAGACGAATTTTCAAACAGTCCTGTTCACTGATGAGTGCCGTGCAACTCTGGATGGTCCAGATGGATTGAGTAGTGGATGGTTGGTGGACAGCCACCCTGTTCCAACAAGGCTGCGACATCAGCAAGGCGGTGGTGGAGTCATTTTTTTGGCCGGAATCATGGGAAGAGAGCTGGTCAGCCCCTTTAGGGTCCCTGTAGGTATAAAGATGACCTCTGCAAAGTATGTGGAGTTTCACACTGACTGCTTTCTTCCCTTGTACAGAAGGAAGAACTATGCTTTCCGTAATAAAATCATCTTCATGCATGACAATGCACCATCTCATGCTGCAAAGAACACCTCTGCATCAATGGCTGCCTGACCTCAATCCTATTAAGAACCTTTGGAGCATCCTCAAGCAAAAGATCTATGAGGGTGGGAGGCAGTTTACATCCAAACAGCAGCTCTGGGAGGCTATTCTGACATCTTGCAAACAAATTCAAGCAGAAACTGTCCAAAAACTCAAGTTCAATGGATGCAAGACTTGTGAAGCTGCTATCAAATAAGGGGTCC
This sequence comes from Pelophylax lessonae, assembly GCF_965119305.1. Lineage (NCBI taxonomy): Eukaryota > Metazoa > Chordata > Amphibia > Anura > Ranidae > Pelophylax > Pelophylax lessonae. The sequence goes on from NC_138773.1 coordinate 157,051,110, forward strand.
TATGTTTAAAATGTAACATGACCTGTTAAAATGTTTAAAAAGTTTGATTTGAAATAGCTTTTGATTTCAGTAGATATGCTGCAAACACAACAAATGACAATTTTCAGTTCTTTGCAACCTATAAAGTGTTTTGAAACTTGCTGTGCGTAATAATTTGGAATAGTGCATTGTAAGTTTGTTTAAAAAAAAAAAAAATACTTTTTATTAGGTTTGTTCAATAAAATTTGAATTGTACTGTTAATAGTTAACATGTAAATTATGCTGACTGTTATTTGCATCAATTTAGGTAAATGAGAAAAATATAATTTGCATAATAATTAGGAACAGGGTGTTCGCTGGACACCAGCACTTTCTTCACTTTACAGTAGCAGAAGAACATTTATCAATCTGTGGCGTTACCCCTTGGTCTCGCCTCTGCCCCCAGGGTTTTTACCAAGGTTCTATCCCAAGTGTTGGCATTGCTGCACCAACAAGTGATTGCAGTACTGGGGTACTTAGACGAACTCCTATTGAGAGCGGACTCTTTCAGCCCTGCTGGGCGACCTAACAATCACTGTCCAAACCCTGCAGGAGTTCAGGGTGGACCATCAATTTCAAGAAATCCGCCCTGATACCTTCCTCGAGACTGGATTATCTGGGCCTGACTCTGGACTCTGCCTTGGCGAGGGGCTTTCTTCCCCCAGACATGATGCAAAATTGCAGGAGGTGATTTGGTTGCTGTTGGGAATTGATCTACTATCTCTGAGAATCTGCATGCAAGTATTGGGTTTGATGGTTTCCACCTTCGAGGCGGTTCCGTCTGCTCATTTGCATACAACACCTTTGAGAAAGGAGATTCTTGTCATTTGGAACAAGTATCCAAAGTCCTTGGTCACTGATTTGGTTGAGCCACAACACAGTCTGCTCTGTTGTGGTGGCTTAAGTCACCAGCACTATGCCAGGGCAAGTCCTCCTTCCGTTATTTTGGACGGTGGTAACCACGAGTGCAAGCCTGTCAGGCTGGGGAGGGTTGCAGGGGAAGCTCTGTGCCCAGGGAACCTGGACAGCAGAGGAGTCCAAACTGTTGCTGAATGTTTTGGAGCTCAGAGTGATAAAGCTTTGTCTGCGACAATGGAAGACTCGTCTGCAAGATTGTCTGGTTCGGATTCAATCAGACAATGCCACGGCCCTAGCTTACATCAATCACCAGGGGGGCACAAAGTGTCTTTGTCGGCCAAGGAGATGGCTGTGATTCTGGCCTGGGCGGAACAGTTTGTTCCAGCTCTTTCTGCAGTGCACATCCCAGGTGTAGAAAACTGGTAAGCGGATTACCTGAGTCGTCAGGTGTTGGACCAAGGGGAGTGGTCCCTACACAGGGAGATGATTGATCTCCTGTGTGTTCAGTGGGGGATGCCCAAGGTCGATCTGTTTGCTTCTCGTCTCCACAAGAAGGTGCAGAGGTTTTTAGCCATGCCTCGAGACCCTCTGACCGATTGCCATGGACTCACTGGTGGCTCCTTGGGGGGTTAGTATCGGCTGATTTATGCCTTCCCTACCTTAACACTTCTGCCAAGGCTTCTACGCAGGGTAGAGGTTGAAAGAATTCCTGTCATTCTGGTGGTCCCAGACTGGCCTCTTGGTACGCAGATCTAGTAAGGTTGGTCACCGATGCTCCTTGGAGATTTCCTCTCAGGGAAGATCTGCTGTCTCAAGGCCTGATCTTCCCTCCTGTTTTACAGTCACTGGCTTTAACGGCATGGCTGTTGAGAGGTAGAGGTTTTTCCCACTCTGAGATTCTTAAGCTATTGAAGGCTAGGAAGTCGACTTCCAGGAAAATATATCATTGTACGTGGAAATTGTACATTTTATGGTGTGAATCGCTGAAGGTGCACCCTTGCTTGTTTTTCCATTGCTAGAGCTTTGGCCTTTCTACAGAAAGGGGTTGAATAGCGGTTAGCTTTGGGCACTATCAAAGACCAAGTGTTGGCTTTGGCTATATATTTCCAACGCCTGTTGGCCACCCATACCTTGATTTGTACTTCTGTTCAGGGAGTACGCCATGTGGCTCCTCAGACGGTCCCCGCTACCTCCCCGCTACCTAATCAGTCTTTTCTTCCTAGGGTGCTTTCTGATTCTCATTTGAATGAACACATTGTGTTGCCTTCACTCTGTCCCAAGCCTAAGCATTCTTAGGAAATTGCTTTGCATTATTTGGATGTGGTTTAGGCAATCAGGGTTTACCTGGAGCCCACTGAGTCTTTTAGAAAATCAGACGCTCTTTGTCCTTACCGAGGGACCTTGTAAAGGATTGGCTGCGTCTGCTGCAACCATATCCAGATGGATCAGGCAGACGGGGGTTCAGTCTTCACTGAAGGGTCAGGTTTCTCCTTTCCCTGTGAAGGCGCATTCTACCAGGGCGCTGAGTGCCTCTTGGGCTTTTCGCCGTCAAGCTTTTGAGACAAGCTTGCAAGGTGGCAACTTGATTGTCTGTGCATACTTTTACAAAGTTCTACAATGTAGATGTATTGGCATCTTTGGCTGCCTCTTTTTTTGGCGTAAGTCTTTTACAGGGAGCGGTTTATAGAGAATCTTTTTGTTCTTTTGAGGGTGCGTGTATGTTCTGGGTGAGCTCCTTTTTTACCTGGTTGGCTAAGTTTAGCCTTTGGGTAATTACGTTCCTTGCATTTGTTCTCCTACCCCTCCATGACAATAGTGCTTTGAACATCCCAATGGTAATGAAGATATGGATCTGCGTCTTGTCGATGAACGATAGAGAACTGGATTTCTTCCTCCTCTGCATTATTGGGTTTGGTGTGTCTCATCTTCCTCTTAATACCCTACAGAATATTTTTTTAGTTTAGATCAGGCGAGTTTCCTGGCCAATCGAGCACAGGGATACCACGATCTTTAACCGCTTCCGCACTGCTCACTAGAGCTGTACTGCGGCAAAGTGGCTCCCCGCCGCTGCTCTCGGGGGGGGGGGGTATTCACACGCGGTCACGCACACACTCTCCTCTCTCCTGCACGCCCTGACAGCCTCTGATCCCGCGCTCTGCTCCACACCATAAAAGATGATAAAGGAAAAATGGCCACTGAGGACAGAGAAAAGGCGAGAGTGTTAAATAATTTCTTTTCTTCAGTCTTCACAAAGGAATCGGGGGGCTACACGAACCCCGCTTGTAAGGCCGAACTAAATAATACACCTCAGGAAGTGCCGCCATGGCTAACAGAGGATAGACTTAGAGCTAAACTAGAGAAACTTAACATAAATAAATCCCCGGGACCGGATGGCTTGCACCCAAGGGTTCTAAATGAGCTCAGTCAGGTGATTGCCAGACCATTATTCTTGATCTTTAAGGATAGTTTACAGACGGGTATGGTGCCAGCTGATTGGAAAAAAGCCAACGTGGTACCAATATTTAAAAAGGGGCCGAGATATATCCCGGGTAACTATAGGCCGGTCAGCCTAACATCTGTAGTCTGCAAAATTTTGGAGGGGATGATAAGGGACCACATACAAGACTTTAGTAATGAAAACGGTATTATAAGTAGTAATCAGCATGGATTCATGAAAAATCGTTCATGCCAAACCAATCTATTAACCTTCTACGATGAAGTGAGCTGCCACTTAGATAAAGGTAAGCCTGTGGATGTGGTGTATCTGGACTTTGCAAAGGCCTTTGACACCGTTCCCCACAAACGCTTACTGTACAAACTAAGGAAGGTAGGTATGGACCATAAGGTGAGTACCTGGATAGAGAACTGGCTCCAGGGGAGAGTACAGAGGGTGGTGATTAATGGGGAGTACTCGGATTGGGCGGGTGTGGAAAGTGGGGTCCCCCAGGGTTCTGTCCTGGGACCAATCCTGTTTAATTTATTCATAAATGATCTAGAGGAGGGGATATCTAGTACAATCTCAGTATTTGCAGATGATACTAAATTAGGCATGCCAATATCTTCTATGCAGGATGTGGAAATCTTGCAAGCAGACCTGAACAAAATAACGGGGTGGGCAACTACATGGCAGATGAGATTTAATGTAGAAAAATGTAAAGTAATGCACTTGGGGGCCAGAAACCAGAAAGCAAGCTACTCACTAGGGGGGGAACCTCTGGGTGAGTCTAGGATGGAAAGGGACCTGGGGGTACTGGTAGACAACAGGCTTGGAAGTGGCATGCAATGCCAAGCCGCTGCAAGCAAAGCCAACAGAATACTGTGTTGTATAAAAAAGGGGATTCACTCCAGAAATAAAGAGATTATTCTTCCACTCTACAAGACTCTGGTCCGGCCACATCTGGAGTATGCTGTCCAGTTCTGGGCACCGGTCCTCAGGAAGGATGTGCTGGAACTGGAGAAAGTCCAGAGAAGGGCAACAAAAATAATTAGGGGAATGGAGGACATCGGCTATGAGGAAAGACTACATGCACTGAACTTGTTCTCTCTGGAGAAGAGACGCTTGAGGGGGGATATGATATCAATGTACAAATACTGTACTGGCGACCCTAGCATAAGGAACAAACTATTTAGAGTAAGGGAATACAATAAGACACGTGGCCACTCACTAAAACTAGAGGAAAGGCGGTTTAACCTTAAAGTGCGTAAGGGGTTCTTCACTGTAAGAGCGGTAAGGATGTGGAATTCTCTTCTGCAAGCAGTCGTATCAGCGGGGAGCATTGATAGTTTCAAAAAACTATTGGATGGACACCTTAAAGACCACAACATACAGGGGTATACAATGTACGGTTAAAAGCAAACACACACACATAGGTTGAACTGGATGGACTTGTGTCTTTTTTCAGCCTCACTAACTATGTAACTATGATATAGTCTGGCGACGTACGTCACCAGACATTCCCCTCTCTCGGCGGCGCGCTCCCGCTGTATTCAATCAAAGCGGGAGTCGGGCCAGGGGAGGAGCGGCGGCAATCGCCGCTGCTCTTCCCCGATCGTCGGGGAACGAGTGTGGAGATCCGCCTGCTTGTGTAAACACAAGTGGGTGGATCTCCTAAGTGACAGGCAGGGTCAGATTGCAGGGTTCAGCATAGCTGAACCTGCGATCTGTCCTTCTGTCACATAGTCCCCTCCCCCCACACACGTCAGTAAACACCAGGCATACATTAACCCCTTGATCACCAATAAAAATTAACCCCTTCCCTGCCAGTGTCATTTTTACAGTAACAGTGCATATTTATAGCACTGATTACTGTAGTAATGTCACTGGTACCCCCAAAAGTGTCAAATGTTAGTCAGGGGTCCGATCTGTCCGCCGCAATGTCGCAGTCCCGCAAAAAAAAAAATCGCAGATCGCCACCATTAGACGTTAAAAAAAAAAAAAAAAAAAAAAAAAACACCAAAAATTACAAATCTTTCCCTTAGTAAGTAAACACAATAACTTTCACGCAAACCAATCAAAATACGCTTATTGCGATTTTTTTTTTTTTTTTTTAACCAAACATAGGTAGCAGAAAACAAATTGGCCAAAAATCTAAAAAAATGTATGCTCTATTGTTTATAGCGCAAAAAGTAAAAATCGCACAGGTGATCAAATACCACCAAAAGAAATCTGTTTGTGGGAAAAAAAGGACGTAAACTTTGTTTGGGTACGGCGTCGCACGACCGCGCAATTGTCAGTGAAAGTTGCACAGTGCCGAATCGCAAAAAGTGGCCCAGACGTAAGACAGCAAAATCCTCCGGTGGTAAAGTGGTTAATCCAGGTACTGGTACTTTTACCAGTGTGGGCAGGTGCTAAGTCCTGCTGGAAAATGAAATCAACATCTCCATAAAGCTGGTCAGCAGAGGGAAGCATGAAGTGCTCTATAATTTCCTAGTAGCGGGCTGCGCTGACATTGGACCTGATAAAACACGGTCCAACACCAGAAGATGACATGGCTTCCCAAATATGAACTGTGGAAAATTTTGTGTTTGGAAATCAAGGTCCCAGATTCTGGAGGAAGAGTGGAGAGGCACAGAATTCAAGTTGTGTGAAGTTTCCACAGTAAGTGATTTGGGGAGCCATGTCATCTGCTTGTGTTGGTCCACTGTTATCAATTCCAAAGTCAGCGCAGCCCTCTACCAAGAAAATTCTAAACTACTTCATGCTGCCTTTTGCTGACCAGCTTCATGGAGATGCTGATTTCTTTTTCCAGTAGGACTTGGCACCTGCCCACACTGCCAAAGTACCAATACCTGGTTTAATGATCATGGTATCACTGTGATTGGCCAGCAAACTCACATGACCTAAACCCTATAAAGAATCTGTGGGGTGTTGTCAAGAGGAAGGAGGAGACGCCAGACCCCAAAAATGCAGATGCTGAAGGCCACTAACAAAGCATCCTGGTTTTCCATAACACCTCAGCAGTGCCACAGACTGATCGCCTCCATGCCAAACCGCATTAATGCAGGAGTTCATGCAAAAGGCGCCCTGATTATGTATTGAGTGCATACTATACTGTACATGTACATTTCAGTAGGCCAACATTTCTGTATTTTTTTTTTTTTTTTTTTTTCTTGGTCGTATGAAATTTTCTGAGATACTGAATTTTGTGTTTTCACTAGCTGTAAGCCATAATCCAAATAAAAAGAGAAATGCATGAAATATCACTATGTAACGCATCTACAGTATCTCACAAAAGTGAGTACACCTCTCACATTTTTGTAAATATTTTATTATATCTTTTCATGTGACAACACTGAAGAAATTACACTTTGCTGCAATGCAAAGAAGTGAATGTACAGCGTATAACAGTGTAAATTTGCTGTCCCCTCAAAATAACTCACACAGCCAATAATGTCTATACCGCTGGCAACAATAGTGAGTACACCCCTAAGTGAAAATGTCCACAATTGGACCTAAAGACCCAAAGTGTCAATATTTTGTGTGGCCACCATTATTTTGCAGCACTGCCTTAACCCTCTTGGGCATGGAGTTCACTAGTGCTTCACAGGTTTCCACTGGAGTCCTCTTCCACTCCTGCATGATGGCATCACAGACCTGGTGGATGTTGGAGACCCTGAGCTCCTCCACCCTCAGTTTGAGGATGCCCCTCTGATGCTCAATAGGGTTTAGATCTGGAGACATGCTTGGCAGTCCATCACTTTTACCCTCGGCTTCTTGAGCAAGGCAGTGGTCGTCTTGGAGGTGTGTTTGGGGTCGTTATGTTGGAATACTGCCCTGCAGATCATGAAGAGGATCATGCTCTGCTTCAGTATGTCATAGTACATTTTGGCATTCATTGTTGGGTCAATGAACTGTAGCTCCCCATTGCCGGCAGCACTTGTACATCTATCCCAAAGACAACCTCTGGATAGGACGCTGAGCACGTGCACTCAACTACTTTGGTCGACCACTGTGAGGCCTGTTCTGAGTGGAACCTGTCCTGGTAAACCACTGTATGGTCTTGGCCACTGTGCTGCAGCTCAGTTGTAGCGTCTTGGCAATCCTTTTTATAGCCTAGGCCATCTTTATGTAGAGCGTTGATTCTTTATTCAGATCCTCAGATTTCTGTGCCTTGAGGTGCCATGTTGAGCTTCCAGTGACCAGTATTTAACACACCTGCTCCTCAGTCACACCTGAGACCTTGTAACACTGAGTCACATGACACCGGGGAGGGAAAATGGCTAATTGGGTCCAATGTGGAAATTTTCACTTAGGGGTGTACTCACTTGTGTTGCCAGTGGTTTAGACAATGGCTGTGTTATTTTGAGGGGACAGCAAATTGACCCTGTTCTACAAGCTGTACACTCACTACTTTACGTTGTAGCAAAGTTTAATTTTGTCAGTGTTGCCACATGAAAAGGTATATATTTACAAAAATGTGAGGGGTGTACTCACTTTTGTGGGATGCTGTATTCAAAATCTGAGTTACACATATTGAATTACTGAAATCAACTTTTTGATATTCTAATTGAGATGCACCTGTACATGCTAATTGCTCTTTTTTTTTTTTTTTTTTTAAATCCTGCATTATTTTTATGCCCTGTGCTGTTCACTTGCGGACTTCCCTTGAAAACAGATTTTTTTTCTGGAGGAAAAAAATTAGACGTCACTCAGAGGGTAGTGCAGCTGCAGCCAGTCAGGCTGCATTCTCTCTTGAGCGTAGTGTTTTCGCAAGTTTTTACTGCGATTTTTAACCGCGATTTTCAGGCGTTTTTTTTCAGGCGTTTTTGGAGGAAGGCATTGACATCTATCAAAAACGCTGGTAATCAGCCCAAAAAGAAGCTCATGTACTTCAGCTGCAGGCGTTTTGCTTTAGGCGTTAAAACGCTCAGATGTGAACAGGGACCATTTAAATGAATGGGGTTTTACTTGTTGGGTGTTTTGGAACTTTTTTTTTTTTAGCGTTTTTGGAGCTGAAAAACGCTCAAAACTGCTTAGGTGTGAATGGAGCCTAAGGGACTGTCTGTATTTGGTCTTATGACCGCATATATCCCAGCAGTTCAGTGGGCCATTCTTCACCAGAGACCGCTTCAATCATTCCTCCTGCAGAACCTTAAGAGGCTAGAGAAGATGAGCCTTCCTTCCAAGACAAAATGTTCTCTTTGGTGGAGGAATCAAACCAACTTTCTGGAAGTGTTACTATGGGCATTCCCCCACATTACAACCACAGATCCTAACAGTTGGGGAGCCCATCTGTGGAGGGTCAGTGTGCTCAAGGTATTTGGTTCTAGCTGAAGAGAAGTCTTTTAGGAGCAGTTCAGAGGCCATTACCTGCAAGTCACATCAGACAATACCGTGACAGTGGCCTATTCAAACAAACCTGGAGGGACCAGGAGCCTTATCCTAATGTGTGTATCCCACAGGAGTTATCTCTGGGCAGGAAAGAACCTCTGTTTACTGTCAGCCGCCCAACTGGGGGAACACCACAACCTGGCTGACTTTTTAAGCATACAGAAAATAACTCATTAGGATTGGTCTCTTAATCCAGAGGTATTTGCAGAACTAACTTCAATTTGGGGCAGTCCAGAGGTCTACCTATTTGTGAGTCGGATAAACACAAAATTACAGAATTTATTCTCTCTAAATTCAGGGGATCAGGTGTTGGCAGTTGATGCCCTCCCAAATTCATGGGCTTTTAGCCTTTATGCCTTCCTTCCTCTTTGGAAGCTCTATTTGTCTTTTTTTCAGAAAGCTGTAAGAGCAGTCAGGCCTTGAAAGGCATCGTAGCCAGATGGATAAATGCAGCCATCATTGAAGGCCCTGATATTGGCTCCTCCGTGGGCTTTGAATGCTAATTCTACCAGAGCTATTTTTCAGCTCCGTCATTTGGTTCTTGGGTAGACTGACCATGTTCTTGAGGGATCATATTTTAAAGAGATGCAGGCAATGTGTTTCCTGTCCTGGTAGGAAGAGCTCCATCTCGCAAGGGCTGTCCTTGAAGACTCCTGGAAATGGTTAAACCCTAGTTTCTACTTTCAACTTTGGGTCATAAACCAGAAGTGTCACTTCATGCCTTCTGTTTGTTCATTCACCCTTGTTTGCCACTGTCAGATGTCCTCTTATTTTTTGAAATCTGTTTTTTTTTTATGCATGCACACCAATAATAATTGACATTTTTTGTATAGCAAATATATATATTTCTAGGCCACATACATACACATGATATATTTTACACTGGGAAGCACTTTTTTATATTTTTAAGTGGTTTGAAGTGGATTTTTTTTTTTTTTTTTTTATTTAATGTAATGTAGTTGAGTGTTTTTGAGATTCGTACAGGCGGTCCCCGGGTTACAAACAAGATAGGGACCGTAGGTTTGTTTAGTCACATTTTTAAGTCTGAATTTTTATTTTATTTTTTTAATGGCATAGGGAAAGGGTTAACACCCTGTAGCGTTTGATACATCGATATTTGCATAAAAATGTTATGCATGACAAAGGATACACATACCTTTTTGTCTAAATAAAATCTTGGATGGAGCTGCCAGAAGGGGGAGGGCTGCTTCTTTTACAGACCTATTTTACAACCAGCTGTAGCTGGCTACAGAGAAGACTGTGTATTTCATACTTGCCAAGCAATTCTTTCTGAAATCCTAACAATAAAAAAAAGTATGTGTATATATATATATATATATATATATATATATATATATATATATATATATATATCTCCACTAATATATATACATATATATATATATATATATATATATATATATATATATATATATATATCTCCACTAATATATATATCTCCACTAATATATATATATATATATATATATATATATATATATATATAGCAACTAGTGTGTATATAGCCACTAGTGTGTGTGTGTATATATATATGTGTGTGTATGTGTGTGTGTATATATATATATATATATATATATATATATATATATATAATAGCCACTAGTATGTGTGTATATATATATATATATATATATATATATATATATATATATAGCCACTAGTATGTGTGTGTGTATATATGTGTGTGTATGTGTATATATATATATATATATATATATATATATATATATATATATATATATATATATATATATATATATAGCCACTATATTTTTATGTGTAAACTGCTTTCTGTCTTGCATTTTCCTGCCTCCAGTAGACATGTTGGTGTATGTCTGCCCTTTTTGTGGAGCTAAGAATAAGACCGCAAAGTGAAGAATCTGCAAACAAAAGTAATCTAAATGAGATAATGTTTAAAAAAGGCAGAACCTAGACTTATGAAAGAGAAAAGGAGCAAACACCTAGTGCATTACTCGTGGACACCTTTAAAAAGTTTAATAAAATGCCAAAAACATACTCGGACATGAAGAGTAAAAAGCGCATATAGAGAATCCACCACATGTGGAAATAAACCTTTCCCTGTAATTGGACCGCTGTACCATGTATACTGAGCAAAATTTTAAACGCAACACTTTTTCTCTTACGTCCTCCGACAGTCGCCGCCCCAGTCTTCACTTATGGGGTATTGACTTCATCTCCACAGGAGTTTGTAGGCATAAGATTGTAAAAGAACAAGAAATCTACATAGTCACACCCATGGGGGCTGTCCTACTAGTCCAATACCCCTCTGCAATAGCACACCCAATTCAGTTTGTCTTCTGCCTATATTAGGAGTGGATAGGCTTCCCTGTGCTGGGGCTACAGTCTCAGCATTCTTCTTTTTAATTATGATTTATTTTCTGGAAATGTCATTTTTCTTTACTTTGCTAGCTGTTTCTTTTGTCAGCGATAGGTTAGTTAGATCTTCGATTGAAGAGCATTTTGCAGGCTATGCGTTCGCCCTGGCCTCATAAATGACCCATCCCTGTCCATCAGGGATGCAGCCATGTGAGGTGGCTACCTCACTGGACACAGCATAGGTTCGTCCGTGCATTCATAGTGTCCTGCGTTCTTGGCTGGCGGCACTCCCCTGCCATCTGAGGGTGGGCGGTTTCCCGCTTGATCTGAGGCACCCCAGAACGTGCTGCTAGGAAAAAGCCTAGGATTTCCTTTTTCCTTTTCTTCTGATTCTGAGTGTGGCATGGTTTGCTGTAGGTAGCGTGGCTCTTTCAGGGTCTCGCTCTTCTCAGTACCCGCAAGAGTCTGAGGGGGAGGCGGATGACTCCCCACCCCCCCCCCCCCCCCCCCCGGGTCTCCCGAGGAACGCGCAGCTATGGATGAGTTGATCCTAGCAGTGAAGGAAACATATTTGGAGGATGAGCCCACTCCTCCAGGCGTTATGTCCTCTTTTGGAATACACAGGACCTGCAAGAGGCTTTTTCCTGGCCCGCGGAATTTCACCATAAGGTGACTGAGCTATGGCGTAATCTGAAGCACACCTTCGTGGTGCCTAAGAAGTTTCAACTTCTCTACCCTTTTGCGGCTACTACGGCTGCACGCTGGTGTTTGCCTCCTCAAGTGGATCACACGGTGGCCAGGTTGAACAAGTCTACCCTGTTGCCCACTGAGGACTCCCCGTGTTTCGGGATCCTACTGATAGGAGACTGGAGTCTCTTGCCCGTCATGCCTACACGGTGGCGGGTTCCATGCTCAAGCTGATTTTTTGCCTCTTTGGTGGCTCAGGCTGTGGCGGATTGGACCACGGTGCTCAAACGCACCCTCGTGGCTGACTCTGCCCCTGCCACTACTGTGGCCATGGTGGAGCAGATTCATCGTGGGGTCATGTATTTGTGCAATGCGGCTTTGAATGAGGCCCCATTGGCAATTCGCCTGTCCAGTGTCGCTGTGGTTAACCATCGATTAATCTGGTTGAAGTGCTGGTCGGCTGACCAGAAGTCCAGGAAAACGGTGGCTGACATCCCCTATGCGGGGTCTCGCCTTTTTTGGGGAATCCTTGGACGAATTGGTTAAGGGTGTCACTGGGGGTAAGAGCACTCTGCTCCCCCAGAATCCCAAGGGCAAGTTTTTCCACGGTAAGCAGGGCCCATCCTTTAAACCTACTCAGGGGTCCTTTCATGCCTTCAGGGCTCAGGACAAGGGGAAACCCTTCAAGGGCCAAGGTGGCCAGAAGAAGCCCTGGTTGGGTAAACAAAAATCCGGCCAGGCCGGTGCGGCGGCTCAGTCCGCCTCTGCCTGAAGGGGCGCCCTCACCCGTTACAGGGGTGGGGGGACGTTTGCGCGGTTTCCTACAACCTTGGCTGCTCCGAATCACAGACAGGTGGGTTCAGGAAATCATTCGGTCAGGGTACAAGATCGAATTTCTTTCAAGGCCGGCAAACAGATTCTTTCCCTCAAATCTTCATTTGACCCCAGGGCGGGGCAGGATCTTCTCGCTCAGGGGGTGATTGTCCCGGTGCCTCATCGGGACAGGTTTCGGGGTTACTATTCGAATCTGTTCACTGTGCTCAGAAAGGAGGGCAAAGTGCGTCCGATTCTGGACTTAAAAGCATTGAACCGCTTTGTGCGCGTTCAAAAGTTCCGCATGGAATCACTCCGTTCAGTGGTGGCCTCCCTGAATCTGGGAGAGTTCCTGGCTTCCATAGACCTGAAGGATGCGAATCTGCACATCCCCATTTTCGAGGGTCATCAGAGGTACCTCAGATTTGCCATCGCGGAGGATCATTACCAGTTTGTGGCGTTACCTTTCTGTCTCGCTTCGGCTCCAAGGGTCTTTACCAAAGTATTGGCACCTGTTCTGGGCCTGTTGCGGGCAAAGGGCATCGCGGTCTTGGGATATCTGGACGATCTCCTGTTAAGATCGAGTGCCAGTCAAGACCTCCTGCGCGATCTGTCCACTACAGTCCAGATGCTTCAGGAGTTCGGTTGGACGATCAACGTTCAGAAGTCGACCTTGTCTCCTTCGGTTCGTCTCCAGTATCTGGGAATGGTTCTGGACTCTGCTCAAGCAAAGGTGTTCTTGTCAGAGGACAAGCTCCAGACTCTGCGGAACGAGGTCAGGTCCCTCAGGGACAACGACTCCTCGTCACTCAGGACCTGTATGCGGTCCCTGGGGTTGAATGGTGTCATCCTTCGAGGCGATACCATTTGGCCAGTTTCACACAAGCTCTCTCCAGGCGGAGGTCCTCGCCAGATGGGGCTGTCTCTGAGTCCCCAGACCAGAATGGATCTCTTGTGGTGGCTTCAGTCCCCGGCGGTGTCGGGTGGAAAATCCTTCCGGCCAATTCCATGGGACTTGAACTTGGTTCTGTCTGTGTTAGAGTTTCCCGTTGGGAAAACATCAGGGAAATCTCGTTGCCTATGCTATCAAAAAAGATGTCTTTCTTGGTGGCGATCACCTCTGCTCGCAGGGTGTCGGAGTTGGCGGCGTTGTCTTGCCGCTCCCCTTACCTGGTGGTTCATAGGGATAAGGTTGTCCTGCGACCTAATCAGTCCTTCTTGCCAAAGGTGGTTTCAGAATTCCACCTGAATGAGGACATTGTTTTGTCTTCGCTTTGCGCGAATTCCAAGCATCCAAAGGAGGTTGCTTTACATGCCTTGGATGTTGTCCGGGCGATCAGGGTCTACCTGTTGTCGACTGAATTCTTTCGAAAATCGGATTCTCTGTTTGTCCTTACTGAGGGACCTCGAAGGGTAGGGCTGCGTCTGCAGCAACCATTTCCAAATGGATCAGACAGACCATTATACAGGCCTACTCGTTGGGGGGACGGGTTCCTTCCTTTTTTTTAAGGCACACTCTACCAGGTTGATGAGTACGTCCTGGGCCTATCGGCATCAGTCCTCGGTGGCCCAGGTGTGCAAGGCTGCGACTTGGTCGTCGGCGCACACTTTCTCAAAATTCTACAAAATTGAAGTTCTGGCATCAGCGGATGCATCCTTTGGCCGCAAAGTTCTCTGTGCGGCTTTTCCTTAGGAAACCCTGATTTTTATTCAGGTTCCTAGCTGTTGGGGTTTTTTCCCCTTGGTTATTTGTTTTTCCTGGGTTGTTGCTCGTGTTGAGCCTTTGTTTTTTGTTATCCAGAAGGTTACCTTCTTGTACGTGTAAGGTTCCTTTCTGATGTGGGTACTACGTTGCCTTTCTGGCGGTTGCGTTGCCCACCCCTCATGTCTACACTGCTTTGGGACATCCCCATAAGTGAAGACTGTGTGAATGGGCGGCGACTGTCGGAAGACGTAAGAGAAAACGGAATCTTTGTAAAATCTTACCGTAAAATTCCTTTCTCTGAGTCCTCCGACAATCGCTGCCCCCGCCCCTCTTTTTGGGGTCTTTTTTATACACTTTCACTGCTTGCGACCAAGCTGAATTGGGTTGGCTATTGCAGGGGGGTATTGGACTAGTAGGACAGCTCCCATGGGTGTGACTATGTAGATTAATTGTTCTTTTACAAGTCTTATGCCTAGAAACTCCTGTGGAGATGAAGTCAATACCCCATAAGTGAAGACTGTGTGAATGGGTGGCGACTGTCGGAGGACTCTGAGAAAGAAAGAAATTCTGTTTTTCATGAGCTGAACTCAAAGATCGAAGACTGTTTCTATGTATGCAAGGCCTATTTCTCTCAAATCTTCACAAATCTGTCTAAATCTGTTAGTGAGCACTTCTCCTTTGCTGAGGTTTTTCATCCACCTCACAGGTGTGGCATATAAAGATGCTCATTAGATGGCATGAATATTGCACAGGTGTGCCTTAGGCTGGCCACAAAAGCCACTTTAAAATGTGCACTTTTACTGTATTGGTGGTTCTGGGGGCGTCTGAAAACCAGTCAGTCAGTATCTGGTGTGACCACCATTTGCCCCACGCAGTGCAACACATCTCCTTTGCATAGAGTTGAACATGTTGATTGTGGCCTGTGGAATGTTGGTCTACTCCTCTTCAATGGCTGTGCGAAGTTGCTGGGATATTGGCAGGATCTAGAACGCACTGTCGTATACGCTAATCAAGAGCTTTCCAAACATGCTCAATGGGTGACATGTCCTGTGACTATGCTGGCCATACAAAAGCTGGGATGTATCAGCTTCCAGAAATTGTGTACAGAGCCTTGCAACATGGGGCAATGCATTATGCTGCATCATGAGGTGATGGTCATGGATGATTGGCACAACTATGGGCCTCAGGATCTCGTCACAGTATCTCTGTGCATTCAAAATGCCATCAATAAAACGCATCTGTGTTCGTTGTCTATAACATACTCTTGCCCATACCATAACCCCACTGCCACCATGGGCCACCCGATCCACAACGTTGACATCAGCAAACTGCTCACCCACACGACACCATACATGCTGTCTGCCATCTACCCTGTACAGTAAAAACCGGAATTCACTGTGAAGAGAACACCTCTCCAAAGTGCCAGACACCATCGAATGTGAGCATTTGCCCACTCAAGTCACTTACGATGAACTGCAGTCAGGTCAAGACCCTGATGAGGACGACGAGCATGCAGATGAGCTTCCCTGAGATGGTTTCTGACAAGTTTAGTGCAGAAATTCTTTCGGTTATGCAAACTCTTTGTTGCAGCAGCTGTCCGGGTCGCTGATCTCAGATGATCTTGGAGGTAAAGATGCTGGATGTGGAGGTCTTGGGCTGGTGTGGTTACTAGGGATAGACCGATTATCGGCAAGGCAGATATATCAGGGGCTGATATCCAATTTCCCCGATATATCGGTATCTGCCCCGGAACTGGCCGATATTGCCAATTATTTTTGTGACGTCATTCTGCCTTCTTAGGCCACCTCCCTCGCCTTGGACAGCCTTGTCAGGAGTCGGACTAGTTTCCCGGGAGTGTATACACCCACCCACAGCAGCCTGGTGCCAGCCACCCACCCACATCCACAGGCCCTGTACCAGTGAGCCAGCCACCCACAGGCCCTGTACCAGCCAGCCACCCACAGGCCCTGTACCAGCCAGCCACCCACAGGCCCTGTACCAGCCAGCCACCCACAGGCCCTGTACCAGCCAGCCACTCTCAGCCCCTGTGCCAGCCACCCACCTACCACAGCGTGGCAGACAGCCAACCACCCACCACAGGGTGCCATCAAGCCAGCCATTAAGCATTAAACTAAAAATGAACTTGTTCAGTACCAGATTTGTGTAAAAAAATTCTTTATTTTTAAAAACTTTAAATGTAGAAAATATCGGCCCATATTGGCCGAGACCGATACGTTGTGACCAAAATATCGGTATCAGCCCTGAAAAAAACATTTCGGTCTAGTGATTACATGTGGTCTGCGGTTGAGAGGGCGATTGGATGTGTAGCACCCTACAAGGTAGGTGCTAGATAAAAGCGTAATGGGATTTTGCTGTGTAACAGCAGGGCTATGATTTTCAACTGGACTGTCATGTCTCCCAGGTGTGGCCGCTGCGGGGAGTTTCCCCACTGGCTCCAAGAGAATTCTCATTGGGCATTGGAGGAAACCCAATCAATGGCCCTTTCAGGCCTGTATCTACCCCAGAAGGCAGATTCTGCCGCAGAGGATTCTTGAAGTGGGTATAATTTTGAGGGGAACGCATCACGCAGCGTCTTTGGCGGGAAGCAGAGTCCCAGGAGGGAGCGTACGGCTGTCTCTCCTCCTGTCGTAAGGATCGAGTGTCTTGGGTGGCTGCCTGAGAATCCAGAAGAGAGAGCTGAGCTGCAGAGAGGATCCGGTGTGCCCAAGACCAGTGGAGAAAGAGTGGTTCAGTTCCGGGAAAGCCTTCCAAGGTCGTGAGTACTGTGAACTGCCCCTGGGGTCTGCCTAGTGTAGAGGGGACCACTCCAGTGCAGGTCCCAGGGATCCTGGAGCCTGCAAGTGTCAAGGGGATTGCCTAGTGAAAGGACCCTGAAGTGTCAAGGGGGTTGCCTAGTGAAAGGACCCTGGAAGTGTAGAGGGGGCACTAGCGGTTGGGCCCTGAAGAGTCAAGTGTGCAGTGTTTAGAGTTGCAGCAGTACAAGCCGTTACAAGGAGCTACCTCAGTTAGTGGAGGGCTGGAGGGAGTCATACACAGGACTTTTGAGCTAGACAGTCAAGAGTCAAGGCTCATTACAGTCCTGGATCTTCTGAGTTAACCAAGGAGTTAAAATCGAAGTTTCAGCACTTTCAGCAGAACAGTATTTAAAGCGCCAGGAAGCGTTGGCCGGCATTCAGCTGGCGTCTGGACAGCGCTAATAGGCATTTTTGTGCAAAGTTTCCCAGTTAAACCTAGTTGAGCCAGAGGAGTATCCCACTCATTCCCTTCTTCCATCCCCATTATAAAATAAACACCACAAACCAAAGATGCCGGAATGGTCATTGTCTCAATTCTCACTTTTGGGTTTTCAACTTAAATGTGTTGGAGGTGCTTCCGGTAACAATGGCAGACCCACCGCAGGCCCAATGCCTGGAAATATTGCTACAGGTGTATTGCCAAATTCTGACATGCCTTTGGAGACAGCTTATGGTAGATAAATGAGCATTCAATTTACCGGCAACAGCTCTGGTGGACATTCCTGCAGTCAGCATGCCAATTGCACGCTCCCTCAAAACTTACGATATCTGTGACATTGTGCTGTGGTAAAACTGCACGTTTTAAGAGTGGCCTTTTATTGTTGCCAGCCTAAGAGACACCTGTGCAATAATCATGCTGTCTAATCACCATCTGGATATGCCATACCTGTGAGGTAGATGGATTATTTTGGCAAAGGAAAAGTGCTCACTAACATAGATTTAAAGATGTGTGAAAAATATTTCGAGGAATAGGCCTTTTGTGTTCATAGTCTTTGAGTTCAGCTCATAAAAAATGAAAACAGTGTTGTGTTTATAATTTTGTTCAGTGTACTTGTATGAAATGTATCCTGTTCTTTTTCCATCGTTCATGCAGCCTTCTGATCCGTATCAGGAGTAGCACAATAGGCAGAAAGAAAGTTCTGGCTACGCCTATGGGCAGTCCCGGAGGGTACACCTTCTCTTTCTGCATAGGATGTCAGTTTTAATCGGCCTAGTCAGGAGTAAGGACCTAGTTCCTTGCTGGGATCGTTGGTCCTGGCATTTAAAGCGGAGTTCCACCCAAAAGTGGAAGTTCCTTTGCTCCAACACACCGCCCCCCCCCCCCCCCCAATCCGGTGCCGCATTTTGCACCTTTCACGGGGGAGGGGGGGAACTGGTACCTGTTTTTGACAGGTACCCTTCTCCACTTCCGGGATACGGCGCCGCCCCTCGGAAGTTTTCTTCCCCCACCACCGAGCCAGTAACACTGCGCAGCGCGCAGTAGGGACCCGCAAGGCTTCACGGCCAGCTTCCCCTACTGGCAATGGCGGCAGCAGCACCCTACAGGCAATGGAAACATCGGCTGCGTTGCCGACATCGCTGGACTCAAGGACAGGTAAGTGCCCTGATATTAAAAGTCCGCAGCTACAGTATATGTAGCTGCTGACTTTTAATTTTTGGAGGGGAAGGTGGAACTGCATTTTTTTTTTTTTTTTTTTTTATGTAGAATTTTTTTAACTAGCCTTTTTCTCCGGAACATTTGCCTGTGATATCTTTAAGAAACTATGCCAGATTTAGTGGTCACCCCAGTCTGGCCAGCGAGCACGTGCAGGCCTTAGCTTCGCGCTGCGTCAGCCGCGACATAGTCCCACTGGACAGGGACTGGCCCCGCTAGTTTATACGTCTCGCCAGGTCACACATGACAGGGTCTAGGCCTATGTCGCAGCGTTTCTTGGCCGACAGCCCCTACACTTCGGTGGAGAGGGGTCCTGGTTACCACGTGGGGCTACCATTTTCTTGTAGCCTCTTGACCACCTTTGATGGTGGCCATCTTGGTACACCCGTTTTCGGCCATTTTGCGGTGTATTCCTTGCTGTGAAGGCTGGTGGGTGTGCCTGGAGGCATGTTTTGGTGGGAAGAACCCCTCCCTTCACCCCGGACAGCTTCCTGGCTCACCTTTCTTTCACTGTCATTGCTGAGACCTCCCTAATCCCATTGCTTATCTGGGGATAGTGAGTTACTGAGGGTAGTCTCTCTCTCGCTCTGTGGGGGGGGCGCTGTGGGGCCGCTCTTTTAGAAAATAAAAACATTTTTGTCTTTTTTTTTTTTTTTGCAAATTTTTCTTTTGGGTTCTTCTGGTTAAGTATGGACTCTGCAGGCCATGTATCCCCACCTGACCCCTTCAGAGGCCACAGGGCCTTTCCGGTTCTCCACTGTCCGTCAATTTTCTGCGGTTCAGGAAGCACTTTAGCCCGGGTGAAGGTGGCCTTGAGAGGTGCGCTGAAACGTTTACCCACCTACCCCCTCCTCCTCTGATGTTGCAGGTCTTGGAAGTGACAGGCCATCTTGCCCTCACTCAACTTCCAGTCTCTGAGGATCTGGGACCGGATCGTTTTCCCCACTGCCGGCGGGTCCGGTAAGCTGGAAAAACGGTCGGGACGTGGCAGGAGGGGGGCACCTCTTCCGCCACACCGTAAGGGTGATCCCGCGGCGAATCCGCCGCTGGGACCACCCTTATCTTAAATCCGATCGCCCGCTGTTTTCAAAAATACCGGGGTTATGGCAGCTATCTTTTTAGTATAGTTTTACCATTGTTTAAGCTGACAAGATGGCACTTTAATTCCTTTACACATCCAGGCAGGAATGGATCACATCATATTTTTCATGCAGGTTCCCAATTTACTTAGTAAACCAGCCCAATTTTTAATGAGTAGATGGTTGAACATGGACAAGTAGACTGGGTTGTGTGAAAAGCCATCAAATCAGAAGGTGAATTGTGAAATCGAGCTAGGCTTGTGTTATGACAGATCAGGAGATGAGTCTTCTATTATAATAGCACCCCAGTGTTGTATCAGGCTGCGATACAGACAATTTGTGTTATAAGCAATGTCTATTATGAACAGAAAGCATGAAAAGCTGAAAACGGGCAAAAAAAAGTGGAATCTCCTCTTATTACCCTGCCCAGCTCCAGTGCCAGTGATTCATAGTGAATGACGTGGCAGAGATTGGGGCCTAGAAACCCCTAGTTCACCTGAATGTAGTGAGCTGTCATACATTTACTACGCGTGCACACATTTTCAGTGCGATTTATGCCAATTGTTTTTGTATTGACGAAAATTGCACTGGCAAAGTATCAATACTCGGTATCAGTGCGTACTTGACTGAAAGTATTGGTACTCGTGCTAGCCGATTTAAAAAAAAAAAAAAAAAGGTATCTGTGCAACCCTGCTGGGAGCTCAGCCTGCCCTCCAATGAACAGATTTGTCGTGACACACACCCCCTGCACAGCTAGTCACTGAGAAGATCAGTGTACTGCTGTTTCTCCTCCCCCCAGCTCTTGTGTAGTTAACCGAGGGAATGTGATCACTTAAAGGGGGGGAAAAGTATTTGTTTAGATCTACATACAAATGTTTTTTGCCTTTCGTAACTATTTTAAAGTGAATAGGTTGTTTTACAAGGTGACTTTGTTTACAATTCCTTTAATGTAATCGAGGCCTTTGTGTTTTCTCCCCAAGGCTGTGTATATGATGCCTACAGAAGGGGATGACTCATCGAAGAGTGTTCCTCTTGCATTGCAGCGAGTATTCTATGAGTTACAGCACAGTGACAAGCCTGTGGGAACTAAGAAGTTAACAAAATCATTTGGGTAAGTCTCTAAAGTACTTAGTTTTTTTTTCTCTTATGTCCTCTGACAGTCGCGTCCCATCTATTTAGCCTTCACTATTTGGTAATGGCGCCCTCTGCAGGAGTAAGCTAGGCAGTTAGAAATGTTATAAAAACTTTTCTATACTTGGACACATCTCTAGGGGGCCGACCCCAGCCATTATCCTAAATCCAGTTACCACTGGTCCTCAGTTTTATGCTGCCTAGCGTTAGGAGTAGGCTGGCTCTTCCTGGCCGGGACCTAGCATCTCGGTTTTTCTTCTGTTTTTTTTTTTCCCCCACAATGTGTTTTTTCTTCTTAAAATAGTTTATTTCTCTCACTATCACTAGTTAGTCAGGGACTTTATCCTGGAGGACTACAAGTGACTGCAGAGCTGGGCCTCGCACTGGGTAATATAGATCCTGATGGAGTCCCAGCCTGCCAGCGAGCGTCGCAGCTGCACCCTTTTCTCACAACTACAGTGCCCCTTGAAATGGGGACGAACCTGCGGAGCTGCGTCTTCGCCGAGGGGGTCTCAACTCCGGAACGCCCGCGTGTTTCTAGCATCCATCCCTGGCTGACGGCACCCCCACTTAGGGTGGGAGCTCTCCCGTATCAGAGCGGTGCCTGCTTTCCTGGACTGGTGAGTACTTATACCCCCTTGTCCCTGGGACTAGGACACTTAGGGGGGTTTGTGGGCCCACTTTTGGGGGATGTCAGGGCTGGTGGTCTCTGTGGGATCCCCTTTCTGGCCGGCTTGGTGTATTTCCCTCCCTCTTTGGCTCTGCTGAGGGCGCTGTGGGGGGTGCTTGTGGTACCTGGGGGGTGTGTGGGGGGCTCCATGGCTGTGTGGGGGGTCACCTGTGGTGGCCAGACAGCATGTATATTAATTCGGCATCGTTTAGCGCGGCCGCCATTTAGGATGTGGGCAGGTGGCTGAGCTGTGTGAGGGCAGCAGCAATTTTAAGACCTGTCCTGGAGACGATCGGGCGCCATCTTGGCTAAGGGCACATGCCTATTAAGGGCAGCGGCCATCTTGCCTGTGACTTTTTGCATTGTTTCAATAGGCACCATTTTGTTGTGGCTCATGGGCTAGGCCTTTAGGGGCGGAAGGTCACTTTCTCCTTTCCTTCTATTTTCTCAGCGTGTGACAGTTACTTACACTTTGAGGGGATTTTTACTAATGCCTTTTTTTCTGCCAAAACTGTTTTTCTTGTGGATATTGCATTATCTGAAGGGGACTCTTTCAAATAGGGCAGACTGCGGTGGGGTTCCGTGGAATCTCGATTTAAAGGGCCAGTGTCCCATTAATTTTATTTTGGCATTCTGGACTCCCAGGCTCACAATTTCTCCGCAGGCCTGGTGGGGGCTTTGGGTATTCCTGAAACCTCTTTAATGGCCTTATCTGCTGCTCTTGCCCTTTTTTTGCATCCAAAAGTGGGTCTGCTGCTGTCGGAAAGCTCCTCCAAACCAACGGCCTATGCCCTCCCAGTCCTCTGAGACTTAGAGCCTGAATTTGGTTGCCACGGACAACGTCCCCCTTGAGGGGTCCTTGTCGTCAGCTTCTGAGAGGGTGGAGGAGGAATCTTCCTCCTCGGTGGTGCGGAACGCGCTGCGATGGAGGCCCTCATTAGCGCCATAAAGGAGACTCCATATCTTGACGATGAACATCTCAGTCAAGTATTCGAAAAAAAGTTTTTCCCCTGGGGGTGGGACTTTAAAGGCACTGAAAATATATAACTTGAAACACTGTATACAATTAACCACTTGCCTTCTGTGCACTTAAACACCCTTCCCATCCAGGCCAATTTTCAGCTTTCAGCGCTGTCACACTTTTTGAATGACAATTGCGCGGTCATGCTACACTGTACTCATATGAAATTTTTATCATTTTTTTCACACAAATAAAGCTTTCTTTTGGTGGTATTTAATCATCTCTGGGTTTTTTATTTTTTACAAAAAAAAAGAATAAAGACAAAAAATTTTGAAGAAAAAAAAAAAGTTTTTCTTATTTTCTGCGAGTAAATTTTGAAAATAAATTTTTCTCCTTCACTGATGTGCGCTGATGAGGCGGCACTGATGGGCACTGATAGGCTGCACTGATGGGCACTGATGAGGTGGCACTGATGGGCACTGATGAGGTGGCACTTATGGGCACTGATGAGGTGGCACTTATGGGCACTGATGAGGAGGTACTAATATGCCGCACTGATGAGCACTGAGAGGCGGCACTGAGAGGCGGCACTGAGAGGCAGCACTGAGAGGCGGCACTGAGAGGCGGCACTGCTGGGCACTGAGAGGCGGCACTGCTGGGCACTGAGAGGCGGCACTGCTGGGCACTGAGAGGCGGCACTGCTGGGCACTGAGAGGCGGCACTGCTGGGCACTGAGAGGCGGCACTGCTGGGCACTGAGAGGCGGCACTGGACACTGACGGGTGGCACTGATGAGCGGCACTGATGGGCAGCACCATCAGTGCCCACACTCAGTGCCCATAGTGCTGCCAGTCAGTGCTCATCAGTGCCTAGATGAGCAGGCACTGATGGGCACTGACTAGCAGCACTATGGGCACTGATTGTGGGCATTGATGGGGGGCACTGATGGCGGGCACTGTGGGCACTGATGTGGGGGCACTGTGTGTGTGTTTTTACCTTTTAGTAATCAGGGCACTGGTGATCGGTGCCCTGATTACATTGCTGTGTGTCCCCAGCGGCTGTCGGCTCCCCCTCCTTCCTCACACTGCAGGCTCCGTGTGAGGAAGGAGCGCCGGCGATGAGAGATGATCTCATATGTTTACATATGAGATCATCGCTCATTGGACGGCCAGATCACGTGGTGAATGGCCGCTGTGATTGGCCATTCACCACGATCTGTGATCGGCTGTGTCCAAGGGACACGGCCGACACAGATTTTCCCCGCAGCGCGCTCGCGGGAGCGCGCTGGGGGCGTGTCACTGGGAGGCCGTTTAAAAACGGCCTCCCGAAAATTCGAGTCCGCAATGCAGCCGTATATAGGCTGTAGCGCGGACGGGGGGAGGTTAAATAAATTTATTGAAAGACATAAATACAAAAGTTGTATATTAAAAACAAGTAGCAAGCTGTATACAAATCATGGTGTCATGGGGTAAAAAACAGATACCGCTGTGTTGAAGGTAAATGCCCGACGGGTTTCAGAGACACAACTCAGAATTCCTTCTTCAGGGGCTACCTTTGTATAGCGGTCTGTAAGTGATCAATCAAATATTTATCGATTAGTGGTAAGTATATCACAGATTTTTATATACAAACAGTGCCATAACATGTGCATTAATTATTGTAAACATTATGCTGCATATACACTTCAAGCAAAAGTTATATTTAACATGATGTAAAGGAACACTTACAGTATCTGCCGAATGACACTTTAAATTGTGAGCTTGCCCATAACAATAAAAACAAGAAGCTGGATTGCTCTCATCACTGCATTGAGATGCCTTAATCAGGAAAATGGAAGAATTGGATGAAGACGTATCATGTAAGCACGTTCCTGCTCATGTGTGCCCGTCAGCTAAAAGCTGAGTGGGGACAGCTGGAACCCACAAAACACTGGGAGATCTGCTAGGCAAGACAGAGGAACAGTTTTTTACCAAGGAGCAAAAAAAGGAAAAAGAAAAAGAAAAAAGGGTTTGGTTTCACTTGCTCTAATGATAATATAGCAAGTGAATAAACACTGCATTAATCTGTGGGGTTTGTGTCCGCATAGAGTGCTGCATAAATAAAAATGTATATAAAGGATTAAGGTGTTAATGAATCGTAGATGTGTAGAGAGAGGAATGGGTAACTTCCGTTTGTCCAATGGGAGATCAGGAAGTTAACTGGCTCCACTGAGAGACGATCTTCTGTCTCAAGGGCCAATCTTCCATTCTGCTTTAGTCTCTGTCTTTAACGGGGTGGCTGTTTGTAAGCCAGGTCTTGAGTGATAGGGGTCTTCCGCATGCGGTCATCCCTACCTTGTTGAAGGCTCGTAAAGCTTCTTCTTCTAGAAAGATTTGTCATCGCATCTGGAAAGCGTATATTACCGGGTGCAAGCCGCATAGTTTCCATCCTCGCTCGGTGGCGAAGGTTTTGGCCTTCCTGCAGGAAGGGGTGGATCAGCGTTAGGCGCTGACCACGATAAAGGATCAGTTGTCAGCCTTGGCTGTCTTCTTCCAGAGTCCCTTGGTGACTAATTCTTTGATTCGCACTTTTATCCAAGCGTGCGGCATCTGGCTCCCCCGAGGAAAGGCTCCCTTGCCTCCCGTGAACCTGAATTTGGTGTTGTCTGTGTTAAAACGACCTCCCTTTGAGAACATCAGAGATCCATCTGCCTGTGTTCCAGAACGTTGCTTTTCTGGTAGCCATCACGTTTGCTCCCAGAGTGTCTGAGCTGGTGGCTTTGTCTTGCCGTTCTCAACTGGTGATTCATGGGGATATAGTGGTTCTGCGACCCAATCAGTCTTTTCTCGAGGTGGTCTCTTCTTTCCACCTCAATGAACATTGTGTTGCCTTCGCTTTGTGTGAAGCCCAAGCATCCCAAGGAGGTGGCTTTGCATTCCTTGGATGTGGTCCGGGCGATCAGGGTTTACCTTTCTGCCACGGACTCTCTTCGGAAGTCTGATTCCCTATTTGTTCTTCCTTAGGGACCTCTGAAGGGCTCGTCTGCGTCGACAGTTTCTAAGTGGATCAGACAGACGATTGTTCAGGCCTATTCCATAAATGGTTAGGTACTTCCTTTCCCTGTAAAGGCCCATTCTACTAGAGCCGTCAGTGCCTCTTGGGTTTTTTGCCGCCAGGCTTCTGTGGCTCAGGTGTGCAATGTGGTGACCTGGTCATCTGTGAACACTTTCACAAAATTCTGTAGAATTGATGTACTGGCATCCTCGGATGTTTCCTTTGGCCGCACGGTTTTGAGTGTGGCGGTGGTTTGCAGAGACCTATTTTTTTTCTGTCTCTTAATTGGGGTGTTTTTTTTTTGTTGCCTTTTTAAGTTGTTTGCGTCTTCCCACCCGTCACACCTGCACTGCTTTGGGACATCCCAATTGTGAAGGCTAAATGGATGGACAGCGACCGTCAGAGGACGTAAGAGAAAGTTGAATTTTTGTAAGCACTTACCGTAAAATTATTTTCTGAGTCCTCTGACAGTCACAGCCCCCGCCCCACTGTTTTTTTGGATCTCGGGGTTATTGCCTTCCGGTACTGCTTGCTACAAACTATGGACCAGTGGTAACTGGATCAGGATAATTGCTGGGGTCAGCCCCCTAGAGGTGTGTCTTAAGTATAGAAAAGGTTTTTATAACATTTCTATCTGCCTAGCTTACTCCTGCCGTGGTCGCCATTACCCAACGGTGAAGGCTAAATGGATGGGCGGCGACTGTCAGGACTCAAAAAATTATTTTACGGTAAGTTTTTACAAAAATTCTATTTGTTTTATTTTTGTTTTTTGGAATCTAAATTTTAGAATAGAGCAACATGCAGGACATGCGTGCTATTTCTGTGTTAGTCCATGATGGTATAGTAAGTCTATAAGGTACCAGAACATGATTGAAGCCAGCTTCTCCCTCAGCCCTGAGACACTCAGATCCTGCACATCTTTTAGCCATCCCTCAATATTTATGCATACAATATGCTCAAATTCAGTAACAGTAGCTTATGTCAGTAAGCTTTTTAGTAGTGGCAGATGTGTATGTGCTGTTTTTCAATGGTTACATTTTTATTCTTGGGATAGTCCTATTAAAGTGTAATATTGAGTTGGGGACAAATTTCAAAGAAAACCTAGTTGAGAAATCCTGCAATGGAAGTGGAGGTTTGTGATGCCATTTTGGGCTTTTTATGTTTGCACAAGTGAAACTCAAAAATACATGTTTTCTTCCTTGTAGATGATGTGCCTTTCTATTCTAGCTCTTCAGGGGGAATTTTTATTTTTTTTTTATTTTTTAATATCCATTTCTCACAGTATAACAACTAATACATATAAATATTTTTTCTTTTTTTTCATGCACTGAAAAAGCATGGCCTCTTGCATTAAAGGAGATGTACAGCCAAAGCTAGTTTGGCTGTACATCTCCTATGGAGACCTGTTTTCAGCTGGGAGCGGGCTGAAGTTCACTCTGCTGACATTACAGAAGTTGGTCCAGGCACCTTGTCATCGGGGAAAATGGAAATCAAGATCCACCAGGTATCTGAACCGATACCTGGCTCATGCTCTCCTCAGTGAGGCACTGGGAGCCTGAGCCAGCTGCTCTGCCCCCTCCACTGCCCAGCGTTCCAGTGAGCGAAGAGAAAGCAAAGAGCTGCTGACCAGTAGTCAGCAGCTCTCTGCTCATGGAGTTGCCAGAACCAAGCGGTGGTGTTCAATCACTTGGTTCTCAATGTAGAGGCTTCGGGTGACCAATGCGCCATCGGACCGATGCTGTATCCACCCAAGTATAAACCAAGAAAAAAACCCCATACATTTCTTTTAAGGTAAAAATTTCCCTAGTCTAATAAATTTTGGAGCTCGTTTTGCAATCACGTTCCAATTTTCCGATCCTGCCAGCCACAACACATCCTGCTGCAGGCTGACAACACCAAACCACTGCGCCTCTCAATTAGTGGTGTTGTCGATATGCTGTGCATGCTGCTTTAGTGAAAATAACTAATGCACAGCATCCTTATTGCCATTTTTCAGTGCCATGAAATTTCTATTTTCTCTTTCATTCACTGAGACCCAGCTTCATGTCTTCAGACCATTGGGCTTAGCTGCTCTCTTCAGGAGTATGACTAGGCGGAAACCTTTTTGGTTACGCCCCTAGGGCAGTCCTAGAGGGTATATATCACTTCCTGCTGTAGGACCCCAGTTTTTTCTGCCTAGTCAGGAGGAAGAGAAAAATTATATCGGCGCAAACACTCAAATTATTATAGCCAAGCCGCTGAACACCCAGGTACAAAGAACACCAGAAATAAATACAGTATAAAAAACGGTGCAGCGCTACAAATCTCAATAAAGATAAATTAAAATTAAAATATGCTTAAAAGTCCATAATAATCATAAATCATATTATGCATATAAAATCTTCTGTATAATATTAGGAAAGTCCATCCAGGCTAATGAGACCCAAAAGTGCACAGAGCTGAAACAATGATCAAATGTGCTCACACTCAGTGAATATCCTCCACCAATAATACCAGCCTCTCACCTGAGAGATGTATATAAACAGCATGTAACAACCACGAGTTAGCCTCTGGGTGTAGGACACTAAGGCAGGGAGTGCTCGGATCTCCACCTTTCAAAGGGCTCCTGGTTCCTCTTGCCACTCAGAAGATTATATGTCCCCCAATAAATGCAAAAAAAGGCACAACATAGCATAATACTGTCAACCAGTTACCTTTATTTAGAAGTGTTAAAAGCCTCTTGCATAGAAGAAGATATCAGCATACATTAACCAGGTAATATGAAGCCGCTGGCATCCTGAGCGCCACTACTCTGACTTCCGATCTGGACTGCGGGTGACGTCACGTACTCCTCCCCCCTGCGCACGTGTTACGTCTTCTCTTCTAATGGTATGTAGTGAAGAATGTATTAAACTGTATATGACGTCAGTCTCTCTGTGATGGGCTCCGTAGTCCCGATGATCGCAGTCACAACACAGACAGGTCCTGGCGGCAGCCACTGATCAGCTGCTGCTATGATACGTGACGTCACCCGCAGTCCCGATCAGAAGTCAGAGTAGAGGCGCTCAGGACGCCAGCGGCTTCATATTACCTGGTTTATGTATGCTGACATGCTAATATCTTCTATGCAAGTAAGAGGCTTTTAACACTTCTAAATAAAGGTAACTGGTTGACAATATTACGGTTGACAGTATTATGCTATGGTGTGCCTTTTTTTGCATTTATTGAGGGACATATGTGAGCACCTTTTGATCTTTGTTTCAGCACTGTGCACTTTTGGGTGTCATTATCCTGGATGGACTTTACGCCTGATATTATACAGAAGATTTTATATGCATAATATTTATGATTATTATGGACTTTTAAGCATATTTTTATTTTAATTTATCCTTATTGAAATTTGTAGCGCTGCACCATTTTTTATACTGTAATCAGGAGGAAGGACCTGGCTCTCTGCTGGGATCTGCAGTCCTGGCATTTTTTCCTATTTAAATTAAATGTTTTACTTTTCTTTTTATTGTTTTTGTTCCTGTTTGAACTACAATCAACGTCTGGCCTAGGTGAGGCACTGGCCATCCTACATCCTTACGGTCTTCCCAGTCTGGCCTACGAGCGTGACCCATGTACGAGCATTACCCTTTGGTCTCTCCTCAGTTCCTTGGTTGTTCACAAAGGTTTTGGCCCCAGTGTTGCAGCAGAAGGGGATTGCAGTACTGGGTAACCTGGAAGATCTGCTTCTGCGTGCAGTCTTCCTCGGCTCAAGAAGCCAACTTGGATTTTACCGTGCACACCCTGCAAGAGTTCCGAGTGGACACTGAATTTTCAGAAATCGGCACCAAGCTGGACTACTTGGGTCTGACTCTGGATTCAGAGTCAGCCTGGGTGTCTTTGTCAGACAAAACATATGAAGCTATAGAATGCTGTTCAGCTCCGGTTGTCCAACCATCGGTCATCACTCAGGACTTGCATGCAAGTGCTGGGGCTGATGTTCTCCACCTTCGAGGCAGCTCAGTTTGCGCAGTTCCACACCAGACCCTTACAAAGGGAGATTGTTCAAATTGAACAAGGATCCTCTGTCATTGGACAATCTGATCTTGAGTCGGGGTTCAAGGGAGTCTCTCCTATGGTGGCTCCGCTACCGGGCCCTACATCTGGGAAATTTTTTTTTAATCCCCTGTATTGGACTGTAATCACGACGAATGCCAGTCTGTCCAGGTGGGGAGGTGTTTTGGGAGTGTGTTTGGCCCAAGGTGTCTGGACTCGGGGAGGATTCCAAGTTGCCGATCAACATTCTGAAAATTCGGACGATCACACATCAGTGTTTGTCTCAATGGGCGGATCGTCTACAGGGACGTCCTGTACGGATACAATCGGACAATGCTACAGCTGTGGCATATGTCAATCATCAAAAGGGCACAAGAAGTGGCCGGCGTCTTGAGGTGGGCACACCGATATGTTCCAGCTCTCCTTGCTGTGCACATTCCGGGGGTAGAGAATTGATAAGCGGACTAACTCAGTCAGCAGACGTTGGATCTGGGAGAATGGTCTCTTCACCTGGAGGTATTTGATCAACTGTCTTCGGTGGGGGACCCCTGATGTGGACCCACTGGCTTCCCATCTCAACAGGAAGGTGCAGAGGTTTGTGTCAAGATATCTGGTTCCTCTGGCTGACGCCGCAGACACTCTGGTGGCCGCTTGGGTCAGTATCATCTGATTTATGCCTTTCCTCCAATACAACTTCTGTCGAGACTGCTACGCAGAATCGAGGTAGAAGGAATTCCAGTCATTCTGGTGGCACCAGACTGGCCTCGCCGGTCTTGGTGCACAGGCCTGGTAAGGCTGGTAACAGGGGTCCTTTGGAAGCTTCCTCTCAGGGACCATCTTCTGTCTCAGGGACCATCTTCTGTCTCAGGGACCAATCTTCCATCCTGCTTTACGGTTGCTGGCTTTAACAGCTTGACTATTGAAAGCCAGGTCCTGAAAGACAGGGTTATCAGGGGCGTAATTCCAACGCTGTTGAAGGGTAGGAAAGAAAAACATTGTATTACCGTACCTATGTACTAAGCCTACACTTCCTAAGGAAATTGCCTTACATTCTTTAGTTGTGGTAAGGGCGATTTGGGTTTACTTGGCGGTGACTAAACCGATGATAAAATCCGCTTCTTTGTTCTTACGGATGGACCTCGTAAGGGGCAGGCCACATCTGCTGCGACCATTTCCAAGTTGATCAGGCAGACAGTGATGCAGGCCTACTCCATTAAGGGTCAGGTTCCTTCTTTCCCTGTAAAGCGCATTCTACGAGGGCGCTTAGTGGTTCTGGTGTGCAAAGCGGCTACGTGGTCATCTGTACACACAATCACAAATATTTATAAGGTGGATGTACTTGCATCTTTGGATGTGGCGTTTGGCCGCAAAGTGTTTGCAGGGGCTTCTGCTTCAGGGTGAATTTTTTTTTCCCCTGGTGGTGAGCTCCAATTGTTCTACTTGAGCTCTTGTTACCTGGTTGGCTATGTTTAGCCTTGTTGGTAGGGATGCACCGAAATGAAAATTTTGGACCGACACCGAAAATGCAGGATGCCCTTGGCCGGAAACCGAAAATGACTTTGTCCCCCAAATAATAGATGGAACAGGGGCATACACCAAAAACAGGCAGCGACGTAGACTTGTCGCTGCCACCCTGTCACAGTATATGTACGGTGATGGGTTGGCAATAGGTTAATTTAATTACCAATGGTATTTGTGTTATGCAGCATGAGGGGGTTAATGTATTGTCACTGCTGGTCACTGATGCATTAGTGACTGACCAGTGGCAGTTAATTAACCCCTTTGTGCTGCATTAGTGCAACCAGTATCAGTGTTAACACTGGTTGCACTGATACTGGTTGCACTAACGCAGCACAAAGGGGTTAATTAACTGCCACTGGTTGGTCACTAATGCAGCAGTGGCAATACATTAACCCCCTCATGCTGCATATTACTAATACCAATGGTAAGCTCGCCTCAGCTGCCACCCCCCCCCCGCCTCAGCGTCCCTCTCCTACTCACTCAGCTCCTCCGGTGTCCAATTATTCAAAAAACGCGCCTCTGGCCGGCTGCCCGCCTCCCGGTGATGTCACTACTACTACGATCTGTACATGAATGAACTGACACACCGGGTGGGAGGGCGGGCGAGTGGCCGCTAATAGCTGTCACTATGTGAGCCTTCTCTTCAATTCCCTGTCAGCGGCACGATGTACATGAATTAACTGACACTCCGGGCGGGGGGAGCGGCCGCTAATAGATATAACTATGTGAGCCTTCACTTCCCTGTCAGCGGGACTGTGTGTGAATGAACTGACCTGTCACTGGGCGGGGGGAGCGGCCGCTAATAGCTGTAACTATGTGAGCCTTCACTTCCCTGTCAGAGGAAATACCCGCCTGACAGGGAAGTGAAGGCTCACATAGTTATACCGTATTTGCCGGCGTATAAGACGACTGGGCGTATAAGACGACCCCCAACTTTTCCAGTTAAAATATAGAGTATGCATAAAACAGTGCAAGTG